>NC_061509.1:6559173-6825332 GCF_022539505.1 Lolium rigidum | reverse complement strand
TCTCCTTTTTCAAGGGAATCCGGTGGAAGCCGGAATAGGCATCCAGGAAGGACAACAACTCACACCCCAGCAGTTGAATCAATCACTTGATCGATTCGTGGCAAAGGAAAAGGGTCTCTTGGGCAAGCCTTGTTGAGGTTAGTGTAGTCGATGCACATGCGCCACACCTTCGGAGCTTTTGCCTCCAGGTTCTCATCTTTTTTCTTTTCAACCATTACCGGATTGGCCAGCCATTCTGTGTGCGTGACCTCCACAATGAATTTGGCAACAAGCAGTTTGGTTACCTCTTCTCCTATGATTTTTCTTCTATCTTCAGCGAACCGGCGCAAAGGTTGTCGCACCGGCTTGGCATCTTTGCGAACATTTAAGGAGTGCTCAGCCAGCTCCCTCGGGACACCTACCAAGTCTTCAGTTGACCAGGCAAAGATATTCCGATTCTCACGGAGGAAGCTGACGAGCGCGCTTTCCTATGCTTGATCAAGGCCGGCACCGATACGAACGGTGCGGTCTGGGTAGGCCGGATCCAGCACAATGTCCTTCGTTTCATTTGTTGGCTTGAATGCCGGAGCGCTCAGACTTGCACTCATTGCCGCTAAGCTCAGCTGTGAGGACTGAGCCAACGCAACAGCTGTTTGCATCCTTTTCTTTTCCTCCGCGATCACCAGCGATTCCGCTAGGTTCGATCCGGCAGATGCTGTTTCCAGCGAGACTTTGTAGTTTCCCACCACAGTTAGTGGTCCACGAGGTCCCGGCATCTTCATCTTGAGGTAAGCCGTATGGGTTGAGGCCATGAAAGCTGCCAATGCCGGTCTTCCCAGCAATGCATGGTAGGGACTGTCTAGATCCACCACTTCAAACTCCAGATTTTCCACCCTGCAATTGTCACGTCCTCCAAATGCCACGTCCACCCGGACCTTTCCCACCGGTGCGCAGGACAAACCCGGAACGATTCCATGGAAGGTTGTGCGCGTTGGCTGAAGCATGTTTTCTGTTATGCCCAGCGTATGCATGGTATGCTTGTACATGATGTTGATGCTACTGCCATTGTCTATCAGCACTTTGCTGAACTTCACTCGAGTTTGTGGCCCTTTCATGATTGGGTCCACAACAAGAGCATATCCACCCGGATTCGGCATAATCTTGGGGTGATCCTTGATCGACCAAGTAATTTCCTGGTTTGACCACTGCATGTACTTGGGCACTGCCGGCATCACGGCATTTACTTCCATGGAGCGGCGATGTAGGCTTTGCCTGTCTGTCGGCTCAGTGACAAAAACAACACAGCATACATGTGGGTCTTCGTAAACATTCCGGCCTAAAGGTGGCGGTGGAGGTAGCTGGTTACCATCTTGTTCCACCCGGTTAACTTGCTGGTACTGCTGCCGGTTTGGCTGCACCGGTAGAGCGTTTGGCCCGGTAAGCAGCGGTGGTGGCGGCATCTGCTGCTGCCGCGGCATGTCCGGAGGTGGCATCATTGCATTGCCTCCTCGCCCTTGGGCATCTTTTACTGTCCCTTTTTCCATCAAGTACTTGGTCCAGGTACAATCCTTCGTCAGATGGTTTGACGGGTGCGCCGGATTCGGTGTGTGCCATCGGCAAGGTTGGTCCATGGCCGCTTCCATGGTGTATTTTGCGGGTTCTTGCCAGTTTCTTTTCTGGACCCAGGGTTTCTTTTCCACCCATTGTTTCTTTGGACCCGCCCATGGCTGCGATCCGGTTCTCTGCCTCTGGCTGCCACTGGCATCAGAGTCCTCCTGCACAGCAGCAACTTGCTGCGGACCGTACCTTCGATCCGGAAAATCTTCTCTCCTCTTGTTGTTCCGGTTGTCCCGGTGTTGCTCTTGGCGTAGCTGTTCCGGTTCAGGTTGCAGTGCCGGCTGCGTTGGGTCTCCCAACGCATAGTTATCCGCCACACGTATCATCTCTGCCAACGTTGTCGGCATGTTCCGCTGCAGCCTTTGCCACAACGGCGAACCTCTTTTGCACCCACTGCTGAACCAAGCAATGGCCTGCGCCTCGATTATTCCTTCGCAAGAGTTCCTTATGGTATTCCACCGGGCCAGATAATCCCGGTCCGTTTCGTTCGGGCGCTGCGACACACGAGCAAGTTGCTCGCGGCCTGTTTGGCCTCTGATAGGTGCTGCTGAAATTGCTCACAAAAGCTTCCTCAAAATCCAGCCAGCCGTTTATGCTTCCTGCCGGCAAGTTGTTTAGCCAGATTCTTGCTGGTCCAACCAGAAACGACGGTATGATCCTTACGGCCCAGCGCCGGTTTCCTCCTCCGGCTACGGTTCCTCCGCCTCCAGCGACGTACACCGCGGTCACGTAATCCGCGAGCCAATCTTCCGGCTTCGTAGTGCCATCGTATGTTTTTGTGTCACGGGGCAACGTGAAGTTGCGAACCGGTGGCTTTTCTCTCATGATTCTAGGGCCAAAGCACTTCGGACCTGGAGGACCTTCCTCCTCGATCATTTCTGACAAGTATACTCTATCCAGACGGTGCCTCGCATCCCGTTCCGGTAAGTATCTCTCTCCCAAGCGTTCTCCCAGAGGGTTCCGGTATGCTGCCGGTCGGTTAGAATCAGCTTCATCGTAACGTTCCGGTGCCGCGGCCCTTGCCTCGCCGGTACCTTGGTGGAGGCATTTCTTCCTCATCTTCATCATACGCTGCCCTTGCAGCCGGATAGTTTTGCCCGGTTTCATGTTTACCGGCGTGTTTGTTTCCGGCATAGCCTTCTTTGGCGTAGCCTCGCTCCGCCCCTTGGCTTTTTCTACCGGCATCGTGTTGCCCGGCTTTCCGTTTACCGGCAAGGACCGGATCATACACGATCATCCGCCGTGCGTTCACTTCTTTTTCTTTTCTTCCGTCCGGATGGGGGACGAGGCCTGCCCTCAGGACTTGCTTCCGGCATTCTTTGTTGAACGCGCGGATTTCGAGGCTATTGCTTTGTTCAGCCTAGCCAGCTGCTCAGCGTTCTGCTGCTCTACAGCGTCAAGCAGCTCTCTGACACGCTCTTGTTGTTTTGCCAGAGCCTCTCCGGTAAGCGAATCACACAGATCTACGGCAGCCTTAGCAGCTTTTATTGTTTTATCCG
Organism: Lolium rigidum; assembly: GCF_022539505.1. Taxonomy (NCBI): domain Eukaryota; kingdom Viridiplantae; phylum Streptophyta; class Magnoliopsida; order Poales; family Poaceae; genus Lolium; species Lolium rigidum. Next base: position 6,822,237 of record NC_061509.1, on the reverse strand, counting down.
GATCTGCTGTACTTAGGTTTCTCTACGATGCTAACGGATGCGGAGGTACTCTTGCCGGTAAGAATCTCCTTACGCAGATCTCGATCTAGATTGCGAGCCTTAAGCCGATTTTCCGGTATCCTAGCAGCATGAGCGCTAACAGAAGCAAAGCCATGGGCAGCGTTATACTCACGTACGGTTAGGTTCAGCTCGCGCTGCGCCTTGACAACGTCTTTGCCGCTCTCGAGTATCCTCAGGCGCTGCGCCTCCAGCTCCGCTTGAGCCACTGCCGGGTCGATGTTCTGCGCGATGGGGGTTGCCAGCGCGTTCATCGCCGTTTGGAGAGGCGTTGCCGGTGGCGCGGATGATGCTCCCGCTGCGCCTGCGTCGCGCTCCAGCGGTGGCTTAGCCGCACGGGTCGAAACCGCGCGACCAGCACCTTCAGCCTCCACCTCCTTTCCTGCACCAGCCACACCGGTCATCATTACCTCGACGCTGCCGGGCGCGCGACCAGCACAGAGCCATCTTGGCGGGTCCGGTGCCACCAGCACCGGCGAGAGGCGCTGGCGCACGGGGACGGTGCCGAAGTAGATGCGGTGGCTGCCGAACTTGATGATGCGGCCGTTCTTGGGGAATATGCCGCCGTTGGCGAAGCAGCCCGCGTTGTCGTTGATGAAATCGATGGAGTAGAAGTTCTGCACCAGCGCAGACACCGTCCGCTCACCGGCGAACTCGAGGAGGCCCGCCCGAATGTGAACTCCAGCATGCGCCACTTCATGCCCCACGGTGGGCGCCAACTGTCGTCGTGGTGAACGAGCAGATGCCATAGGATGGCTTAAGTTGGGGCCGAATGGACGTATGAGGATTCGGGGAGGGTTTGCGATTAGATGGGAAGAACTTCCGGATGCTTTCCTCAAGAACACAACCAAAGGCCGGTATGCAAGAAGAGAGACAAGAGGAAGAACTCTTTACTAGATCGCCAGCTTCATTGATCTCAACATGGTTACAAGTTTCTCAGTACACAGATCTCTCTTTGGTCTCGCTACGTGCTACCTGTTGCCCGCTGCCCGTGAAGAAGGGCTGCCCCTCTCCTTATATAGGGGAGAGGGTGGCTTACACTGGAAGAAACCCTAATGGCATCTTTGACTAGACAAACTACTTTACAAAGCTACTTTAATCATAGATGACACCGGAGTCCTCTTTAATCGGGGCGCCGACGTCCTCCGGCTTCTTTGACCGTCACCCTTCTCTTTATCGTCAGCCCTTCGTCAAAAGTCACTTTGCTTAGCTCATCTTGTCTTCTAGCTCGGGAGAGAATCTTTGACCAGTCCCGCCGACAGGCTCTTCTTTCCGGTATCTTCTTTACCGGATTCCGGTATACCCCTCTTGGGGATTGCGGCTTAGCTCCACTTAGCTAAACTCTTAACCTCAGGCTCCGGTATAAACATTAAACCGGTATCCTGATGGCACAAGCCATCCGGTTTGGCATGCCTTTGGCATACCGGGGGTCATCCCCCCAACATTTGATTCAAAGTAATTATTGACCACATTTCAATTGTCAATTATTAGTTCAAGTATTGTACCATAATTTAGAAACCCTAGTTTTAATTTAAGTAAGACCTTGATCCCATTATTTTATGTGTTCATCCTTAATAGTTGCAATCCTAAAACCCTAGGAGTTTAGCCCATACAATTATATCCACCTCACCTTTAGATGTAGAACCTTAATAACCAACCAATGAGTGCATACTCATGATCCACTAAAATAAAACTTGGTACAATTCACATGAGACCATCATTCCATGTCTTTATCTTTGAATAAAACTTGTATAACCAATTAGTACCACTTAGGAGCAAACCCTAGCTTGTTACCACATGTTAGCACCATTAATAACCACTCCTATATACCACACCATTAGAATAAACCTTAACCATCAAAACCTAGTAGAACTATAATGATGAACCCTAGTATCAACCTTGTGTAGTAATTCACAACCCATGCTCCTATTCCACTCAACCCTACTTAGGAAATGATAAACCACTTAGTTGGGCAACCATTAGAGATTACTTTGTAGGTAGTTGTGAAACCATAGTAAACCCTAATAGCTAATCTATAGAACCATCTTAAACAACCATCTTTTGATATGATGCTTAGAAGAAACCATAGCAATAAAACTACCAATACTTGCTATATAGAAACCCATTCCAAGTTAAGAACCAACTAGTTCCTATTAGTGGAACTAAATGAATTCAATAGTAAACCCTAGAAAGCCATAGCTCCTATATATGTATAGTTCATATTCTTATAACCTGTTCTTCAAAAGTTATTCTTTTTGAAGTACAAATGTTAATCAAACCTTAGAAGCCTTAATCCTTCTTTGAAATACTTATTATTTCTTAAACAACATGTTCTTCAAAAGTTATTCTTTTGAAGTGTAGTATAAGTAATCATCAACCATGTTCTGTAGAACTTAAAATTGACAACTGTTCTTTATATATTATTCCACTACTATTCTTTATGTGTATGATTGTTATGATGTTTTATATCACTTGATCATGATGCTAATATAACCAAACCCTAATAAGAACCTTGTTTGAGAACCATTCTAAAAGTGCAAACAACCTAAAGAAATCTTTACAACTCATACATCCTAAATCATCGAAATTAGGTTACGCTCGGGACGATTGCATCTCATACTATGCATTATAGCATCTTTGCCAGTTCTTTAAACATTGTCCTTACTGGACGATGATGGTATTTCAGAATTTGGAGTTATCACATATCGAAGCTTTTGCCTGCATAATCTTGCAGTCAAGAAAGGCAAGTTCATCGCTTGCTCATGTCATTTGATTATTTTTATCAAACTATATGCAAAGTACTATACTTATCACTCATGCATTGAAAAGCAAAGTATTATTTTACAATTATGAATATGACTATGTGGTGGGCAATGGAACCATGGTATGTGTTGATATGGTGGAGGTTCCATTGCAATGGGTTATATCACCCTAGGATTAATTACCAATGCCGTCCAATGATTCTAGCGCCGTACAAACCGCGTTGACCATGAGATCTATAATGGCTCTGGGGAAGCCAGCCGTATCTTTTCCCTTCGCACGCCAACGGATTGGTAGAGCCGGCGGGGTGTTGGAGGCACCGCCGTAGGTTGGGATAGCCTTTTAAATCCCCATCCATTAGTGATGATGGCTCTACGATCTATGAAGGATTGTCCAAAGTACACCATGAGTAAAGCCGTATTATCGGGGGAAGTCTACCGGAGGTGTGCGGGTGGACAAAAGGGTGGGTTTGCGGTCGCGGAGAAGGCGGTGTGGGCTTGGATCTTTATACCTGGCCTCACACCAAAGGAAGTGTGAACGGGGGCAAGTCCCTGCGGATGGCAAAAAGGGTGAGATCTCTTGTGGGAAAAGTAACGCACCTCTGCAGAGTGTATCAAATTGTGACTGTCACTCCCTGTTCCGGGAAGGGAACTGCGAACGCGGCAGGAAAGGAACTCCACGAAGTTCTGGTCAACCTGTGAAGACTGACGGGCATAGTTTTCAGAATAAAATAAACCTTTTGAAGAAATGTTTATGAAAACTTGCATTGGCCTATGACTTTCTGGTCTATGGCTGTAGCTAGTGCATGATACACATATTTCCTAATATGAACTTGCCGAGTACGCTCGTACTCATTCTATCCCGTTTGAACCCCCTTCTTAGAGCAAGGCACCGAAGGAGAAACTACCGTGGAACTCGAAGACAAAGGAGTCAACTGCAACGAGATGAAGAATCCAATCAAAGAAGTCAATGGAGTCAACTTCCGCATCAATTATTATGGAAACCTAGACTAGTAATAGAAGGGAACCTTTCCCTAATCCTAGCACCTAAGTAGCTAGATTTCTATAGCAAGCCAAGTAGCTCTTGAACTTGAGTTAGCAATAAGATAGATTACGAGTCGTTCTTCTGCAGCTTTATTTGAAGTTTTACCTCACTGTATAGTAGGAGGTTGTGTTGATCTTATGTAAACAGCTCGTGTGTACTTCTATAGACATACCTTGGACTCGCATATGTTTCTGTTGTACCACTCTGAGAGATGTAATATGGGTGGAACGGTGTTTCACTTGTGTTATGTCAACGACTTGTGTACTACACCATGCAGTGGTACGCTGGGTCACCACACCACGCCTTCACGAATTTCGCGCCCATGCAACTCCAAAAGAGAGAGTGCGTCAAGGAGAGGGTCATTGACGGGATTCTCCAGATCAAAATCCTGGTCTGTTTGGGCTGCCACATGAGACAAAACATTAGTCGAAAACCAAGATACAGGAAATACAACAAAATAGAAGAAATTGAGGATATTACTCAGCGTACGTCGACTTTGCGACTTCAAACGCTTGATGATCCCTTGCTCACGTGCAGCTTGTGCAGATTTTTGCTCGTGTAAGGCAGATTCAGCATCTTTGAGCTTTTGCTGCAATTCCTCGACACTAGCGGCCTTTGCTTTGGCATCATCAGCTTCAGCTCTAGCTTCGCTAGCGGCAAGCTCAGCTTTCTTGCGAGCCGCCTCACTTTGCTCAAGTGTTCGAGCAAGTGTCTCGGCACGTTCGTTAGCCTCTGCAAGTTTTTCTGTTGAAATGTGGAAAAGAGAGAGAAGAAAGATCAAAAATAGCGACAAGCAGCAGGAGTAAAAAACCAAGGAAAAACAGCAAGTATAAAAGTCGTTACCTTCGGCTCTGCTGGCATACTCGCGGTACCCAATAAATTGGGACCCGATGCGGATAAGATCCTTGATCATAGGCTGTTAAAGAAGAAGAAAAGAAGGGGAAAACTTCGGTATTACAAAAAGTAAGGGTCCACAAAAGCAAAATAGAAGAAATATAGACATCGACAAACTTACATCATCCAAGAGCTGCGACGAAGAGCTGCTCAATTGAGGAGGAGGCTCAACGATCATTTCAACCCTTGCCCTTTTTGGCGAAGGGACAAGGGGGCTTGAAGGAAGAGTAGATGTATCAACATTCCGTTGAGGAGGCGACGATTCTTCTCCTTCAACAAGTTTCTCCGAAATAACTAAAGTATGTGACGTGCTCGTCCGAGGAGCTACGTCACGAGTTGGTACTTCTTCCTCGTCATCACCTGCGAGTAAGGAGCAATAGCATAAAAAGCAAGACAAGAAAAACTTCGTTTACAAAAATAAAGAAGAAGCCGAGGAACTTACGAGCCGACGAGGGATGCAACATAAGGATCATAAGTTGCCTTCGGAGGAGAAGGAACAACTTCTTCGGCTTTGGAAGTGCCGGAATCTTCGACATCGTTCCTCTTCCTTTTCCTTTGTGGGGAAACAGCGGGAGGAGGAGATTGGATCGACGTGGTGTCCTCGGAAGATCCCGCAGACTTTCGAGAATCCACGGGATCATTCACAAAGGACGGAGCTTCTTGATTGTCGTCAGTAACAATGCCCATTTCTTCGACTTCTCCATCCTCAGGAAGAGGAGGAAGGGAAGTCATAGTAGGGTGATTCTACAAAAAAATAGCGACAAAGGGAAAAATAGAGAGATATCACTGCAATGAGATGCAGGGAAAATTCACAACAAGATAAAATTCGAGCAGACAAAATACCTCGGGGAGAGGATTGGTGGAGTTGTAGGGTTCCACGCGACAAGAGGAAGGAATAGGATCCCTCTTACTCAGCGAGGTAATTCTTCGAATAAGCTTCTCCAAGTCCTTCACAGAAAGATCATTGGAGAGCCTATTGGCGTCATTGGCACCAGAGTACGTCCAAAGGGGATTTTTGCGAGCCTGAAGAGGCTGCACTCTAATCCTAAGAAAATAGGCAGTGATTTGGACACCAGATAACTCTTTGCCTCGAGTATTTTGAAGTTGATGAATACGAGACATAAGAGCTTCTGTCGCCTTTTTCTCTTCTTCGGAAGCTTCGGCATCCCAGGAGTAGCGGCGTTGAATCTTTGCGTTTCCGTCGAAAGGAACTATGTTGTGTTCCACGGAATTGGCGCTTTCTTCGTGTATATAGAGCCACCTTTTGCGCCATCCTTGGACGAGTCGGGAAATTTGACGTCGAAATAATCGACATCAGTTCGGACACAGATAACTATGCCACCTATGTTGTAGGTGGCGTTGTGAGCGCCATTGCGGCGAAGGCAGAAAATGCGCTTCCAAAGAGCCCAATTGGGAGCAACTCCAAGAAAGCATTCGCAAAGCGTGATAAAGATAGAAATGTGGAGGATGGAATTGGGGGTCAGCTGGTGCAGCTGAATCCCATAGACAAAGAGAAGACCGCGGAGGAAATCATGGATTGGGGTAGAGAGGCCGCGGATGAGATGATCAACGAAACTAACCCGATACTCCATTGGAGGCTTGGGGTAGCTTTCTTCGCTGGGAAAGCGGATGGCGTCTTCTTTCTTCATCAGGCCGAGCTTCTTCAGCATATTGACATCTTGGTTGGAGATTTTGGATCTCTCCCACTCAAGATCTTCAGCGGCCATCTTGGACTCCGGAGTGCTGTGGCGAGTCAAACGCGCACGCGGTGGCATCAACGGCAATGGGCAGAGCAATGTGTGCGAGTGCGGGAAATTAGAGAGAGTTGGGCGCAGGAGAAGATTTGCGAAGAGGAACAGGTGAGCGGCGCAAGCGAGGGGATGAACGGAGGTTGAAGACAGGTTTATATAAGAATTGGGTGAAGCAGTGGGCCGTTGGATGAAGAAATCGTGTGGTGAGAATAGATCTTCTTGATACAAGGGCAAAAAAGTATTTTTACTGGGATAGGCGTTACCGTACGTGCGCCAGAAAAAGCGGAGGACGTGTGTCCCCCACCTGCACGACGTGTCAACATGGTGGGAACGATGGACCCACAAAGCAGAAAAATCTCGACCATTGATAGAGTTGAAGAAAATTTGACAAGGGAAAATATGTCGACAAGAAAAATAAAAGAAGTATGGCGACAGGATAAGTTATTTAAATATTTCGGGAGCCTTTGGTCAGAAACAAGTTTTTGCCCAAATGCTCGGGGGCTACTTTGACAAAAAGTAAAATTTCGAGTATGACAATATAGAAAATGTTGAGCCTACAGTCAAGCACAAGTTCTTGGCTGTAGCCTCGGGGACTACTCCCATCGGGAGCGCTGTTCGCGCACCCGAGAGATAAAAAAGAGAGAGAAGAAGAAGAAGAGAAAAGAGTTCATATTGAGAAGTAATGACAATATAGTGACAAGGTGGACTAAAATGTTGAGCCTACAACCAAGCACAAGTTCTTGGCTGTAGCCTCGGGGCTACTCCCATCGGGAACGCTGTTCGCGTGCCCGATGAAATTAACAAAGGAAAAATAGAACAGCAAGAGAGTATATTTCGAGTTATAATTAACTCTACATATACTCCCATCGGGAGAGCAATATAAGTCATATTTGACTCGATAAAATGTGCCATTCCAACAGCCGGAAAAGCACTCGACAATATATTCTCAGAACGCCAAAGTTGCGATCAATTTCGAATGCCGCAAATTTGCGAAGGTAAGACCCCGGATCCATTCTCGATGGGCGTGGCATCGCCAAAGACTGCGCTCTGCTACTTTTATCCGTATCAACGAGATACGAAGAAAAATCCTAACGGACGCGTTAGGTACTCGATAAATTTGGCTGGGACTCGACGGAATGGTAAGACCTTAAGCGGCACCCGTCGAAGTTTACACCGGTATCCCGAGATCATGTCCAGGGACGTGATTTTGAAGTAGGTTTTTGCGGATTGCCACTAGAGCAGTTAACTAGTACCTGATCCGTCAGATGAACTAGCCCTAACTACCAATATCCCTGTACAATATAGAATTTTATGAGAAGAAGTATGAAAGTTAGAGCTTTCGAATAAAAATAAACAGTGGAGATTTTCCATGACTCTATGATTCAAGCAAAATCTCGGGGGCTATCGACATAGGCATCCCAAATGGGCCTGCCGAATATGGTACCCGGGGTTTATTGAAGGCCCACTACCCGAAGAATAAGAAGATTCGGAAGCCCAAGATGTATTAAAGGAAAAGATAGAGTTGTAATAGGAAGTGTTATCTGTAATCTGGCGGGATGAGTTAGAAACCGTCCCGGACTCTGTAACTTGTACAAAACGAAACCCTCGGCTCCACCTCTTATATAAAGGGGGAGTCGAGGGACGAAGAGATCATCGAATCATTGTCTGCAAACCTTAGTTTTCATAATCGTCGAGTACTTTTCGGCTGAAACCTTCGAGATCTACTTGCCCTCTACTTCTAACTAAACCCTAGCCTACAATCCATAGGCATTGATAAGTTAATCCCTTGTCACCCACATCCAATCTCTTTACTTTGTTTTTGTCTTGCTTTGTTTTATTTTATTTACTGCTTTGTTTGCTCTCTTATATCAAAAACACAAAAAAATTAGTTGTTAGTTTTACTTTATTTACTGTCTTGTTCTCCATATTAAAAACACAAAAAAATTTAGTTACTTGCATTTACTTTATTTATCTTTTGTTTATTTCATCATGTTTCCTCCTAAGTACACTCTAAACGACATACCGGTAGGATGAGGGTCTATCATTGGGAGAGATAATATAGAATATTTTTTCACTCATGTTAGTACAGCTGAAGATTTTGAAGATAGACACTTGGTAGAACTTGCTCCTACTTATGAAATTGTTGTTGCTTCTTTAGTACACATGTTGGAAACTAAATTTGTTAATCTCAATCCCATAATGCAACATATGTTTCTTACACTTTCTGATATGGAGATGGGAGAAAAGAGAGATTTTGTTTTAAAAGTCCTTGGTAGAGAATTTGAAGATATAGTTAAAGAAGCTAGAAAAGTTTTTATTAAGCATAAGAGGCTTGGTTCGTTCCCTGATTTCAAAAGAACACTTGAAAAGATGGACATGGATAGAATAAGGTACACTAATAATGTTAATGATGGTGGGGAGATTAAAGTACCGATACCTAGTAAGCTCCTAGGAATGCATGAAGCTCTGGAAAATAACTATGCTTGGCTTGTTCCTGAAAATTTGTTTGATGAGAATAGCAAGCCTAAGAGTAATGAAAAAAGGAGCCTCTGAAACTTACATAGATAAGATACAATGCATAGTTGAGAAAACTCCAAACCCCTCTGTTGATGCTTCATCTCTTGATAATACTTGATTCACACTTTCTGCGCCTACCTGAAAGGCGTTAAAGAAAAGCGCTTATGGGAGACAACCCATTATTTTACTTCTGCACTTTGTTTTATATTTGAGTCTTGGAAGTTGTTACTACTGTAGCAACCTCTCCTTATCTTTATTTTATTGCATTGTTGTGCCAAGTAAAGTCTTTGATAGTAAAGTCAATACTAGATTTGGATTACTGCGCAGGAACAGATTTCTTGCTGTCACGAATTTGGGCAGGGTTCTCTGTAGAAAATTTAGAAAAATCTGCCAATTTACGTGTGTGATCCTCAGATATGTACGCAACTTTCATTCAATTTGAGCATTTTCATCTGAGCAAGTCTGGTGCCTCAAAAAAATTCGTCTTTACGGACTGTTCTGTTTTGACAGATTCTGCCTTTTATTTCGCATTGCCTGTTTTGCTATGTTTGATGGATTTCTTTGTTCCATTAACTTTCAGTAGCTTTGTGCAATGTCTAGAAGTGTTAAGAATGATTATGTCACCTCTGAGTATATGAATTATGCACTGACCCTCTAATGAGATTGTTTTGAGTTTGGTGTGGAGGAAGTTTTCAAGGGTCAAGTGGGGAGGATGATACAATATGATCAAGAAGAGTGAAAAGTTTAAGCTTGGGGATGCCCCCGTGGTTCATCCCTGCATATTTTAAGAAGACTCAAGCATCTAAGCTTCGGGATGCCCAAGGCATCCCTTCTTCATCAACAACTTATCAGGTCACCTCTAGTGAAACTATATTTTTATTCCGTCACATCTTATGTGCTTTACTTGGAGCGTCTGTTTGTTTTTGTTTTTGTTTTTGTTTGAATAAAATCGGATCCTAGCATTCTTTGTTTGGGAGAGATACACGCTCCGCTGTTTCGTATGAACACATATGTTCTTAGCTTTATTCTTAATGTTCATTGCGAAGGTTGGACTACTTCATTCACTGTTATATGGTTGGAAACAGAAAATGCTGCATGTGGTAAATGGTATAATGTCTTGAATAATGTGATACTTGGCAATTGTTGTGCTCATATAGATCATGTTTAAGCTCTTGCATCATGTACTTTGCACCCATTAATGAAGAACTACATAGAGCTTGTCAAAATTTGGTTTGCATGATTAGTTTCTCTAGAGTCTAGATATTTTATGGTTAAGGTGTTTGAACAACAAGGAGAAAATGTAAAGTCTCATAATACTTACAATATGTTCATATGTGAGCTTTGCTGCACCTTTTATACTTGAGTTTGCTTCAAACAACCTTGCTAGCCTAGCCTTGTATTGAGAGGAATTCTTCTCGTGCATCCAAATCCTTGAGCCAATAACCATGCCATTTGTGTCCACCATACCTACCTACCACATGGTATTTATCTGCCATTCCAAAGTACATTACTTGAGTGCTACCTTTAAAATTCTATCCTTTGTCTTTGCAATATATAGCTCATGGTAAAATAGCCTTAAAAACTATTGTGGTGAAGAATATGTACTTATGTGTCTTATTTCTTAATAAGTTGCTTGTTGAGCGGTAACCATGTTTTCTGGGGACGCCATCAACTTTTACACCTTTGTTGAATATCATGTGAGTTGCTATGCATGTTTGTCTTGTCTCAAGTAAGGGCGATTTTCATGATCAAATGGTTTGAGTATGCATATTGTTAGAGAAGAACATTGGGCCGCTAACTAAAGCCATGATTCATGGTGGAAGTTTCAGTTTGGACAATTAATCCTCAATCGTTTATGAGAATATTATCTGTTGTTGAATGCTTATGCATTAAAGAGGAGTCCATTATCTGTTGTCTATGTTGTCCCGGTATGGATGTCTAAGTTGAGAATAATCAAAAGCGAGAAATCCAATGCGAGCTTTCTCCTTAGACCTTTGTACGAAGCGGCATAGAGGTACCCATTTGTGACACTTGGTTGAAACATATGCTATGCAATGATAATCCATGTTAATCCAAGCTAATTAGGACAAGGTGCGAGCACTATTGGTATATTATGCATGAGGCTTGCAACTTATAGGATATCTTATACATAACACATATGCTTTATTACTACCGTTGACAAAATTGTTTCTTGTTTTCAAAATGAAAAGCTCTAGCACAAATATAGTAATCCATGCTTCCCTCTGCGAAGGGCCAATCTTCTATTTTATTGTTGAGCCAGTTTACCTATTCCTTCTATCTTAGAAGCAAACACTTGTATCAACTGTGTGCATTGATTCATACATGTTTACTTATTGCACTTGTTATATTACTTTGTGTTGACAATTATCCATGAGATAAATATATTGAAGTTGAAAGCAACCGCTAAAACTTATATCTTCCTTTGTGTTGCTTCAATGCCTCTACTTTGAATTTATTTCTTTATGAGTAACTCTTATGCAAGTCTTATTGATGCTTGTCTTGAAAGTGCTATTCATGAAAAGTCTTTGCTATATGATTCATTTGTTTACTCATTATCTTCATCATTGCTTCGAATCGCTGCATTCATCTCATATGCTTTACAATAGTATTGATCAAGATTATGATAGCATGTCACTTCAAAAATTATCTTTGTTATCGTTTACCTACTCGAGGGCGAGTAGAACTAAGCTTGGGGATGCTTGATACGTCTCAAACGTATCTATAATTTCTTATGTTCCATGCTACTTTTATGATGATACTCACATGTTTTATACACATTATATGTTATTATTATGCATTTTCCGGCACTAACCTATTGACGAGATGCCGAAGAGCCAGTTGTTGTTTTCTGCTGTTTTTGGTTTCAGAAATCCTACAAAGGAAATATTCTCGGAATTGGACGAAATCAACGCCTAGGGGCTTATTTTTCCACGTAGCTTCCAGAAGACCGAGGGAGATACGAAGTGGGGCCACGGGGCGCCGCCACACTAGGGCGGCGCGACCTAGGGGGGGGGGGCCGCGCGGCCCTAGCGTGTGGGGCCCCCGTGACTCCTCCGACTCCGCCCTTCCGCCTACTTAAAGTCTTCGTCGCGAATACCCCAGTACCGAGAGCCACGATACGGAAAACCTTCCAGAGACACCACTAGTGAACTGTGGACCCCGGTCCAATTCTTTACATCTGAAATACAATCTATCGCAATTGTTCTTTACTCGTTCCTCGCAAACAACATCATCATCCACACTATACATCTAATCCTTTGTTTACAGACAAGCCGGTGAGATTGACAACCTCACCGTTACGTTGGGGCAAAGTACTTTGATTGTGTTGTGCAGGTTCCACGTTGGCGCCGGAATCCCTGGTGTTGCGCCGCACTACACTCCGCCACCAACAACCTTCACGTGTTCCTTGACTCCTACTGGTTCGATAACCTTGGTTTCTTACTGAGGGAAACTTACTGCTGTGCGCATCACACCTTCCTCTTGGGGTTCCGAACGGACGTGTCAACTACACGCCAGCAGTGGCTCTGAACTTGGCGGGCCACACCACCTAGCGAAGAGCTGGGGTGGCAGCCCCCACCGTAGTCCATGGTAGCTCGCCCCAACTCCCGTGGCTCCAACTCATCCGCCTCTCTCCGCTGATAACGGCGACATCTGATACGAACGCGCGCATCTTCAGTGTGACTGTCATTGAGAATCTCCCTCGCGTCTTGCGTGGGTTGGGGGGGGGAGATTCCACTAACACATGTGACGGTGCGGGGCCGCATGTGGGTATGCCGGCGGCGGCAGCTCCAAGGCCCCCCGGGACTGGCCCGAGGTGCGAGAGCGACCGTGACGGGGTTGCTTCCACTCAGGCAGCCATGTCGATCAGGCTCCCCACCGCTGCCCTCCATTCTTCGAATGTTGGATCATTTCGCACCGAGGGATATTGGAATATGCCTCACACCATGGCTCCTTTCCGATGATCCGAAGCTGGGTAACTTCTATCTCCCCGTCTTGTTGGCTTTCCGCCTTACGCCCTACACTCTTTCTCTCCCGCCACGGTAAGGTACTCCTTATGACGTACTCGTCAGCAACCCAACAAAATAAAATACATAGTACCACTACCTTGATGAATTTAAATTTTCCCGGGCCTAGCCAAGTGCGCGTTGGTAGGAAAAAGAAATCTGAAAAAAACAGGCATTATGTCCAGTTGGTTCTCCCCCGGAGCCAGGCAATATAGCTGTTTCACCGCTCGTTGTGCCGACATAGGGTAAATCAAAGAACATTAGGCCCTCTGGCATAAACCATACGAAACAACCGTGTGTTTAGGCACAGCCAACCATGGATCTAATTCATATACTGTACGTACGTATTTCTTTTGCGGGACGATCAAATGGTTACATATTTATTTTTTGCGTGTGTCTATGTCTCAGTTGACTGAGATGTTTTTAAGTCTCAGTTACCTCAGAAAAATGCAACTGCAGTTCAAAGAAAAGTGCAACTCAGTCCAGTTGCACATTTCTGGCAGAAAAATGCAATTACACTTTTTAACAGAAAAGTGCAACTCAAGCATTTTTTTTTGTAAAGTGACTTAGACTTAAGAAAATGTTAGTTGACTGAGACATAGCGAAGAGGGTGTGTCTATGTCTCAGTTGGCTGATATTTTCTTAAGTCCCAGTCACCTCAGAGAAGTGCAACTGCAGTTTAAAGAAAAGTGCAACTCGATTCAGTTGCACATTTCTGGCAGAAAAGTGCAATTACAATTTTTTAACAGAAAAGTACAACTCAAGTACTTTTTTTGTAAGTGACTTAGACATAAGAAAATCTCAGTTGACTGAGACATAGTTTGTGTCCACCGTGTAGCATCTAGCCACTGGCCTGGTTATGTTGTTTGCCATGTTTTTATTTCCCTCCCTACCGATTTGATGTAGCACACAGCGCTCGCCTGACGCAGCCCTTGAAGAGTCCACACGGTCAATCATTAGCGAAGTGAAATGAAGTTGTACTTAGCTTGTTTCTCTTCAAAAAAGAAATTATGCTTAGCTTGTATGTGGGACTCTGGAAAGAGAATTTTTTAAAAAATGGGCAGTGTTTCCTGAGAAATGTGCAATTCGTAGGGAAAACTCGGTTGGAGTTGCACATTACTTGAGAACTGTGCAACTTGTTTAGTAAACATTTGCTAATTGATGAAAAGTGTAACTTGTATCGAAACCGTTTAGAGTTGTGCATGTCTTGATAAATAAGTGTAACTCATATCAAAACCCTGTTGCTACTTGCATATTTCTTGACAAAAGTGCAAGTAGTTTAAAACCAGTTGCACGTTTCTCGAAAAATGTGTAACTCTTAGCGGAAACCGGTCGGAGTTGCACATATGTTGATAAAAAAGTGTAACACCTATCAAAATCATGTTGCTACTTATGTTTTTGTTGATAAAAGTGGAACTAGTTCAAGACGGGTTGCATGTTTCTCGAGGAAAGTGCAACTCATAGCGGAAACTGGTTGTAGTTGCACACATCTTCATGAAAAGTGCAACTCGTATCAAAACACTATTACTACTTGCATATTTCTTGATAAAAGTGGAACTAATTCAAGACCGGTTGCATGTTCCGCGAGAAAAATGCAACTCATAGCGGAACCCGGTTGGAGTTGCACATATCTTGATAAAAAGTGTAATTTGTATGAAAAATCCTTTGATGCTTTCATATTTCTTGATAAAAGTGCAACTAGTTCAAGATCCGTTGCACCTTTCTCAAGAAAAGTGCAACTCACAGCGGAAACCAATTGGAGTTGCATATTTCTTATAAAAATTGCAACTCGTATCAAAAGCCAATACAGTTGCAACTTAAATGTACTTGTATCGGGAACTGTTTGCAGTTGCACATTTCTTGAGAATTGTGCAACTTGTATTGAAAACCAGTAGAGTTGCACTTATCTTGAGAAAAGTGCAACTCATATCAAAACCATCTTGCTACTTGAAACCTTTTTGATAGAAGTGCAACTTGTTTCGAAAAACATTTGCTAATTACACATTTCTTGAAAAAAAGTAAAACTTGTGTCGAAAATAATGAGGAGGATAAAAACATACAAGTTGAACTAAACTCAAATGTATCAAAAAGTTTATTGTTACAAAACAAGAACAATATTCTACATATAATAGACTGAAAAATAAATGTACAAAAAACAAATAAAAGAAAAAATGGAAATAGCTATAGATAAACTCTTTTATTGAGCCCACTCGAAAATCAAACGAGAAGCAGTAGCGTCGGTCAGAGCGCATTGTTCCTTTTACGTCCCACTCAGCCAAGCTTAATCTTGGAAGTAACCGAACGGTCCGGCAGGTCGACTGAGACTTCATAAATTTTAAATTAAAGACGCGCGCGGCAGATAGGTTAAGTTTCCGTTCACCTCCGTTTGTTCTTGCTGCCAAGCACGAGCGTGAGGTAGAAGAAGACCCGGAAGAGAAACCCCCAGGCCACGGTGACCCACAGGCAGCCCCACTTGCTGAGTTGGTCCACGGCCTGCTTCGCCAGGATGTCCGCCCCCGTCGTGATGCACGATGTGCTGTTGAAGTCGGCCCCCGCCAGCATGGTGTTGAGCACGTTAAGCTGGGTCTCCATCGGCAGCTTGGCCATGGGCGTCCCGTCGAACATATGCACCCCTCGCATGAAGCACTTGCTGGGGTCGGTGCCGAACTCGTTGTGCATCACTGCCTCGTACGGGTACTTGAGCAGTGAGAGGTAGTGGAACCACATCCAGTAGTCCGGGATGCGGTCGCGGGTCACGAAGAAGCCGCTGAAGAGCAGGAAGTAGGACACACCGGCCACCACCACGGTGTACCCGATAATCACGTGCGACACCACGCCGGAGAGGAAGGTCACGAACCCGCTCCCCGCCCAGAAGGAGGCGAGCACAATGAGAAGGAAGAAGACAAAGCCCTCGGCGCCACCGGCCAACCCCACGGCGAAGAAGGTAATGGCCGCGAAGGCGAGGGAGAGGAAGATGAGCGGTGGGAAGGCCACGATGGCGTTGGATACGGTGTACGAGGACCGGCGGTACGCGTTGTGGGCTGTCTCCCGGAAGAAGATGTAGCGCTCGATGAGGAACACGGGAAGAGCGTCGGCGGTGGTGTAGAACATGGTGGACATGGCGATGGCGAAGAAGCTGAACCGCTCCTTCACGCCACTGGGTGTATTGTCCAGCCGCCAGAAAAGGGTGGCCAGGATGAAGGCGGTTAATGCCACGGCGCCGAACCGGACCCGGAACCGCTCCGGGGTGCGCCGGCTGTTGGTGAACCCTCGCCGCGTCAGCACCCACACCTCCACCCACCACGGATTCGCGTAAGTGGCAACCTCCGTGCCGGTGCTGGACACCATCTTGCCGCGGGCGATGCTCAAGCTGATTGTCTCCTTAAGCGACAGCCAAGGCTTGTCCGTGCTTGCCGGTGGCGCCGGGACGCGGGTACGGGACAGCGGCTTCTCTTGCCACACCTTGTTAAACTCCACCAGCTCCTCCGTCCCGGCCAGGGAGCCCTCCAGCTCGCGTATGTGATCCAGCGCGAACTCGGCTGGGTTCTCACCGTCAGGAATCGGCTGCCCGAGCCCCGAGAAGAACCGTGGCAGGGCGGCCGGCGGGCCGTAGTACGCCGTCCGACCGCGGGAGAGGAACATGAGGCGGTCAAGGAGCCCGAGGATGCGGTAGCTCGGTTGGTGGACGGACATGATGACGATGCTGCCGCTTCGCGCGATGCGCTGCAGCACCTTGACCACCATGAAGGCGCTGGTAGAATCGAGGCCGGACGTGGGCTCGTCTAGGAACAAGATGATTGGGTCGTGGATGATGTCGATGCCGATGGACACACGCCGGCGCTCGCCACCGGACACGCCGCGGCTGCCCTCGTCACCGATGATGGTATTGGCCGCAGCGCCTAATCCAAGCTGCTCGATGAGCGCCTGAACGCGGCTCCTCTTCTTGGACGTGGAGAGCGACCGCGGTAGCCGGAACTCGGCCGAGTACATGAGCGTCTCGGCGACGGTGAGCATGGGGTGTAGCAGATCGTCCTGCATCACGTACGCCGAGATGACTCTCAGCAGGCGGCTGTCGAGGGCGTCCCCGTTGAGCGTGACAGCGCCGCGGAGGCTATCGCGCTGGATCCTGCCGGCGAGCGCGTCGATGAGCGTGCTCTTGCCGGCACCGCTCGCGCCAAGCACGGCCATGATCTCCCCCTCCCGCGCCTCGCCGGAGATTCCGTCCAGCAGCGTGCGTGTCCTCATGCCCTCGCCGTGACTGTGAGCCGCCTCCACGTCGCGGCTCCGGCTGAACGACCACATCGGCTGCTTGACGCTGTACGTCAGGTCGTGGAAGGCCAGCACCAAGTGGACGGCCGGGCGGCAGATGGAGCCGATTGTGGCGCTGGCATCTCCGACTCCGTTGTCGTCGGCCGTTGGCTGCACGTCCACGACCAGGTGCCCGGAGGTATCGACTTCGGCGGTGGACGTGGACACCGAGCCGCGCCCATCCGAACGCGAACGGATCGAGGGGAGCTGGTGGCCGTCGAGGGTGCTGACGCCGGACTTGTCACCAAAGCGTGGGTCGCTAAGCCGGATATCGCCCCGGGGCGCGTTCCCGGCGCCTCCTTCCATCCTCCGCTGAACCAACTGCTCGAGCACCATGTAAAGACCTACTACAAGTACAAGTTTTTCATTGCGATCTCTCCTACGTGTGTGCGGCTGTGTGCTTGCCTGAGCGGCGCACCACGCATAAATGCCTGTTTGATTCAGCTGTAGCTGAGCGATGGGAGGTTGGTCCAGCTGGAGATGGTCAACCGGTGAAATGCAAAAAAAAAATTGCAACCTCTTTTTCGATGGCTGGACACATGTAGCCAGCGATGAAAGTCCCAAAAACCCCTACACGCTGACGATGATGTTTAATACCGACCTGACATGATTTTGCTGATTATGCGTTGTACTAGCTCCGATAGTATGCTTAGGTAAAGAATCGAATTTCATGTTTGCTGAGAAAAGATTGCTAGAAATCAGGCGTCTTATTTTTATTATATCCAAGTCGATTCCTTAATCGTTGGATATGGTTCGTGATTTGTGCTGATATAATAGTTGTAAGTGAGTTTCAACTCAGATTTGTCTAGTTGAAGGTGAGTTGGAACTAAAATTTTCATAGTTGCAAATAGGTTGCAGCTGAGATTTTGTTAGTTGCAAGTAGGTTGTAATTGAGATTTTTCATAATTGTAAGTGGGCTGCAACTGAGTTTTTTCGACATAGATCTATGTTGTAATTGAAAAAAAAAATTCACACCGCTGAATTTGCTTCAAAATTCGTGCTGTCAAACGAGTTGCACATGAGTTGCAATTAGATTGTAAGAGCATCTCCACTCGTCCCCCATCCCCCCCCTATGGGCTCCGACGCAGCAGTTTTAGGGCCCATATGGGGGCGCCGATGGAAAAAACAAAAATAGGGGTCGGCCGGCTGCCGGCCGCAGCCCCTATACTAAAAAAATTAAATTTTAAAAACATAACGAAATTCGAAGAGGAGGAGCGAGGAGGAGCCCGTCTGTCGCTGCGCCGCCCACTAGCCGTTGTCGCGCGGGGCTGCCAGCTGCGGCTGTCGTGGCGGCATCTGCAGAGGCGGGTCGTTGCCGTCGGCGATGTAGTCGAGGACCCACGCCAGGGTCCTCTCGGGCGTGCTCCACCACCGCCTCCGTCGGCAGGAGTTGTTGTTCGTCGGCGGGTCGCCGCTGTCGTCATAGGCAGCGAGGCGGTCTTCGCGCTGGTGCTGGAAGAACGCCGCCCATGACTGTTCTTTGTCCGGCGACCAGCGCGGATCGTTCCGCTCCTCTGGTGTCAGCTGCTCCCAAAAATGGTCGTAAATGGCGACGGCACGCTCGTCCTCGTCGGCACCGGCGGGACCGGCAGGCCGCCGAGGCTGAGCGCCCATCCCCCCGGACAACGCATGTCCGGCGGGATGGGGTAGCGCGCGCTCCAGAGAGCACGCGCCTCGGCGACTTGAAGCCACTCGCGGCCAAATCCGTTGGCAGCGGCGTCCATGGCTAGGGCTAGGGCGTTGGAGAAGGTTCATAGGAGGAGATGGCGAGGTCGGTGGCTGGAATGTGCGGCGAAGGAGCGCGCGCGGCGGTTTATATGGTGATGAAGGCAAGCAGGTGGCGCTGAAGACGAGCAGGCGCATTAACGCCGATGCGACGCGATACGGAAGGCGAGCAGGTGAGCAGCATTTGACCGCCGCTGAAGGCGAGCAAGCGGCGCTGAAGACAAGCAGGCGCATTAACGCCGACGCCACGCGGAAGGCGAGCAGCCTTTGACTGGCACGGAAAGCGGTTAGGAAGACGACTCCGCCGACACTGACAGGGCGGGTCCACAGCATGCAAGCGTTTTCCGCGCCTTCTTCAGCATCGTTTCCGCCAACACGCGGCGCGCCGGCGCCCCCACTAGCCTCCCTTTCTACTGCGTTCAGCGTAGAGGCGCCGGATGGATAGTTGAGCCGCGCCGGCACAAAATCTATTTTGGGGACCGCGGCTGGGGACGATTTTGGGCGCCAGCACTCCCCCAAAGGCCTATATGACGAGTGGAGATGCTCTAACTGAGACTTAGATGATATCACGTGACTGAGATTTAATTAAATCTAAGTCGATTTAGCTGTGCCCAATCCCGTCCCTTCCAAACTACTCCGTTTCAGTCTCATTTAACTTATCTAAGATTTGTCAAAAAATTAGATTTATCTAGATGTTATTTAGTGTGTAGATAAATCTGAATTTAGATAACTCTCAGATAACTTTCATGGAGCGACGATATAGTACTTCCTCAGTCTCATAAAACCTGTTTAAATTTATCTAAATCCAGATGTATATATATACTAGATAGTGTCTACATATCCAAATTTTGCAAATCACAAAAGTAAGGTAATCCCTCTTATCCATATTACTACTTTTCTGTAATATGGATGATCTAGAAGTAAAATATGTATAGATATATCTATATTAGCGACAATTAATATAGATGGAAGGGAGTACTATGATTTCTATTTCGGGATAAACCTTGGATGACATTATCATGGATGACATTATTTCGGGATGAACCTATAAAGCTTTTTTTAGCTATATCAAGCAGTTGCATTTGCGAGAGTTGTGGTACCTACCATGGAATACTTCCAGAGGACAGGTTTGATCTCAGTCGGAGAATCCTTAGAGAAGGATTTCTTTCCCGTATCCAGAAAGGAATTTCAGCAGAAATCTTGTTGCTCCCGAGATCCAAAACAACTGGCCTTTTGAAGCTATAGAATACTGATGGCAAAATTATGTCCTGAACCATACTTTATTTCAGCCAAGCTAGTACAAGTTGATGTGTCCAAATATTACGACAAGTTGAAGGCGAAAGCAAATAACAGAGATACAAAGGATGCACTGATGTATTACCAACGATCAATTGCTGAATTAGCGTATATAGCAATGAACTGTTGTGGCAGTAACACGACACAGATCACAGATGGCCAATAGTTGCCCAAATTTGTCAGATAATAAAAAAAAGTCTGAGAATATATAAAAAGCGACAACAGAGCATACATAACTACAACTCACATAATTTATCAGATAAATAAAACTATGACACACCATAATAGTATAAGCCAATTATCTGTCCATGCAGGAACAGAAAAATGCAGCTTATTGGTGAAAGAAAACAAATGGTAGGGTCATAAACCATACATTTATATTCGTTGCAGATACTGAAAGTCTGAGGAAACTTCAAACAAAGCTTCTTAAGTGGGACACTGAGTGTCAGGTACGCTTCATCTTGTTCGTAACCTTCTGTTGCATGGTATCAATGCAACCCAAGAATGCAAACCTCCAGAGCTTCAGGAAAAACAATGCTCCGAACCATACCCAGAAACCAAAGACAGTTCCAGCAATCACTGAGTAGTACAGCCAAAGGGTTTCAAGTTCATGGAAACCTTCCTTTGCCCCATCATGGGTTGCTGTACAACTTGAATTGCCTTTGCATGGAATGCTCAGAGGAACACCACATAGTCCAAGGTTGTTACTATAAATGGAGGGGTCGTTGAGTGTTTGGAGCTGATTGCCTGTAGGTATTTCTCCTCATAGAAGGTTGCTGGATAGATTCAGAGAGCTGAGGAACATCAAGTGTGATATGCTTGAAGGAATAGGACCTGAGAGCTTGTTCCAAGAGAGGTCAAGAGACTCCACATCTTTCAAGTTGCCAATGTTATTTGGGATAGCACCAGATAAACTATTTCTTGACAGGTTAAGGAATCGAAGATCTTCAAGGTTAAGCAATTCTGCAGGGATCTCGCCAGAAAGGGAGTTGCTTGATAAATCAATACCAATCATGATCATAATTGTTCTACCGAAAGTGTAGCCTTTCCCCTTCCAGATTATGTCAATATGTTCTTTGTATGTGTAATGCGCCATACTACCGATACCGCCTGCATGTGCTTCTGGCCTTGTCTCATTAGTGTGATTAAAGTAGAAAAAACTTGGTGGTATCAAACCTGTAAAACTGTTCTCCGCCAGGTCAAGCAGTTGGAGGTGAGAGAGTTGTGATACTTCCCAGGGAATACTTCCATAGAGCATATTTGATCGAAGTCGGAGAACTCGTAGCAAAGGGAGGCCTGTCCCTATCCACGAGGGAATTTTACCAGATAACTCATTGTTTCCGAGATCCAAAGATACTAGGCCTTGCAAGTTCTGCAGAACTGGTGGAAAGCATCCTGTGAAGTTATTGTTTGAAAGATCTAATGAAAATAGTGATGAGGAAGTAACATTCTTCAAAGCTTGAACTTCCCCAACGAACAAATTGCTTGACAAGTCCATGTACGTAAGACTATGCAAGTTCCATAAGCAAACAGGGAGCTCTCCGGATAGGAGATTATTTGATACGTCCAGAACTAGAAGATTACTTTGCTGACAGAAAGCCTCGTCGATGATGCCTGTGAATCTGTTTCTGGACAAAAATAGATAACTGAGAGAACGGTGCCACAAGCTCGCAGGAATCTCTCCCTCCAATTGGTTTGTGCTAAGGTCAAGGAATTCTAAAACTGTGAAATTATGAAACGAAAACTGTAACAATCCATTAAGGTGATTATTGGACAGGTCTAGCACCCATAGCTGAGAAAATCCTAGCTCTTTGGGTATTGTGCCGTTGAAGCAGTTGCTAGAAAGGGTCAAGTATTCTAGCGACTTCCACATACTGATCTCCGGTGGGATGCTTCCAGAAAAGATGTTGTTTGAAATATTGAAAGACGAGAGCTCGGTCCAATTTGAGAAATACTCAAGTGGAATGTTACCACTGAGGTTGTTGCTCCCCGCCTCAAAAAATACCATATTGTTCATCCTGGAAAAAGACAGTGGTAAACTTCCAGAGAGCATGTTAGAGCTCAGATCCATCATGAAGAGATCAGTAAGATTACCGAGCGATTGCGGTACGACTCCAGAGAACATGTTGGAGCTTAGATCAAGACCCTCTAAATTGGGGACCATATCTGACAAGTTCTCTGGAATGGAACCTGAGAAGGTGTTACCCGAAAGGTCTAGGATTACCAGCCTAACACTTGTGCGGTTCAGGATGAACTCCGGAAAAGTACCATTGAGATTATTATCATAAAGCGTTAAGACCTGCAAGGTGGACATACGTCTGAACTTGGCAGTGTATGGGTTTGTCAGGTGGTTACTTCCTAAATGTAACTCAATAATCTTTGGGAGCTTACTGAGTTGATAGGGAATGGCACCAGCAAGATTGTTGTTGCTCAAGTCCAGAATGGTGAGGTTGAGCAACCGAGATATATTTGCTGGAATTGCCCCAGAGATATTGTTGTTGTTGAGGAGGAGATCCTCAAGGTTCTGGAACACAGTAGAGTATAAGGCGTCGAGTGTGCCGTTGAGCCCGGCACTAGAAAGGTCGAGCCTGATGACATGTTCGACATCGTCACAGGTGACACCGAACCAAGAGCAGGTCGGATTTGCCCTCTTCCATGATGACAAAGAGGTGGAGTTGAGCAGTGTGTCCTTCCACCCGAGGAGTGCTTCTCCTTCTGGGCTGATTGCACAAGCCATGCATAGCAGCACACATAAAGTAGTTGAGAGACACAAGAGATTTTTGGAATGGGGTACCATGGCTGAAGGTAGCAGATGAATGAGTTGCATGCTTGTTTGCCTCAACAATCAAGTAGTGGACATATATGACACTGAGCAATAGATTGACTTGCAGGCGGTCACATTCACTCCCACTACCATTGAGCTTTATATATTTTATCAATGTGAGTGTATTAGTAGATATGCTGGTGAGGAGAAATCAACACTACAGATTTGGTGTTAGTTAGATGTGCACTTAAAAAAATCATTGATTTTGACCCGCCAGGCCGCCAGGCAGTGACAAAGTAAGAAATTTAAAGCATCCCAACATGACTCTTATACCGTATCAGATCGCACAGAAACAAAATGGAGTCCCGCCATATATGTGGTGTGAAATCACTAGAAGTTCTAAATTTTACAGAATACGTAGCCAGATTGGAGGACAAAGATCTGCTCTAGGAATCGATTGTGACTTGGGAACAGAAGATAGATGAGTAAGAGCATGTCTAGCAGGCCCCTTACTTTTCTGCCCCATAAACCGCGAGTATTTCACCCCGTATAAAAAAAGTGCTCCTAGATAGACCGTTCCGTCTAGCAGACCCCGTATTTCACCCCGTAAATTCGTAAATTTAAAACCCCGGGAAACTTGTTCATATTCATAGTTCATAGATAGTCGATCATACATACGGATCAACATATATACATACTGAATTGCGCGATCCTAAATGGATCGCGACTTCTAGTCGGAGAGGTCGACGATGTATGCGTCCGCCTCCGCCTCCCGCGCCTGCGCCTCCTTCACGGCGGCGATGGCCGCCGCCTTCTCTTCTTCCTCCGCCCTCTTCTTGTCGGCGTCGCACTTACGGATCCCACTTACGATCAGAATTGAAGGGAAGACGAAGAAGCTTTGCGGATCCCACTTACGATCAGAATTGCCCACTACTTAATGTAGCTGACACGTGCCCTCCATTAGAAAGTTAGCTGATGCAGGTCAAGGGCCTTGACTCCTAGCGTCATCAACCCGCAGCAACATCATCAAGCTCACGGCTGGAGACTCCATCACCACTATTGTAAGCTCAAGAAGTCAGTCAGCTCGAGGCTCCCTTGGCGATCACTAGAGGTCCTCTTATTAAAGCAGTCAATACAGATCAGTCTGAGGAAAAGCATTCCGATAGCCTGAAGCCAGTGTCAATGTACTTTAACTGAAACTACCCTTCAACTTCGAACAAGAGAGGAAAGTCACGCAAAAGAATGTGTTCCAAAGTACGTTGCATAAGAAGCTTTGCAGATTATTATAACATTTACAGTAGACGCTAACAAAGACAGGAGAAAGGCTACAATGCTCCAAGAGAGCACCTGTTCAATTTGAGAAACAAGAAGTAAATCCCGAGGCTCCCTTGGAGATTACTAGAGGTCCTGTTAGTTAAACCCTCACTACAGATAGGACTGAGGAGAAGCATTGGGATCATGGAGTAAAACTGTGTCAATATACTAAATGAAATTACCCTTCAGCTCTGAACAACAGGGAAAAATAAAGCAAAAGTGTGTGTTCCAAATACGTTGCATAAGACGCTTTGAAGATTACTACAGTATAAGATTTAAAGTAGATGCTTACGAAGACAGAGTGCAGGTTCTAGCAGACTCAGAGAATCGAGCAGCACCTGAGCAAGACTTTGGGGAGCGGTGCAGGACAAGACCAGCTCCGAGGGGGAGATCTGTAAACGCTGCACCGTCTTCAACAGCTACCCGATCTGAGATGCCCATCTATAGTCTTCTTTTCCCTGAAAATTGTCAGTACCTGATGTGATTTCGCTCTTAATTCTGATAAATTGTTTGTTCTGCGTGCTGGTAAAAAACACAGGTTAATTGTGAACAGAGTACAAGTGTGCAAGAGGTACATAAAACTGAGGCTGCATTCATAGAACACAATACAAGCTCAGAAAACATACAGAATGCGCCGATGAAACATATGTAAGTTTAACTAACACAATTGAGACAATAAAACCTTATACAAATCTGCGTAAGAAATAGGCCTTATCATAATAACAGCTATAATTCATTTCTGTAAACACAGGAACGGATAAATGCAGCTTATTGCTAGAAGAAAATAAAGAAAGCCTCCTCAACTATACACCTACATCCATAGTTTATAATGCAATTGAGAGAAGACATCGAAAAATACTGCATTGTGGGAAACAGAGTGCAATTTTGCATGGCATTGATGCTGCAACCAAAGAGCGCAAACCTCAAGAGCTCCAAACCACAGCCAGAAACCAAAGACAGCTCCAGCAACCACTGAACCACAGGGTTTCAAGCTGATGGTGATCTTCCTTTGACCAATCAAGTGATGTTGCAATAAATGGAGGGTTCGTCGAGTGTCTGGAGCTGATTGCCTGTTGGTATCTCTCCTGGCTGAAGGTTGTTGAAGAGATTAACAGTGTTGAGGGACATCCTTAGGACAAGTTGTGTCTTAGACAGGCCTAGTAAAGTGTACTACTCTGACTCAGAATTCAATCAAGTATGCAATGTATCGTACTACAAGACGCATGGGGAATATTTTTTAGAACTCCCAGTTTAAAGGAATTCAACTCCCAGAGTTAAACAATATTTTGCAATTTATTCATCTGATGATTTAGAACTTCCAACCCAGACAATCATGGAAGCTTTCAGCCTAAAATTTCTAGGAATAAAAAAAGTATGGATCTGAAACTTCCAAACCTGTGAGGAGGAAGGAGGGCGACTGCGGCGGGCCGGAGGCGATATGAACCACGTGTACTCCCCATCGGGTCTATCGGCCTTGACCGCCAGCAGATGACGACAACGAAGAAGACCCTCAGCACGTCCTCCCATGGGGGGATACTTGGCCAGCCGCGCGCGTGGTGCGGTCGGCTAATGGGAGAATGGCATGGTGGGGTTCCTGAAGGAAATTAATGAATTTCGGTTTAAACTAAAAAAAAGATGCAAACATGTTGAAAGCTGAAACTGAAAGAAGGGAAAGGGAATGGATAAAGTATCAGGTAGAGACCAAGTTATATCAAAAACTCTGTAAAACATATTTAGAAGTTCTCTATTTTTTTTTGAAGAATATAGGTTTTCTCTTCTGAGGTAAAGGCACATACTCTGCTATATTTAATTAAGATTGGAAAAGAAAATAATACAGAGGGGGGAGGGGGGGTGAATACTTGAACATGGGTGCTTGCTTTTCTTGGTTAGAAAAGCTGTGGAAAGAGAGCTTTCAGTCCACGGACATGATCTATCTATATACTTCATGTTCCACACAAGAAATGCACAACTGTGATGCATAGGAAAATACCATGAGTTTCCTGCCTGAGATATATATACGTGACAAAAAGTCTATTTACCATCATGTGCTGTCAGCTTCTCATGGTAAAAATACACTGGAATTCAACAGGGTCCTGTAACCAATTGCATACGAAAATACCATGAGTTGGAGGCAGGCAAGCAAATAATAAACAGAAGATGCTATTTTCGGTGTTGAGCTCATCTTTTCTAAATGTGACCAACTAATTACAAGCCTTGTAACCGATTACATAACAAGCTAAAATTCACACGGTCTCCATGCAACTATCTGTGGTGTTGATCAGACGACAAACCTTGGACAGCCCGAAACCTGTCAGCTGAACACGGTCAAAACAAACAAGCAGCAGAAGCATTGAGAAGAACAAACCATGGTAGCTCCCCAGGAACTAAAACGATAACTCCATGTCCCAAAAAATGTTTCAAGGAAAATGGGCTATAAGTAGACTTCTGTAGCAAAGATCCTGAACCATGGTGTCATGGTGACAATTGCACTGAATAAACTAAGAACGATCTAAAGTTTCAAACTGTACCTACAGAGTTCAGCTAGCTAGCTTAGATAAGCGAGTGGAGTGAATTATGTACTCGGGTAATAATGTCCTCTTACATGTGCCTCCTTGCGACGCTGGCTGATGACTGGGCAGGATGAAGAGGATGACAACAATGAAACTAACTAAGTGCATGTGGTCCATTGCTGCATAACATAATTTGTCCAATGATTCAGATGGATGTGGCGATTAATGAGTAGTACCATCGATACATGATAAGGTAAAATGCTGATGATGAAGATGGTGGTTTGAATCATGTGTAGGCGGCAGTATTTGCTGATGCAGGAGACCTAGCATGGAATAGACCTGCGCCCTATGCAGGTGGCATCCATCCCAAGACACGAACCTGTGAGCCTCCTGGCCGACCTGCACCACGCTGTGCCCGCTTGTCACCTTCACCCCCCTCTCCCTCATCAACCACCGCATCCGCGCCTGCTCACCGCCTGGCATGCTCATTGACATCAAGTACCCAGCCGAGTTGTCAGGCTCCAACTCCAGGACACGACACGCCGCGTCCCGCCCGACCTCGCAATTGCCATGGCTTCTGCACGCGCTCAGCAGCGCGCTCCAGGCTGCTGCTAGACTACCACTGGTGGCGGACAGCATCCTCTCCTCGATGATCTTCGTTGCCCCCTCGAGGTCCCCCACGCGCACCAGCATGTCGACCACGCACGACAGGTGCTCCACCTGGGTCTGCAGTGAGTACTTCGCCGTCATCCGCTCGAAGTGTGCCATGCCCTCCTCCACCAGCCCTCCATGCCCGCACGCCGACAGAACAGCAAGCATCGTGACGCCGTTCGGTCTGACATTGTCGCCGTCTTCCCGCTCCATCCTGTCGAGGAGGGCGAGGGCATCCGGCGCGCGGCCATTCATCCCCAGCGCGCCGATCATGGAATTCCAAGTGAGTACATCCTTGCTGGGCATCGCGTTGAACGCCCTCATTGCCGCGGTCAGGTCGCCGCACTTGCCATAGGTGTCCACGAGAGCATTGCCGACGTCCCGCTCCAGGGCTAGCCCACTCCTGACAGCCATGCCATGGGCACATCTCGACACCCTGGTTTCCGCGCGGTCGGCGCACGCTTGGAGGATGCTCAGCATGGTGATCGAGTTGGGTGTCATCCCGGCCTCCCTCATCGCGACGGAGCATGCCATCGCCTCGTGCGGCCTGCCATTGTGGGCGCAGCCAGCGATGAGGGTGCTCCAGGTGACGACGTTCTTGTCGCGCATCCCTCCAAACAGCCGGAGCGCGTGCTCCAGGAGGCCACACTTTGCGTAGGCGTCCAGCAGCGCATTCAGCAGCGGCAGGCTCGACGAGGCGAACCAGAGCCTCCTGACAGCCACGGCATGGACCGACCTGCACCACATGGCCTCATCAAGCTTCTTGCACAGCTGTAGCAGCACCACCAGCGTGGTCTCGTCGAAATCAACATCATCGCCGCCCTTCAGGAAGGACGAAGAGCCGAGCAGCTCCAGCGCCTCGGCGCAGCGGCCGGCGTGCACGAGTCCTGAGAGCATGCTATTCCAGGACACCGCGTTCTTCCACGGGATCATCTCGAACACCTTCATCGCGGACCGCAGGTCGAAGCACCTGGCGTACATGTCGACGAGCGAGTTGGCGACAAAGACGTCACCACCCTGCAGCCCGCGGCTTTCCGCGACGGCGTGCAGGGAGGCTCCGAGGGCCAGGTGGTCGCACGCGCGGAGGGCGACGACGAGGACAACCCCGTCCAGCTCCACCGCTCCGTCGGCGAGCATCTCTCTGAAGAGGCGCAGGGCCTGGACGGCAGAGCCCCCTGCCAGGCAGGCCCCGATCATGGACGTCCAGGACACGACGTCTCGGACAGGCATTTCGTCGAACAGCCTGGACGCGGCGAGGTATTCCCCCGAGGCAGCATACACAGCGAGCGGCGCCCAGGCTGATGTCCGGGCGCGCGGCGCGGAGGTAGCAGGTGAGGAGGGAGTTGGAGGCGGCGGCGGAGATGGGGCGCTTGCAGGCGTCCGCATGGAGCTGCGAGGCCAGGGCCAGAGCGGGAGGTTTGCTCTGGCTCGGCAGGAGCAGTGTGCAGCAGAGCTTGAACAACGCCGGGAGGAGCGCCGCCGGCTTGCCGTCGCCGAGGTACCGCCGGACCGCCTCGTCCACCGCCACCGCTGCCATTCCCGCTCCAGTGAAAATGGTTAAGTTGGCGTACATGCAATGCAAGTGCTTGATACTGACTGACTGGTAGGAGGAAGTAAAAAAATTGTTTCAACTTAATTTATGTCCTTCAAAAAGGGTCTCTGTAAAACTTAATTTAGGTCTATCAGTAGTTCAAGTACTGTATCTCTGTCCTGAAGCCAGGTAGATTGAGAAAATCTTGATTCCTGCTTTTTTTCTTCTTCTTTTGCTCTGTTATCATTCATTTCTTGTGCCACCAATCTGTCTAAGAAATTATCTGGAACAGGAAAAAAAATTACACCAATCTTCACCGTCCATGGCCGTGCTGTTACTGACATGGTGGAGCTTGCATACGTTAAGCAGACGGTGAGTCACGAAATGGAAACTTTAGTCCAATCTCTACCAATTAGGTGCTCCCTCCTTTCCACAATGTAGTGTGCATTGCTTTTCTCGAAAGTTAAACAGCATTAACTTTGACAACGTTTATTGAGAAAATAGATTATATCTACAATATCAAATGTATTGTATACAATGTTAAAATATACTTCATCATGAATCTAATGGTACTGAATAGTTTGATTACTAAAGGAGAAGGAACATATGGTGCACCGAAATTCCCATTAAGAGCATCTCCAGCCACGTCCCCAAAGCGTCTCCAAACGGCATCGGATCAAGCGTTTGGGGGACGTGTTTTGTTCGTGCCGCGTTTGGGGATGTCGCTCCCCAGCCGCGTCCCTCAAACGTCGGCTCCGAACTTTTTTTAATATTAAAATACATTTTTTTTATTTTATTTTTTTGCATTTTTATTTTAATAGAGAGAAGAAACATTCCACACACTTGGGAACATGGTTTACACAAACTAAGACATAGTTTGGAACATGGTTTCTACAAACTAAAACATAATTTGAACCATGATTGACACAAATTAAAACATTGGAAAATGAGGAAACCTAACTAGTGTTGGCATCGCAGATTTCGTGTGTTCGCTGCCAAGAAAGAACACTCCCAGGCACCCAAACTGAAAAATCCAGCTGGTGATGATAGCCTTGTTGGTCCTTTCGAGGAAGAACATCCAGAAACCTCTGTGCATATTTCCGCTGCGAAGAAACAACACTCAATCGTCCTCATCATCATTGTCGTCGTGGTAGTGCCGGCGGCAGCGCGTGTCGTCGAACACCTTGATGTTCATATCGGCGTCGCCAAGGTAGGAGAATGTGAGCATGCAGCCGGCTTCGATGTCGTGGTAGCGCGCGAACTTCTCTCAGCCGGTGTGGAGGTGTTAGAGTTGTATTAGACTCTCGTATACCATACAAACTGTGTGTATTGGATACATATACAATGTACTCATGTACCCTATATTAACACGCAACCCGTACCAGCTCCACGTACGGCTCAAGCCCTAATTAATTATCACATGAACAAGCTACACACCCATGATGATTATCGAGGCGAGGTGGTACAGGTATGACAATACAACATATTGGTCGATCAACACTGCATACACCTCATAGTTTTCTTCAATTAAATGATATCTTACATGTTCCTAGTGCCACTAAAAATCTCTTATCTGCTCATAGAATTACCCTCAACAATGATGCCTTTATTGAAATTCACTCATTTTTCTTTTTGATAAAGGACCAGGCCACCAAGCAAATAATGTTTAGAGGTCCATGTCATGGCGGCTTATATCCTCTTGTGCCCATTGCTGCTGGTTCCGACAAGCACGCTTTCATCACCATCAAGTCGTCTTCATCCACTTGGCATCGTTGTCTAGGACATCCATCGTCATTTATCGTTCAGCAAGTTCTTAGGAAGAATAATCTACCATATTTCCAAGAAATAAATCCCTATGTGTGTGATCCTTGCCAACAAGCAAAGAGTCATCAGTTACCATACCCCACTTCTACTAGTGTATCTACTGTTCCATTGGAACAAGTGTTTTCTGATGTATGGGGCCCTGCCCCAGTCTCTGTTGGCAAACACAAATATTATGTAAGTTTTATTGATGACTATAGTAAGTTTACATGGATCTACTTGATTAAGCAGAGTGATGTGTATCAAGTCTTTCTTAATTTTCAGCAACTTGTTGAGAGAAAATTTGGCTGCAAAATTATTACTATGCAAACTGATTGGGGTGGAGAGTATGAGAAGCTTCATGGTTTCTTTCAGAAAATTGTTATTACACACCATGTTTCTTGTCCACATGCTCATCAGCAAAATGGCTCTGCTGAAAGAAAGCACGGACATATTGTTGAGGTTGGTCTTGCTCTTCTTGCCAATTCCTATATGCCCTTGAAATTTTGGGGTGAAGCTTTTCTCACTGCCACTTTTCTTATAAATCTTCTTCCTACCAAAGTCCTAAATATTGAGTCTCCTGTTGAAAAACTTCTCAAAATCAAGCCTAACTATGATGCTCTTCGCACCTTTGGTTGTGCATGTTGGCCAAATCTTCGCCCCTATAATCAGCGCAAGCTCTCTTTTCGCGCAAAACGTTGTGTTTTTCTGGGATACAGTCCAATTCATAAAGGGGTTAAGTGTCTAGATGTCTCCACAAGCCGCGCATATATTTCTCGTGATGTTGTCTTCGATGAAAACATCTTTTCTTTGCAGTCCCTTCATCCTAATGCTAGTGCACAACTTAGAAAAGAAATATTATTGCTTCCTAATCATCTCACATCGTCATCGCATGCAACTAATGAGGGTATACATGTTGATCATCCTATGCATATTGTTCCTGTTACTGACCCTCGACAGGTTCCTGGTGATAACTCTATGGAAACTAGCTCGAATTCTAGTGTCAACAGTGAAGATTTGAGCTCAAATGATGAAGAAACAGGTTCTCCACATAATTCTCCTGGCGTGGAGCACGATGCAGATTCTGCTGCAGGAATAGAACATTCCCTGGCTACCTCGACTGCCCCGCCTGGGTCGCCTTACTCTGCAGGCGCCACGTCGCGCCCTGTCTCCCATCCTACAGCCTCGGCGAGCGCCCGCGCTGGGTCCCGCCACGCACATGCCGAAGACGACAACGACGAGCGCGGGAATCCCTCCTCGCCTGGGTCCCGCTCGCCATCATCACCACCTGCGTCCACTCCCGCGTCGTCACGTGGAGCGACAGCGTCGGACGCGTCATGCGGGGACGAGTCTCCTGTCGGGAGTGACAGTGAGGCCGGATCTTCTTCGCCTGACTCCTTTGTGGCTTTTCATGTGGCTTCAGCCACACCAGTACCAGCACAACGTCGGCCGACTACCGTCTTCGGCAAGGAATTCGCCAACCAAAGAAATACACTGATGGGACTATTTGTTATGGTTTATTTTCTGCTGCAGGAGAACCTGATAACTTGGATGAAGCACTTGCTGATACTCAGTGGAAACAAGCAATGACTGAGGAATATACAGCGTTGATGGGCAACAGAACCTGGCATCTTGTGTCACCAAGTGCAAATAAAAATCTCATTGACTGCAAATGGGTATATAGAGTGAAGAAATATGCTGATGGCACTATTGACAGATATAAAGCACGACTCGTTGCAAAAGGTTTCAAACAGAGGTATGAAATTGATTATGAGGATACTTTTAGTCCTGCTGTTAAAGCTGCAACTATCAGACTTGTGTTATCAATTGTTGTGTCTCAAGGGTGGAATCTAAGACAGCTAGATATCAAGAATGTGTTTTTTCATGGCGTTCTGGAGGAGGAAGTCTATATGAAGCAACCCCCTGGGTTTGTTGATCCTCGCTTTCCGCATCACAACTGCAAATTGGATAAGTCGCTGTATGGCCTTAAACAGGCACCACGTGCATGGTATGCAAGACTAAGTTCTAAATTGCAAGAGTTGGAATTCACTCCTTCCAAGGCTGACACATCTCTTTTCTTATACAACAAGAGAGGTATCACTATGTTTATGTTGATATATGTTGATGATATTATTGTTGTGAGCTCGTCTGATGAAGCAACGACAGTATTACTTCATAATTTGAGTACTCACTTTGCTCTCAAGGACTTGGGTGAGTTACATTTCTTTCTGGGTATTGAAGTTAAGAAGTGCTCAAATGGAATTGTTTTAACACAAGAAAAATATGCCAAGAATCTGCTAAAAAAAGGTTGGAATGTTACATTGTACATCATGTTCAACTCCATTGTCCACTGCCGAAAAACTTTCATTGACAAATGATACATCTCTTGGCTCTGAGGACAGTACAAATTACAGAAGTATAGTTGGAGCATTGCAGTATTTGACTTTGACACAACCAGACTTATCCTTTTTTGTGAACAAGGTATGTCAGTATCTTCATGCTCCTACCACAGCTCATTGGACATCTGTGAAACGTATTCTGAGATATATTCCAGGAACCATTCAGCTTGGTCTCAAGTTTCAGAAATCGTCATCCACTCTACTCAGTGCCTTTTCAGATGCAGATTGGGCAGGAGACATTGATGATAGGCATTCTACTGGTGGTTTTGCTGTTTTCTTTGGTCCAAACTTAATATCATGGAGTGCCAGGAAGCAAGCTACAGTATCTCGTTCTAGTATTGAAGCAGAATATAAGTCCTTAGCCAATGCAACCACTGAACTAATATGGATGGAGAAACTTATTAGAGAGTTGGGAGTACCACTACGGCAGCGTCCTTGCATTTGGTGTGATAATCTTGGAGCAACATATCTTTCTGCTAACCCTGTGTTTCATGCTAGGACTAAGCATATCGAAATTGATTTTCACTTTGTTAGAGAAAGAGTTGCTGAAAAACTTCTTGACAGGTTTATTTCTACAAAGGATCAAGTGGCAGATGGTTTTACAAATAACTTTAGGTGTTAAGGATCTAGACAAGTTTAAGCATAATCTCAACCTCTCCCGAGGTTTAGATTAAGGGAGGGTATTAGAGTTGTATTAGGCTCTCGTATACCATACAAACTACGTGTATTGGATACATATACAATGTACTCCTATACCCTATATTAACACGCAACCCGTACCAGCTCCACGTACGGTTCAAGCCCTAATTATCACAAGAGGTACATCTTGCCGCGCTCGTCGAAGAACACGTCCACCGGCCACCTGCAGCAGTCGCAGCCAGCCTCCCGCAGATGCAGCGCGGCTGGCTCGTTGTGGCGACGAAGTCGGCGAACTTGTCCGGTAGCCTCTAGATGCCGAGTGGGTCGCCCTTGAGGACGAAGACGAACTCGGACATCACTTGCTTCTCCTCCTCCTGCAGGTCCGACAATGAATATGATGGCGTCGCAGGCGACGGCGAGCGTGCAGCTCTGCCGCGACCCCGGCCTCTGCCTCTACTAGCCATGGCGTTAACTCTTGAGATGGTGGCGGCTAGGGTTGGGGAGAGAAGCGATAGGGTTTGTGTGCGAGGGACGATGAGAGAGCGCCCCTTTTTGTAGGACGAAGGGAGGCGGGGAAGCGGTGGCGCTCATTAACGCCGACACGCAGCTAGGCGCGACGAGACGATTCGATGCGCCTCTGCGAGAACTGCACCGTCGTTGCGCGCTAATAACTTCCATCGCGAGGTAGACGACAGTTAGATTAAACTTCAATGTGCCGCTAACGCGTCGGTCCCGTCACTCCTCACATCGATTTTCGTTGTGTCCCGTCACTCCTCGCATCGATTTTCGTTGTGTTCGGCGTGTCCGGAGCGTCCCCTGTGTAGCGGGGCCGGGCTCGAGACGCCGGACACCATATTGGATCGCGCCGGACATAAGTAGGCTTTGAGACGCGCGGCTATGAACGATTTTTTGTTCGGCGCATCCCAAATCCCTTTGGGGAGGGGACGCAGCTGGAGATGCTGTAAACAAAGAACTGAATGTTTCAAATATGATCGTCTAGCCGAATCAAAGAGCATCGTCGCCCAAGCCAAGTTACCATAGAGCTCCTTGTGAGTTGTCACAGACCTACCAACAGTTTTAAAAAAACGCTTTCATTCCGGAGCATTGCCAGAGACCAATAAGTCGGCTTCGATTCCTGATCTTGGCTGAGATGTTTTCTTTTACGGCTATACCGCCAGACGCATTCAGGAATGATGTGCCAAGTGTCAACACCCGGATTTTTAAGTCCAGATGCCTATTATGCCATTCATCGCAATCCCAGGAATATTGTTTTTGCGAGACATAATAGATTGATATCACAACACATCATTCATTACAACACATAATCGTCTTACAACAAAGGATCACATGACCCAGTCTTAATACAACATGGTGGATCTAGAGATCCTATTACAAAACACATAGCGGAAGCGAAGTAGTAGCGGTCGTGGTCCATCTATTCCACATGCAACTGTTGACGTCAGGAGTGGTCCTAGTTGTCGTAGACGTCCTGCTGTCCATCTTCCTCGTACTGATGTTCTCCTTCATAGTCTGGCCATTTGAATAGCCAGGGACAAAGCCGTGAGTACTTTAAAGTACTCGCAAACTAATACTAATGTAAGCACTATCAACTATAGTAAGGGGGTGCTAAGCTCTAAGTTTATTTGCATAAAGCTAATTTTAGTTCACAAACATTTTAGTAAAGCCTCTTCATTTGCTAATTAACTCAAGTGGGAACATTAGTGTCATTCCCACAACTCTGGTGTGATTCAAGTCAAATTCACCATTCACCTTTCAAGTTCAAGTCACAAGTCACATGTCACATTTTTGAAAAATGATCTGATGACTGGAACAAGTATGGCCTTTCCAACCGTCCATAACCGTGGACGCGGCTATTCGAATAGTTCTACACTCTGCAGAGGTCGTACACTTGCACCACAATATTTGCAATAATCCGTCAGGGTTAACTGGCCCTGATTCATCACACTCCGTGTGCGGACTACCAACCATAACCTTTCACTTACATACCCTAGTATAGGCACCTCTCCCCATGAGCTTGGCCTCCCAGTGAAGACAGACAGCAGCCTGGGAACTGCATAGGGCTTGGGCCGGACATTCACCTCATTTCACGTCATTTCACATCATTTCTTTTGTTGTAGAGGCAGCTTTCGGCATAACCCCGATGACGCTTGTTTAGAGGGAACCCATACTAAGACACATAAACTTCTAGTTAAGCCCTTACCCATAATCGGGTATTGTGGGGGTACTTGCAAAATTGGAATGGTATCGCATCCGAACTCAACCATCAGTTTTTGTAAAGTTCACCATGTCATTCACCAGTCATATTCATCTTCAAAATCTTTCAATAGAATGAATCATCATTCCAAGGTTTTCAAGGTCTTTTCATTTTACCTGTTCCCATCTAGAGTATTCAATTTTCTTTGTTAGCACTAGCAACTAGTCATGAGGGGTGCTAACTAGCTTTGGTTGCCATAGGATAACTTTGATGATCTTGTTCTACTCTAGACCAAGTGAATCATGAATCAAAAAGTACTTTGATAAAACAAAGCAATAAAGCTTGTAAGTAAAAGCTTGTAAGTAAAAACTTGGGATAGGCTCATTAAGCATAAAGTAAAAAGGTGGTGATGCCTTGCTCTTGTAGAGCTTTGCACTTTGCAAGAATATTAGCTTGCCTTGGTTGGCACAGTTGTCAAAGTGGTCTTCCTCTTCCTGGTAGAAGTCCTCTTCTTCCTCGTAGTCTCCGGTACTAGCGTCTATAAATAAATACGAGAGTAACAATCACCAAACAAATTTTAATGGGATACTTAGCCTTATTGGCTCACTCAAGATGATCTATTATCAACACAAACCTTACTTAACATTATCTTAGGGTTTTCTTTATTGCCTGTTGGAAAAACACTTTAATTCTACTATTTGATAACTACATGATTTAATACCACTTAGGGTTTCTAGTTATTTATTTTGAAAGTAATTTTATCTTATTGAGCATTAGTAAGATTTGATTTTCTGAAAGGGTAAAGGTGGTGATCATGTTGACCAAGGTCAACACTTCACATTCATCATAAGAGAGAAAAATGAATTAAATGAGGTTCTATACCTCATGCAATTTAAATACTATTTGATTTAATATCCTCAAGTGCAAGTATGAGACCATATAACTAAGGTCATCATATAACTTCTTCTCACTTGGGAAAATGATTTAAAGGGGGTGCTATGCCACATAGGTTTGAATTCCAAATTTTGACATAGTTTAAATGGGCTAGTTATGACTACATAGTCACTTTTTGTATTCTAGCCCATGATCATATGAAGCAACTATAGTATTTTCTTACATACTAAATTAGACAACATAAAATTTGATTTATGAGAGGTGGAATCAACTCAAAATAGTTTATGGTTGATTTTTGATATTTATTTGAATTTTGAAAAGTTACTGATTTGTCATTTGTATTGTAGAGGATCTAGAATGAATTTTTGAGTGAAACTATTGGGACTAGTTGGAGCATTTCATAAGATTTCTGGAACATTTTGAAACACTAAATTTGGATTTGTAAATTCGAAACTATCCCATTTCTAGCAGTGCATCAGTATGCAATTTAAAGAAAAAGAATAAAACGGAATTCAAATTCAAACTGAGGGCGGGAAGAAGTTGGGCCGGCCCAGTTGCTGCCCGGGCCGTGTGTGCATGGCGCATGCACGTCGGGTGCAGGCGGAGCACGCGGCGCTGGGCCGTCGTCTTCCTCCCGACACTGCAGGCTTGTGGGGGCCGATTTCTCTCACCTCGTAGCTCGGATTGAGGCGTGGTTAGGTGCGTTGGAAAGGTATTTCCAAGGGCTACAACTTTTGTGTAGGGCTTGGTGGCTATTGTGATGAAAATCTGGGCGGTTTTTGAGGGATGCCGCCGGTGGCCGTGGCGAGCTTAATGACGCCGGTGAGCTGTGAGGAGAGCGGGTGGGAGGTGCTAGGAGGAGGAAGGGGATGCTGCTGGGTGTTGTGAGGCTATCCAAGGCGCGGAGGGCTTCTTTTATAGGCTCCAGGGGAGGGAGGCGCAGCATGGCCGGCATGGTGGCCATGTCGCCGGGCGCGTGGCTACAGGGTGTTCTGGGCCGAACGGTCATGTCTAGGAGGTAGCTGGGTCCTTGGTGAGGTCACGTGAGAAAGGAGAGGGCAGGGGAAAGTCTCAGTCGATGGGGACGGGCGTGGACTTTGGTGTGCCCGAGTTGGTGTCCATGCACATGGATGGCATGGTAGGGTTGACGTTTGGCTTGGGCAAGGTACTGGCAGGGTCAGTGTGCAGAGGCAAGCCTATGTGACAAGGTGTGTGAGGCTAGTGAAGAGAGTGACATGGTGAGCATGGTGGTGGTGACCAAGGGGATGGCATGGCTTGGCATTGGATCTTCTATGCCTTTTCTTCTTGGTCTTTGAGTGCTGCAGGCTTTGTTGAGGTGAGGCCAAGGTGTGTGACATGTTTGGCAAGATGAGAGAGAGCTAGATTGTGCACAATTGATTTTGGCAAAGGTGAGTGACATAGGCCATGGCATTGTCTTGTCCTTTGATGAGATCATGCTCAATCCTTGTCTCTGGTGCTTGGCATGGTTGAGTGGTGTGAGGACATGGTACTAGACATGGTGGGCATGATTGGAGAGGACTAGAGAGTGCACACTTGATTTATGCCAAAATGTGTGTGACATAGGTCATGTACTTGGCTTGTCTTGTTTCATGTGGATGATGTCAATGCTAAGTGATGTCATGAGGGTGGTTGTGTGGTACTAGTGGTAATATGGATGAGCTCAAGGAGAGAGAGAGTGAGGTGTGAATAGTGGTTGAGAGTAGGTGTACTTCTATGTGAAAAATGGGATTCTCATGTAAAAATCTCATGTGTGGGTAAAATTTGCTAGGTTTCTTCATGGATGAGCTACTAATGATATTTGGCAGCCATGGGTGGCATTGGCTTGGGATTTGGAAAAGATTTGTGAAGAAATCCAAAATTGGTGGGAATCTAGAATTGGTTTCTAAGTGGCATTTTGGCTTGACTTAGTTAAGCAATGGTCAATGATCTGGTCAAAGTGGTCAATACCAAAGTTGTTCACCTTGATGAGGTCTTGGATGAGGTGCAAATAGTTGAGAGAGTTTGGTTTGAGAATCTCCTAATAAAAGGGCTCAAAGTGGGTATGATATTAAAATTGTC
The DNA here is from genome assembly GCF_022539505.1 of Lolium rigidum. Taxonomy (NCBI): domain Eukaryota; kingdom Viridiplantae; phylum Streptophyta; class Magnoliopsida; order Poales; family Poaceae; genus Lolium; species Lolium rigidum. The sequence goes on along the minus strand of NC_061509.1, from coordinate 6,783,064 downwards.
AATTTTGACCATTAGTGTATGTAAGCTCATTTTGATTTCATATTTGATTTGAGTTGAGTTTCTTTGGTTCCAAAAGTGTTAATAAGTGTTTAGTAACCATTTCCAACCAATGGGGCAAGCCAAAAGGGTCTAGGTTAAAGATTTGCAAAATTGGCCATAGCCACATATGTGATGAAGTGCATTTTTCTTAGTTTCTTATTTTCTTTTTCTTTGCTTCACTTAGGCATGGTTTAGGGTTTATTTAGTATTATATTGAGTTTGGTAAAGGTTTCAAACCATTAGGGTAAGGTAGAAGTGCTTAGGTCAAGTTTTGGAAAAATGGCTATGTGCCACATATGCCTCTATGCATATGTTTATTTTATTTTTGTTTCCCATGGGATTTAGTTGATAAGTACTAGGTTAGGTTTGTTGATGTTCTCAAAGCATCTAAACAAGGTAGAAAAGCCTAGGTAAAAGTTTTACCAAAAATAGCATAGGCACATAGGCCCTTTTCTTATTTAATTTCATTTCTATTTATTTTGTTTATAAAGGATGGTGAGAAGAGGGGTGATGTTTAGGGTGTGGAAATATGTTCAAAGCAATAAACAAACAATCATGGCAATGACACAAGTATTTGGTGTGAGCACTATGCATAGCACCATATGTAAATAAAGTTTTTTGTTGGTTCTCATTTTTGGAAAAAGGAAAAGTCATTTTCTTCTTTGTCTGAAAATTTGGGATGTTACAAACCCTTCCCCCTTAAACAAATCTCGTCCCGAGATTTTAAGAAAAGCTAGGTTCCTAAGAGAGATTGAGCAATGTGATTAACAAGAGACATACTTGGCATGGCCTGAGGGGCTTCATGTGCTTCTGCTGCATTCATGTGGTAGAGGCGGCCGTTGTTGTTGTTCTGGTTTCTTCTTCCTACAAATCGGCGCTGTTGCTGAGCAGGTGCTGCGGTATTGGCGGCAATCTTGGCAAGCTTCTTGGGGAACTCGTTGGAGTAGTGACCCACAACTCCACATTCATAGCAGTTTACAGTTGACTTGTCCTTGGGAGTGACGGGAATGGCATTGCTTCCAGTCCTTGGGGCAGTATTGGGGTTGTTATTGTTACCATTCTGGTTGTTATTGCTGATGTTGTTGTTGGGGTGGTTGTTGGTGTTGTTGCCTCCGGGCTTCGGGGGTCCTCCGTTGTTGTTGGTGTAGTTGGGGCGATAATTCTGAGTAGTTGGCTTGTTGTGCCTTGGGGTGTATCCTCCAGAGTTGTTGCGGTACTTCTGGGTATGGTGGGGTCCATTCTGGTTCATCATCCTGCGCTTGCGGTTCTCATTGGCTTGATGTAGCTTCCCTTCCATCTGTATGGCAGAGTCCACCAGGGCTTCCAAGTCAGCGAACGGAATGTTCACTAACACAGTTTGCATCTCGTCATGCAGTCCGTTCAGAAATCTCTCCTTCCCTTTTCTCGTTGGTGTCAGTCTCATCCGGGGCGTACCTTAACAGAGTAAGAAACCTGTCGCGGTATTCCACCATGGACATCCTTCCTTGCTTGAGTTCCCGGAACTCGTCTCTCATCTTCTTGATCAGTCCTAGGGGGCACATGGTACTTGCTAAACTTCAGCTTGAAGTCTTCCCAGGTCATCATTTGTCCGGCATTCATTGCGCGGGCACTTGTCCACCAGGCTCTGGCAGGTCCTGACAGGTAGTGGGTGGCAAACAGTACTTTTTTCTGCGGCTTCTACTCCCACAACTTCCAGGTTGTTCTCCATTGTCTGGAGCCAGTCATCAGCATCTAGGGGTTCTTCAGTCTTTTTGAACATCGGAGGGTTGGTGTTCTGAAAATTCTTCAGCTTCGATCCAGGGTGATCGTGGTTTCCATGGCCCTGATTGTTCTGAGCTATCTGTTGTAGTGCAGCTATGTTGGCTTGTCTTTCAGTTCTCTCGGCTTCGCGGTCTGCCATCATCATCTGCAGCATTTGCATCATTGCGTCTTGGTTGGCGCTGCGGGTTGGTGGGGCCATCTGAACATTGAGGTAGATGATAAGATAAGAGGGAAATTTCTATGGTTTGTTTTGTTAAATTTTTAAAAAAGTTCATAACTTGAAAATTTGAGTAGTGTTGCGGGGGTAAAAACCAACAACACTTTTTCATTCATACCAAGCATCACACATTACAAAGTTAACACACCGTTGGTTTGAAGAACCATTCATTCGTTCTACGATACAAGGGGATCCTGATACAAACTCACACCTACGGATGTGCTTTAATGATACTACTCTTCAGGGGGGGACTCTTCGTCTTCACGGGTGATGTCTACGGGAGCTTCTATTCTTGTAGACAGTGTTGGGCCTCCAAGAGCAGAGGTTTGTAGAACAGCAGCAAGTTTCCCTTAAGTGGATTGATGACCCACAAGTATAGGGGATCGCAACAGTCTTCGAGGGAAGTAAAACCCAAATTTATTGATTCGACACAAGGGGAGGTAAAGAATACTTATAAGCCTTAACAACTGAGTTGTCAATTCAGCTGCACTGGAAAAGCACTAGTAACGAGGGTGATGTGAAAGTAGCGATGATATGAGAGCGAGTAATAGTGATAACACAGCGACAGTAATAGTAGTATGAGAGCAATGGCACCGGAAAACGAGTTGACATGTAGAACGAGTATATGATGATGAAAGATGGACCGGGGTTCCCAGCTATCTACACTAGTGGTAACTCTCCAATAACAAGTGTTGGGTGAACAAATTACGATCGGGCAATTGATACGATTGAAATAGCATTAAGACAGAATATCAAGATCATTAATCATGTAGGCATGTTTTCCAATAATAGTCGTACGTGCTCGCAATGAGAAACTTGCACAACATCTTTTGTCCTACCAGCCGGTGGCAGCCGGGCCTCAAGGAATCTACTTGGATATTAAGGTACTCCTTTTAATAGAGCACCAGAGCAAAGCATTAACACTCCGTGAAAACATGTGTCCCTCACATCACCGCCATCCCCTCCGGTTGTCCCGATTTCGTCACTTCGGGGCCTTTGGTTCCGGACAGTTGACACGTGCATACAACTTGTAGATACAATCTAAGCAATAATTATAAAGCTCAAATCTAAGATCATGCCACTCGGGCCCTAGTGACAAGCATTAAGCATAACAAGATTGCAGCAACAATAACTTCACAAACTTTATAGGTAGACAATCATAATGTAACAATCCATCGGATCCCGACAAACACAACACCGATTACATCAGATGAATCTCAATCATGTAAGGCAGCTCATGAGATCATTGTATTGAAGTACATGGGGGAGAGAATACCAACTAGCTACAGCTAGAACCCGTAGTCCATGGGGGAACTACTCACGGAGCATGATGGAGGCGATGGCGTTGATGGAGATGGCTTCCGGGGCACTTCCCCGTCCCGGCAGGGTGCCGGGACGAGACTCTGTCCCCGAATTGGAGTTTCGCGATGGTGGCGGCGCCCCGGAGTCTTTCCGGAGTTTCGTCAAGAGTTACGGTGTTTTTAGGTCGAAAGGGATTTTATAGGCGAAGAGGCGGCGCAGGGGGCACTGGGGCGCCACACCACGAGCCGGCGCGGGCCCGAGGCCAGGCCGCGCCGCCCTATGGTGTGGTGGCCCTCCGGCCCCTCTCCGACTCTTCTTCGGTGTTCTGGATGCTTCGGGAAAAATAGGAGGTTTGGTCTTCGTTTCGTCGAATTCCGAGAATATTGCCCGAACAGCCTTTACGGAACCAAAAACGACGAGAAAACGAGAACCGGCACTGTGGCATCTTGTTAATAGGTTAGTTCCGGAAAATGCATGAAATCATCATAAAGTGCAAGCAAAACATGTAAGTATTGTCATAAAACAAGCATGGAACGACAGAAATTATGGATACGTCGGGGACGTATCGGCATCCCCAAGCTTAGTTCTCGCTCGTCCCGAGCGAGTAAACGATAAAAGAATAATTTCTGTAGTGACATGCTACTTACATAACCTTGATCATACTATTACAAAGCATATGAAATGAATGAAGTGACTCAAGGCAATGATCTATAGTTGCTAACAAATAGATAACATATAGCAAAACTTTTCATGAAGAGTACTTTCAAGACAAGTATCAAAAGTCTTGCACAAGAGTTAACTCATAAAGCAATAAGTTCAAAGTAAAGGCATCGAAGCAACACAAAGGAAGATATAAGTTTCAGCGGTTGCTTTCAACTTGTAACATGCATATCTCATGGATAATTGTCAACACAAAGTAATATGATGAATGCGAATATGCAAGTATGTAAGAATCAATGCACAGTTGACACAAGTGTTTGCTTCTAAGATGGAAGGAAGTAGGTAAACTGACTCAACATAAAAGTAAAAGATAGGCCCTTCGAAGAGGAAAGCATCGATTGCTATATTTGTGCTAGAGCTTTGGTTTTGAAAACATAAAGAGAGCATAAAAGTAAAGTTTTGAGAGGTGTTTGTTGTTGTCAACGAAATGGTAGTGGGCACTCTAACCCCCTTGCTAGACAAACCTTCAAGAGCGGCTCCCATGAATTATTTTTATTTTTGGGTGGCACTCCTTCCAACCTTTCTTTCACAAACCATGGCTAACCGAATCCTCGGGTGCCTGCCAACAATCACATACCATGAAGGAGTGTCTATTTGCAAAATTAAGTTGCTTACTGATGAATCAGAGCAAAACATGTGAAGAGAATTATTAATGCAAGTTAATTAATCGGGGCTGGGGACCCCATTGCCAGCTCTTTTTGCAAAATTATTGGATAAGCGGATGTGCCACTAGTCCATTGTGAAAGTCTGTCAGAAGTAAATGACAAGATCGAAAGATAAAACACCACATACTTCCTCATGAGCTATAAAACATTGACACAAATCAGAGGTGATAAATTTTGAATTATTTAAAGGTAGCACTCAAGCAATTTACTTTGGAATGGCGGAGAAATACCATGTAGTAGGTAGGTATGGTGGACACAAATGGCATAGTAGTTGGCTCAAGGATTTTGGATGCATGAGAAATATTCCCTCTCGATACAAGGCTTAGGCTAGCAAGGTTATTTGAAACAAACACAAGGATGAACCGGTGCAGCAAAACTCACATAAAAGACATATTGTAAACATTATAAGACTCTACACCGTCTTCCTTGTTGTTCAAAACTCAATACTAGATATTATCTAGACTCTAGAGAAACCAAATATGCAAACCAAATTAGCAAGCTCTAAGTGTTTCTTCATTAATGGGTGCAAAGTATATGATGCAAGAGCTTAAACATGAGCACAACAATTGCCAAGTATCACATTATCCAAGACATTATAGCAATTTACTACATGTATCATTTTCCAATTCCAACCATATAACAAATTAACGAAGAAGAAACTTCGCCATGAAAATTAAAAGATAAGAACACATGTGTTCATATGAACCAGCGGAGCGTGTCTCTCTCCCACACAAGCATTTATTCAAACAAAAACAAAAACAAAAGCACACAGACGCTCCAAGTAAAGTACATAAGATGTGGCCGAATAAAAATATAGTTTCGGGGAGGAACTCGATAAGTTGATGAAGAAGGGGATGCCTTGGGCATCCCCAAGCTTAGACGCTTGAGTCTTCTTGAAATATGCAGGGATGAACCACGGGGGCATCCCCAAGCTTAGACTTTTCACTCTTCTTGATCATATATCATCCTCCTCTCTTGACCCTTGAAAACTTCCTTCACACCAAACTTCTCATAAACTTCATTAGAGGGGTTAGTACTCGAAAAATTTGAATCCACCTTGGTCCTGTAGTGGCACATTGCAAGAACTCAATAAAACATTAGCTACAGCTCTCCACGTCTAGAAAACCTCGCTTAAAGTCCACAAGAGACAATGCAAAAAACAGAGACAGAATCTGCCAAAACAGAACAGCCAGTAAAAACGAATTTTAATAAAATACTTCCGTTCCTCAAATCAGAAAACTCAAAACTAATGAAAGTTGCGTATATATCTGAGGAACACGCACGTAAATTGGCATATTTTTCTGAGTTACCTACAGGGAAAACAGCCCAGATTCGTGACAGATAGAAATCTGTTTCTGCGCAGAAATCCAAATCTAGTATCAACCTTCGATTAGAGGCTTCACTTGGCACAACAAAACACAAAACTAAGATAAGGAGATGTTGCTACAGTAGTAAACAACTTCCAAGACACAAATATAAAACAAAGTACTGTAGCAAAATAACACATGGGTTATCTCCCAAGAAGTTGCTTTCTTTATAGCCATTAAGATGGGCTCAGCAGTTTTAGTGATGCACTCGCAAGAAATAGTATTCGAAGCAAAAGAGAGCATCAAGAGGCAAATCCAAAACACATTTAAGTCTAACATGCTTCCTATGCAAAGGAATCTTGTACACAAATAAATTCATGAAGAACAAAGTGACAAGCATAAAAAGATAAAACAAGAATAACTTCAAAAATTTCAGCATATAGAGAGGTGTATTAGTACCATGAAAACTTTTACAACCATATTTTCCTCTCTCATAATAATTTTCAGTAGCTTCATGAACAAACTCAACAATATAGCTATCACATGCAGCATACTTTTCATGATTTCCAAACACATAATTTTTATCAAGTTCAAGAATAGTGGAATTAAAACTTTCAAACTTACTTCTATTAATAATATAACAAGGTAGTTGATCAATCTCAGGAGATATGGGACTCATAGAATAAGTCAAGAACTCTCCAATCCCATTTTCATTAGTAGTACAATTAATATTATCAAGTAACATAGGACCATCATCTAGAGCTTTATCATAAACATTTGCTAAGCAAAATTCTTTAGTACCATGCATTTCGACATCAGGCACAAACAAAGCATTATCATAAGATTTATCAAAGTAGCATGGATTATCATATATAATAGTAGCATAATTATTCTCACAAGTATTACTCATAGGTACTATTTCAAGAGAATCCACAGGAACATAACATTCAACTTTTTCCGGTAAGCATGGAGGACAATCAAATAGTGTAAGAGATAAAGAGTTACTCTCATTAGAAGGTTGACATGGGTAGCTAATCCATTCTTCCTCCTTTTGTTCGTCGCTCTCTTCTACTTTTTCATCCAATGAGCTTTCAAGTTCATCAATTTCCTCCTCTTTTTCATCCAATGAGCTTTCAGGTTCATCAATTTCTTCTTCCATCGGTTCCTGCAAATTGTGAGTGCATTCTTGTGCATTAATGTGTCTCTCTTTATAATCAAGGATATAAGGATTCCTAATGTAGCATTCCATGCAAGAATTAAGGATAGTAGAGACATAATCTTTAAGGCCCTTACAAACAACACAAGTTTCATAATTCTCAACCATGAAGGATTCTATCTCGGAGGCTCCCATAAATAAGACAAATTGTTCTACCTCTTCGAACCCATAATGAATATAGCAATTCCGATTATAGTTCTTAATTAAAAATTCCTCACTAAAGCCACATTGAAATTTAAGATGTTTAGTATCCTGTTGAGAGCAACAGTTTATATCATGGCGTTCAAGCAAGATTTTAGCAATTGTATTCAATTTTTCTATCATAGCACTCATTATTTTACTAGTTCTTGATTCTCTATAACAATTATAACATTCTATAAGCTCCAAGTAGGTTGTTGGTTCTCCCATAACAGCAGTTTTTAATTTTTTGATTTTTCAAATTTTTATGGATTTTTGGGTATATGAGGAAAGTAAAACAAAACTGAAATAAACTAGACAAAAGTAAACTAAGCAAACTAATACTAGATAGAAATAAACTAAGCACAAATAAACTAGACAAAAGTAAACTAGCAAAACAAAATAAAATAAAAGTAGAGAGAGAGGTAGAGTGTACTCCCCAGGTGAACTTATGAGTAGAGCTATGCCTCCCCGGCAACGGCGCCGAGAAAATAGTCTTGATGACCCACAAGTATAGGGGATCGCAACAGTCTTCGAGGGAAGTAAAACCCAAATTTATTGATTCGACACAAGGGGAGGTAAAGAATACTTATAAGCCTTAACAACTGAGTTGTCAATTCAGCTGCACCTGGAAAAGCACTAGTAACGAGGGTGATGTGAAAGTAGCGATGATATGAGAGCAGATAGTAACAAGTAACACATCAGCAGTAATAGTAGTATGAGAGCAATGGCACCGGAAAACGAGTTGACATGTAGAACGAGTATATGATGATGAAAGATGGACCGGGGTTCCCAGCTATCTACACTAGTGGTAACTCTCCAATAACAAGTGTTGGGTGAACAAATTACGATCGGGCAATTGATAGGATTGAAATAGCATTAAGACAGAATATCAAGATCATTAATCATGTAGGCATGTTTTCCAATAATAGTCGTACGTGCTCGCAATGAGAAACTTGCACAACATCTTTTGTCCTACCAGCCGGTGGCAGCCGGGCCTCAAGGGAATCTACTGGATATTAAGGTACTCCTTTTAATAGAGCACCGGAGCAAAGCATTAACACTCCGTGAAACCATGTGTCCCTCACATCACCGCCATCCCCTCCGGTTGTCCCGATTTCTGTCACTTCGGGGCCTTTGGTTCCGGACAGTGACATGTGCATACAACTTGTAGATACAATCTAAGCAATAATTATAAAGCTCAAATCTAAGATCATGCCACTCGGGCCCTAGTGACAAGCATTAAGCATAACAAGATTGCAGCAACAATAACTTCACAAACTTTATAGATAGACAATCATAATGTAACAATCCATCGGATCCCGACAAACACAACACCGATTACATCGGATGAATCTCAATCATGTAAGGCAGCTCATGAGATCATTGTATTGAAGTACATGGGGAGAGAATACCAACTAGCTACAGCTAGAACCCGTAGTCCATGGGGGAACTACTCACGGAGCATGATGGAGGCGATGGCGTTGATGGAGATGGCTTCCGGGGCACTTCCCCGTCCCGGCAGGGTGCCGGGACAGAGACTTCGTCCCCGAATTGGAGTTTCGCGATGGTGGCGGCGCCCACTGGAGTCTTTACGGAGTTTCGTCAAGAGTTACGGTGTTTTTAGGTCGAAAGGGATTTTATAGGCGAAGAAGCGGCGCGGGGGCACACGGGGCGCCACACCACAGGCCGGCACGGGCCCGGGCCAGGCCGCGCCGCCCTATGGTGTGGTGGCCCTCGGCCCCTCTCCGACTCTTCTTCGGTGTTCTGGATGCTTCGGGAAAAATAGGAGGTTTGGTCTTCGTTTCGTCGAATTCCGAGAATATTGCCCGAACAGACCTTTCCGGAACCAAAAACAGACAGAAAACAGCAATTGGCACTCGTGGCATCTTGTTAATAGGTTAGTTCCGGAAAATGCATGAAATCATCATAAAGTGCAAGCAAAACATGTAAGTATTGTCATAAAACAAGCATGGAACGACAGAAATTATGGATACGTCGGGGACGTATCATGGATCACCCAAGGTTTATCGAACTCAGGGAGGAAGAGGTCAAAGATATCCCTCTCATGCAACCCTGCAACCACAAAGCAAGAAGTCTCTTGTGTCCCCAACACACCTAATAGGTGCACTAGTTCGGCGAAGAGATAGTGAAATACAGGTGGCATAAATAAGTATGAGCAGTGGCAACGGCACCAGAAAAGTGCTTTGCCCAGGACAGTAAACAAGCAGTAGTAACGCAGCAGTAGTAACGCAGTAAAACAGTAAACAAGCAGCGATAGCGATATTTAGGAACAAGGCCTAGGGATTAGACTTTCACTAGTGGACACTCTCAACTTTGATCACATAACAGAATAGATAAATGCATACTCTACACTCTTGTTGGATGATGAACACCATCGCGTAGGATTACACGAACCCTCAATGCCGGAGTTAACAAGCTCCACAATTCAATGTTCATATTTAAATAACCTTAGAGTGCATGAAAGATCAACACGACTAAACCAAGTACTAACATAGCATGCACACTGTCACCTTCACACTATGTAGGAGGAATAGATCACATCAATACCATCATAGCAATAGTTAACTTCATAATCTACAAGAGATCACAATCGTAGCCTACGCCAAGTACTAACACGGATGCACACACTGTCACCATTACACCGTGCAGGAGGAATAAAACTACTTTAATAACATCACTAGGGTAGCACATAGATAAATTGTGATACAAAACACATTGCAATCATAAAGAGATATAAATAAGCACCTCACTATGCCATTCATAACAGTGAATAAGTATTCTGTGAAATATAGCCTAAGAGACCCACACGGTGCACACACTCGTCACCTTTACACACGTGGGACAAGGAGTCTCCGGACATCACATAAGTAAAACCCACTTGACTAGCATAATGACATCTAGATTACAAGCATCATCATATGAATCTCAATCATGTAAGGAAGCTCATGAGATTATTGTATTGAAGTACATAGGAGAGAGATTAACCACATAGCTACCGGTACAGCCCCGAGCCTCGATGGAGAACTACTCCCTCCTCATGGGAGACAGCAGCGTTGATGAAGATGGCGGTGGTGTCGATGGAGGAGCCTTCCGGGGGCACTTCCCCGTCCCGGCGGCGTGCCGGAACAGAGACTCCTGTCCCCCAGATCTTGGCTTCGTGATGGCGGCGGCTCTGGAAGGTTTCTCGTACCGTGGCTTTTTCGTCCCGAGGTTTTAGGTCGAGGGGCTTTATATAGGCGAAGAGGCGGCGTCAGAAGGTCAAAGGGGCGCCGACACTATAGGGGCGCGGGCCCCCTCGGCCGCGCCGGCCTAGGGTTTGGTGGGCCTGTGCCCCCTCTCCGGCGGTTCTCGTGTGTTCTGGATGCTTCCGGGCAAAATAGGAACTCGGGCGTTGATTTCGTCCAATTCCGAGAATATTTCTTTACTAGGATTTCGAAACCAAAAACAGCGAGAAAACGAGAATCGGCACTTCGGCATCTTGTTAATAGGTTAGTTCCGGAAAATGCACGAATAAGACATAAAGTGTGCATAAAACATGTAGATATCATCAATAATGTGGCATGGAACATAAGAAATTATCGATACGTCGGAGACGTATCAGCATCCCCAAGCTTAGTTTCTGCTCGTCCCGAGCAGGTAAACGATAACAAAGATAATTTCTGCAGTGACATGCCATCATAAACTTGATCATATTGTAAACACATGTAATGAATGCAGCAATCAAAACAATGGTAAATGACATGAGTAAACAAATGAATCATATAGCAAAGACTTTTCATGAATAGTACTTTCAAGACAAGCATCAATAAGTCTTGCATAAGAGTTAACTCATAAAGCAATAATTCAAAGTAAAGGTATTGAAGCAACACAATGGAAGATTAAGTTTCAGCGGTTGCTTTCAACTTATAACATGTATATCTCATGGATAGTGTCAAAATAGAGTAATATAATAAGTGCAATATGCAAATATGTAGGAATCAATGCACAGTTCACACAAGTGTTTGCTTCTTGAGGTGGAGAGAAATAGGTGAACTGACTCAACAATAAAAGTAAAAGAATGGTCCTTCAAAGAGGAAAGCATCGATTGCTATATTTGTGCTAGAGCTTTGATTTTGAAAACAAGAAACAATTTTGTCAACGGTAGTAATAAAGCATATGTATCATGTAAATTATATCCTACAAGTTGCAAGCCTCATGCATAGTATACTAATAGTGCCCGCACCTTGTCCTAATTAGCTTGGACTACCGGGATTATCGCAATGCACATGTTTTAACCAAGTGTCACAAAGGGGTACCTCTATGCCGCATGTACAAAGGTCTAAGGAGAAAACTCGCATTGGATTTCTCGCTATTGATTATTCTCAACTTAGACATCCATACCGGGACAACATAGACAACAGATAACGGACTCCTCTTTTATGCATAAGCGTGTAGCAACAATTAATTTTCTCATACGAGATTGAGGATATATGTCCAAAACTGAAACTTCCACCATGGATCATGGCTGTAGTTAGCGGCCCAATGCTCTTCTCTAACAATATGCACGCTCTAACCATAAAGTGATAGATCGCCCTTACTTCAGACAAGACGAACATGCATAGCAACTCACATGATTTTCAACAAAGAGTAGTTGATGGCGTCCCCAGGAACATGGTTATCGCACAACAAGCAACTTATAAGAAATAAAATGCATAAGTACATATTCAATACCACAATAGTTTTTAAGCTATTTGTCCCATGAGTTATATATTGTAAAGGTAGAGGATAGAAATTTAAAGGTAGCACTTCAAGCAATTTACTTTGGAATGGCGGAGAAATACCATGTAGTAGGTAGGTATGGTGGACACAAATGGCATAGTAGTTGGCTCAAGGATTTTGGATGCATGAGAAGTACTCTCTCTCGATACAAGGCTTAGGCTAGCAAGGTTGTTTGAAGAAAACACAAGCATAACTAGTACATCAAAACTTACATAAAAGACATATTACAAGCATTATAAGACTATACATTGTCTTCCCTGTTGTTCAAACACCTCACTAGAAAATATCTAGACTCTAGAGAAACCACTCATGCAAACCAAATTTTAACAAGCTTTATGTATTTCTTCACTAATAGGTGCAAAGTATATGATGCAAGAGCTTAAAGATGAGCACAAAAATTGCCAAGTATCAAGTTATTCAAGACATCATACCAGTTACTACATGTAGCATTTTCCGTTTCCAACCATATAACAATTAACGAAGCAGTTTCATCCTTCGCCATGAAAATTAAAAGCTAAGAACACATGTGTTCATACGAACCAGCGGAGCGTGTCTCTCTCCCACACAAGCATTTATTCAAACAAAAATAAAAACAAGATACATACAGACGCTCCAAGTAAAGTACATAAGATGTGACCGAATAAAAATATAGTTTCAAGAGAGGGAACCTGATAATTTGTCGATGAAGAAGGGGATGCCTTGGGCATCCCCAAGCTTAGATGCTTGAGTCTTCTTGAAATATGCAGGGATGAACCACCGGGGCATCCCCAAGCTTAGAGCTTTCACTCTCCTTGATCATAGTATATCATCCTCCTCTCTTGACCCTTGAAAACTTCCTCCACACCAAACTCGAAACAACTCATTAGAGGGTTAGTGCACAATAAAAATTAACATGTTCAGAGGTGACACAATCATTCTTAACACTTCTGGACATTGCATAAAGCTACTTGGACATTAATAGATCAAAGAAATTCATCCAACATAGCAAAAGAGGCAATGCGAAATAAAAGGCAGAATCTGTCAAAACGAACAGATCCGTAAAGATGGATTTTATTGAGGCACCAGACTTGCTCAAATGAAAATGCTCAAATTTAATGAAAGTTGCGTACATATCTGAGGATCACTCACGTAAATTGGCATAATTTTCTGAGTTACCTACAGAGAATTTTGCCCAGATTCGTGACAGCAAAGAAATTTGTTTCTGCGCAGTAATCCAAATCTAGTATCAACCTTTCTATCAACGACTTTACTTGGCACAACAAAACACAAAACTAAGATAAGGAGAGTTTGCTACAGTAGTAAACAACTTCCAAGACACAAATATAAAACAAAGTACTGTAGCAAAATAACACATGGGTTATCTCCCAAGAAGTTCTTTCTTTATAGCCGTTAAGATGGGCTCAGCGAGTTTTAATGATGCACTCGCAAGAAATAGTATTTGAAGCAAAAGAGAGCATCAAGAGGCAAATTCAAAACACATTTAAGTCTAACATGCTTCCTATGAAGAGGCATCTTGTACACAAATGAATTCATGAAGAACAAAGTGACAAGCATAAGAGGATAAAATACGAGTGACTTCAAGATTCTCAACATAAAGAGGGGAAACTTAATATTATTAAGATGCATATAACCATATTTCCCTCTCTCATAATAACTTTCAGTAGCATCATTGATGAAATCCATAATATACCCATCACTTAAAACATTCTTATCATGGTTCATATGCATAGAAGTATCATTAATTTTGGCATAAGAAGAGTTCTTCTCATTAATAGTAATTGGAGCAAGATTATTATCAAGAATTTGAACATGGTAAACAAGTTGCATATTAAGGGAATTGTTTTTGGTAATCCAATCATAACTATGACAAGTTTCATAAGGATAGTTATAACCTATATCATAGCATTCTTTATAATAATCATCAAAGGTCGGAGGCACATTGTCATCATAAGAAATAGAATAGTTATCTTTCACAGTTGGTTTATCTGTGTCCATACCATCATTGTTATTAGAAGGAGATGTATCAAACACATAATGATCAGTAGCAAAAGGATTTTCAAACACCTCTTCCCCAAGCTTAGAGCTTTCGATATCATTATGGGAGAAAGCATGGATAGCACTGACACTATGGCAATTATTATCATCATCATTTTCAGAATTAGTTTCCCAGAGATTTGCAATATCAAAAGTAGTGTGCTCATTCAAATCATGATCGCTAATGTATGTAAAGGGCATAGGAAGATCATCGTATTCAGATTCATTATCACAATAATCATTAGGAGCAACATACTTACGGTTACCTAGCGTTATCTCATTTACGCGGGGATATGCCGTTACTTCTTTCTCTTTATTCTCCTTCTTCTTCTTCGTTCCCTTCTTCTTCTTCTTCTTCTCTTCCTTCTCCTCGTTCCCTTCTTTAGGAGGAAGAGGCTTGAAGGGTGGCTTGTCCGCATAACCTGATTTACTTTCGAAACAATAGAAGAAACTTGGGAGGATCCCTCCTTTTCATTAATTAGTTGAAAACACACAGCGGTCCTATCATATTTTGGCAAGGTGTCATCTTCTGAAATATTTTGTATGTAAGTATTTGTATGGCTATTATCAATGCAATAAGAAAAACACCCATGCAGGACATCATCAATATCAAGATCACTCATATATAACAAAGAGATTTTTCTCGACAGTTCTTCACACCCCAAAAATAAAGTAAGTTCATCATGCTGATTAGGAGTAATTTCATCATCACAATACAAATTTGCAGCACTCATTGGGTTCAAATTATCATTGGAGGGGCATTGAAAATTAAAATGACCCACTTCATGGCAAACTTCACAAATAAAAGGATAGAGGGCACAAACTTTTTACCAAGATCATCTAGAGCCCTAAACCACTTTCTAGTTTTTTCATTAGCATGATGGATACAATATTCATCTTTGATTTGATTAATTCCACAAGGTCTATGTATTCCACAAAAATTAACATGCTTATAGGAAATAGCATTCTTAGGAGTTTGAGCATGCTTATTGCAATAATTAACAACAATTTTATTCTTCATGCAAGCCTCTTTAAAAGGTTCATGATACTTATCAAAATTCTTTTTAGGCAATTCAAAATGAGAAGCAAAGGCTTTATAAAGATTTGCAGCAACTTGAGAGTCAAGACCATAAGTAGCACTCATATTTCGAAATTTATCGGTATCCATAAAAGCTTCAATGCATTCATAATCATAATTTATACCTGACTCTTTACCTTTGTCGTTCTCCCATCCTTCAGCATTCTCCTCAATCCGATCAACAAGATCCCACCTAGTTTCACCCTCCTTGCTTGTGAAAGATCCCTCTGAACAGGCATCCAGATAGTCCTTGTGTTGTCCTGAAAGCCTCGCATAAAAATTGTTAACAATAACATTACGGGGAAGCTCATGAATGGGACATTTGAGCATTAGTGACTTCAATCTCCCCCACGCTTGAGAAATACTCTCTCCATCACGAGGATAAAAGTTATAAATGTAATTCCTATCAATATGCACTTCATGAGGAGGATAAAATTTAGAATAAAAGAGAGGTACAATTTCCTCCCAACCAAGAGAATGACTATTCTTCAACAATTTATACCAATCCGTCGCTTTACCGGACAGCGAAAAAGAGAATAGCTTCTTCCTCACTTCATCCATAGAGATACCTGCACACTTGAATAACCCGCATAATTCATGCAAAAACGAGTAAATGATCTCCGGGATGGACAGTTCCATCCCCTTCATAGCGGTTATCAATAACACGTTCAATAATTTTCATGGGTATCTTGAAAGCGAGTACTTGCGATGAGGTGGATTTAAAATATCACAAGCATCATTAGAATTATCGCATATGGGAGACAAAGCATTATCAGAACAAATTTCCTCCCCTAAAGATGGGAAACTAAAAAGATCACAAAAACTAGCTTCCCCAAGCTTAGACTTATCCATAGCATTAGTAGTGATTGCGTTCATACTAATAACATTGCTACTAGCATGCAATTGAGGCTCCATAGGTTCTTTAATTTTCGCATCACACAATTCATGTCTTAACTTAGGAAATAAATTAAAAAGCTCATAGTTGTATTCCATTATGCCTTACTAGTGTAAAACAAGAAACAAAAAGATGCAATTGCAGGATCTAAAGGAAATAGCTTCGAGTACTTACAACGGCGAAAATAGCTTAGTAGCCGAGATCCGGAGTGTGAGTACCTTTTACCATTCCTCCCCAGCAACGGCGCCAGAAAATAGCTTGATGTCTACGGGAGCTTCTATTCTTGTAGACAGTGTTGGGCCTCCAAGAGCAGAGGTTTGTAGAACAGCAGCAAGTTTCCCTTAAGTGGATCACCCAAGGTTTATCGAACTCGGGGAGGAAGAGGTCAAAGATATCCCTCTCATGCAACCCCGCAACCACAAAGCAAGAAGTCTCTTGTGTCCCCAACACACCTAATAGGTGCACTAGTTCGGCGAAGAGATAGTGAAATACAGGTGGTATAAATAAGTATGAGCAGTGGCAACGGCACCGGAAAAGTGCTTTTCCCGGGACGGTAAACAAGCGATAGTAACGCAAGTAAAACGATAAACAAGCAGCGATAGCGATATTTAGGAACAAGGCCTAGGGATTAGACTTTCACTAGTGGACACTCTCAACTTTGATCACATAACAGAATAGATAAATGCATACTCTACACTCTTGTTGGATGATGAACACCATTGCGTAGGATTACACGAACCCTCAATGCCGGAGTTAACAAGCTCCACAATTCAATGTTCATATTTAAATAACCTTAGAGTGCATGAAAGATCAACACGACTAAACCAAGTACTAACATAGCATGCACACTGTCACCTTCACACTATGTAGGAGGAATAGATCACATCAATACCATCATAGCAATAGTTAACTTCATAATCTACAAGAGATCACAATCGTAGCCTACGCCAAGTACTAACACGGATGCACACACTGTCACCATTACACCGTGCAGGAGGAATAAAACTACTTTAATAACATCACTAGGGTAGCACATAGATAAATTGTGATACAAAACACATTGCAATCATAAAGAGATATAAATAAGCACCTCACTATGCCATTCATAACGAGTGAATAAGTATTCCGTGAAATATAGCCTAAGAGACCCACACGGTGCACACACTTGTCACCTTTACACACGTGGGACAAGGAGTCTCCGGAGATCACATAAGTAAAACCCACTTGACTAGCATAATGACATCTAGATTACAAGCATCATCATATGAATCTCAATCATGTAAGGCAGCTCATGAGATTATTGTATTGAAGTACATAGGAGAGAGATTAACCACATAGCTACCGGTACAGCCCCGAGCCTCGATGGAGAACTACTCCCTCCTCATGGGAGACAGCAGCGTTGATGAAGATGGCGGTGGTGTCGATGGAGGAGCCTTCGGGGGCACTTCCCTGTCCCGGCGGCGTGCCGGAACGGAGACTCCTGTCCCCCAGATCTTGGCTTCGCGATGGCGGCGGCTCTGGAAGGTTTCTCGTACCGTGGCTTTTTCGTCCCGAGGTTTTAGGTCGAGGGGCTTTATATAGGCGAAGAGGCGGCGTCAGAAGGTCAAAGGGGCGCCGACACTATAGGGGGCGCGGGCCACCCCCAGGCCGCGCCGGCCTAGGGTTTGGTGGGCCCGTGCCCCCTCTCTGGCGGTTCTCGTGTGTTCTGGATGCTTCCGGGCAAAATAGGAACCTGGGCGTTGATTTCGTCCAATTCGAGAATATTTCTTTACTAGGATTTCTGAAACCAAAAACAGCAGAACAACGAAGCGGCACTTCGTCATCTTGTTAATAGGTTAGTTCCAGAAAATGCACGAATAAGACATAAAGTGTGCATAAAACATGTAGATATCATCAATAATGTGGCATGGAACATAAGAAATTATCGATACGTCGGAGACGTATCAACGGGTAATGTGCTTGGCGAAAGGCGAGGGCGTTGTCCAACTCCTTGCGGGTCTTGTATAGCATGTAGTCGAGGTAGACAACATAGTGGTTCATCTCTGGGTGCGGGGGCATGGTCATCGGTCTTCCCATGAGGTCATGTCTTGGGTAGTAGATGAAGCGAGTGTTCTTGATCTTGTTCTCATTTTGTCCACACAGACGGGCAATTGCTTCCTGCATGGATTTGGCTATTCCATCCTTCCAAGTGTTTCCCGTTACAGAAAATCAGATGGTTTCCCATATTGGGGCTCCAAGCTTTCCTCTCAGATCTGCAGTAACTTCCCACCGAGGTTGTCCTCCTGACTGATTGTTGAGGGGTATTCCGAAAAACTTGGGATACGGGCGTCCTAAATACTCCACTAGTTGCTTCAAATCTTTCTCGAACATCAGGTCTCCTCCGTGGCCAATCTGATAGGACTCATAGTGGTATTCCATCTGTGAGCAATTAGGATGAGTCAGTCAGAGAAGTGAGAAAGTGTGCAAAATTTTATGTAGATTTATAAGGAAAAGTAGAGTATGGATTTCTCTTTTTGAAAAAGATCTCAAGGGTAAGAGTGAGAATAAGTTTTCATAAATATTCACTTCATTGGTTTTGAAACTAAGTTTCTCAGACGTCCATTCTAACTAGGGTCTCCTAAGGTCAAACAATGGCTCTGATACCAACTTGTCAACACCCGGATTTTTAAGTCCAGATGCCTATTATGCCATTCATCGCAATCCCAGGAATATTGTTTTTGCGAGACATAATAGATTGATATCACAACACATTATTCATTACAACACATAATCGTCTTACAACAAAGGATCACATGACCCAGTCTTAATACAACATGGTGGATCTAGAGATCCTATTACAAAACACATAGCGGAAGCGAAGTAGTAGCGGTCGTGGTCCATCTATTCCACAGTAACCGTTGACGTCGGAGTGGTCCTAGTTGTCGTAGACGTCCTGCTGTCCATCTTCCTCGTACTGCTGTTTTCCTTCATAGTCTGGCCATTTGAATAGCCAGGGACAAAGCCGTGAGTACATTAAAGTACTCGCAAACTAATACTAATGTAAGCACTATCAACTATAGTAAGGGGGTGCTAAGCTCTAAGTTTATTTGCATAAAGCCAATTTTAGTTCACAAACATTTTAGTAAAGCCTCTTCATTTGCTAATTAACTCAAGTGGGAACATTAGTGTCATTCCCACAACTCTGGTGTGATTCAAGTCAAATTCACCATTCACCTTTCAAGTTCAAGTCACAAGTCACATGTCACATTTTTGAAAAATGATCTGATGACGGAACAGTATGGCCTTTCCAACCGTCCATAACCGTGGACGCGGCTATTCGAATAGTTCTACACTCTGCAGAGGTCGTACACTTGCGCCACAACATTTGCAATAATCCGTCAGGGTTAACTGGCCCTGATTTATCACACTCCGTGTGCGGACTACCAACCATAACCTTTCACTTACATATCCTAGTATAGGCACCTCTCCCCATGAGCTTGGCCTCCCAGTGAAGACAGACAGTCAGCCTGGGAACTGCACAGGGCTTGGGCCGGACATTCACCTCATTTCACGTCATTTCACATCATTTCTTTTGTTGTAGAGGCAGCTTTCGGCATAACCCCAATGACGCTTGTTTAGAGGGAACCCATACTAAGACACATAAACTTCTAGTTAAGCCCTTACCCATAATCGGGTATTGTGGGGGTACTTGTAAAATTGGAATGGTATCGCATCCGAACCCAACCATCAGTTTTTGTAAAGTTCACCATGTCATTCACCAGTCATATTCATCTTCAAAATCTTTCAATAGAATGAATCATCATTCCAAGGTTTTCAAAGTCTTTTCATTTTACCTGTTCCCATTTAGAGTATTCAATTTTCTTTGTTAGCACTAGCAACTAGTCATGAGGGGTGCTAACTAGCTTTGGTTGCCATAGGCTAACTTTGATGATCTTGTTCTACTCTATACCAAGTGAATCATGAATCAAAAAGTACTTTGATAAAACAAAGCAATAAAGCTTGTAAGTAAAAGCTTGTAAGTAAAAACTTGGGATAGACTCATTAAGCATAAAGTAAAAAGGTGGTGATGCCTTTCTCTTGTAGAGCTTTGCACTTTGCAAGAATATTAGCTTGCCTTGGTTGGCACAGTTGTCAAAGTGGTCTTCCTCTTCCTGGTAGAAGTCCTCTTCTTCCTCGTAGTCTCCGGTACTAGCGTCTATAAATAAATACGAGTAACAATCACCAAACAAATCTTAATGGGCTACTTAGCCTTATTGGCTCACTCAAGATGATCTATTATCAACACAAACCTTACTTAACATTATCTTAGGGTTTTCTTTATTGCCTGTTGGAAAAACACTTTAATTCTACTATTTGATAACTACATGATTTAATACCACTTAGGGTTTCTAGTTATTTATTTTGAAAGTAATTTTATCTTATTGAGCATTAGTAAGATTTGATTTTCTGAAAGGGTAAAGGTGGTGATCATGTTGACCAAGGTCAACACTTCACATTCATCATAAGAGAGAAAATGAATTAAATGAGGTTCTATACCTCATGCAATTTAAATACTATTTGATTTAATATCCTCAAGTGCAAGTATGAGACCATATAACTAAGGTCATCATATTACTTCTTCTCACTTGGGAAAATGATTTAAAGGGGGTGCTATACCACATAGGTTTGAATTCCAAATTTTGACATAGTTTAAATGGGCTAGTTATGACTACATAGTCACTTTTTGTATTCTAGCCCATGATAATATGAAGCAACTATAGTATTTTATTACATACTAAATTAGACAACATAAAATGTGATTTATGAGAGGTGGAATCAACTCAAAATATTTTATGGTTGATTTTTGATATTTATTTGAATTTTGAAAAGTTACTGATTTGTCATTTTTATTGTAGAGGATCTAGAATGAATTTTTGAGTGAAACTAGTGGGACTAGTTGGAGCATTTCATAAGATTTCTGGAACATTTTTAAACACTAAATTTGGATTTGTAAATTCGAAACTATCCCATTTCTAGCAGTGCATCAGTATGCAATTTAAAGAAAAAGAATAAAACGGAATTCAAATTCAAACTGAGGGCGGGAAGAAGTTGGGCCGGCCCAGTTGCTGCCCGGGCCGTGCGTGCATGGCGCATGCACGTCGGGTGCAGGCGGAGCACGCGGCGCGTCGGATCGGGATCCGACGGCGCTGGGCCGTCGTCTTCCTCCCGACACTGCAGGCTTGCGGGGGCGATTTCTCTCACCTCGTAGCTCGGATTGAGGCGTGGTTAGGTGAGTTGGAAAGGTATTTCCAAGGGCTACAACTTTGGTGTAGGGCTCGGTGGCTATTGTGATGAAAATATGGGCGGTTTTTGAGGGATGCCGCCGGTGGCCGTGGCGAGCTTGTTGACGCCGGTGAGCTGTGAGGAGAGCGGGAGGGAGGTGCTAGGAGGAGGAAGGGGATGCTGCTGGGTGTTGTGAGGCTATCCAAGGCGCGGAGGGCTTCTTTTATAGGCTCCAGGGGAGGGAGGCGCGGCATGGCCGGCATGGTGGCCATGTCGCCGGGCGCGTGGCTACAGGGCGTTCTGGGCCGAACGGTCATGTCTAGGAGGTAGCTGGGTCCTTGGTGAGGTCACGTGAGAAAGTAGAGGGCAGGGGAAAGTCTCAGTCGATGGGGACGGGCGTGGACTTTGGTGTGCCCGAGTTGGTGTCCATGCACATGGATTGCATGGTAGGGCTGACGTTTGGCTTGGGCAAGGTACTGACAGGGTCAGTGTGCAGAGGCAAGCCTATGTGACAAGGTGTGTGAGGCTAGTGAAGAGAGTGACATGGTGAGCATGGTGGTGGTGACCAAGGGGATGGCATGGCTTGGCATTGGATCTTCTATGCCTTTTCTTCTTGGTCTTTGAGTGCTGCAGGCTTTGTTGAGGTGAGGCCAAGGTGTGTGACATGTTTGGCAAGATGAGAGAGAGCTAGATTGTGCACAATTGATTTTGGCAAAGGTGAGTGACATAGGCCATGGCATTGTATTGTCCTTTGATGAGATCATGCTCAATCCTTGTCTCTGGTGCTTGGCATGGTTGAGTGGTGTGAGGACATGGTACTAGACATGGTGGGCATGATTGGAGAGAACTAGAGAGTGCACACTTGATTTATGCCAAAATGTGTGTGACATAGGTCATGTACTTGGCTTGTCTTGTTTCATGTGGATGATGTCAATGCTAAGTGATGTCATGAGGGTGGTTGTGTGGTACTAGTGGTACTATGGATGAGCTCAAGGAGAGAGAGAGTGAGGTGTGAATAGTGGTTGAGAGTAGGTGTACTTCTATGTGAAAAAGGGGATTCTCAAGTAAAAATCTCATGTGTGGGTAAAATTTGCTAGGTTTCTTCATGGATGAGCTACTAATGATATTTGGCAGCCATGGGTGGCATTGGCTTGGGATTTGGATTTGGAAAAGATTTGTGAAGAAATCCAAAATTGGTGGGAATCTAGAATTGGTTTCTAAGTGGCATTTTGGCTTGACTAAGTTAAGCAATGGTCAATGATCTGGTCAAAGTGGTCAACACCAAAGTTGTTCACCTTGATGAGGTCTTGGATGAGGTGCAAAGAGTTGAGATAGTTTGGTTTGAGAATCTCCTAATAAAAGGGCTCAAAGTGGGTATGATATTAAAATTGTCAATTTTGACCATTAGTGTATGTAAGCTCATTTTGATTTCATATTTGATTTGATTTGAGTTTCTTTGGTTCCAAAAGTGTTAATAAGTGTTTAGTAACCATTTCCAACCACTGGGGCAAGCCAAAAGGGTCTAGGTTAAAGATTTGCAAAATTGGCCATAGCCACATATGTGATGAAGTGCATTTTTCTTAGTTTCTTATTTTCTTTTTCTTTGCTTCACTTAGGCATGGTTTAGGGTTTATTTAGTATTAGATTGAGTTTGGTAAAGGTTTCAAACCATTAGGGTAAGGTAGAGGTGCTTAGGTCAAGTTTTGGAAAAATGGCTATGTGCCACATATGCCTCTATGCATATGTTTATTTTATTTTTGTTTCCCATGGGATTTAGTTGATAAGTACTAGGTTAGGTTTGTTGATGTTCTCAAAGCATCTAAACAAGGTAGAAAAGCCTAGGTAAAAGTTTTACCAAAAATAGCATAGGCACATAGGCCCTTTTCTTATTTAATTTCATTTCTATTTATTTTGTTTATAAAGGATGGTGAGAAGAGGGGTGATGTTTAGGGTTTGGAAATATGTTCAAAGCAATAAACAAACAATCATGGAAATGACACAAGTATTTGGTGTGAGTACTATGCATAGCACCATATGTAAATAAAGTTTTTTGTTGGTTCTCATTTTTGGAAAAAGGAAAAGTCATTTTCTTCTTTGTCTGAAAATTTGGGATGTTACACCAAGCCATCTCCAGGTTTCTGAAGCAAAAAATGGCAGAAATAATTGTCCCAATCATTGACGCAGTTGAAGCATGTCCACAAAGAGGTATATATATAAAGAAAAATGATCCAATTGTAATCCACATGCCACCGTTGAACTGAATCGAATCAGACGACTTGGTGGGATAATAGCAGAATGTAGTGACATCTGGCACAAGACATACTTCTGCCAAAGACAACACTTCATCTGCCATATCAATAGTAAGACCTGCTATTTATCAACTGAAAAAAAAATTGTTCGCCTCGAAGAGACTAACTATTGTCCACACGGGTCCACCAAAAAGAGCGGAAGTTTCTCTAGGGCGATCGGGAGGCGATCGCGCTGAAGCTAGGGTTTCCGCTTGAGGGTGGTGAGTCTCCGGCGGCGAGGGTCATCTCGACGGCGAGGTGGTCCCCTGGTTGGTCGGGTAGGGGTTCCCCTGTGCCTCCGGTGCAGAGGGTACCTGGGTTTTTCGTCGTTGGGTCTCTGTATGGCATCTCCTCCACGATCGCCGGCGCCGAGAGGCGGGCGGGTTCGGGCGGTGTCGCGTTCGCCGGCGAAGTCGGGCGCGGAAGACCTGGCAGCAGGTCTCTCTGCGGGGATGGGCGACCTCCTGCTGACGGACAAGGAAGCCACTGGGCTGGTGATTGGGGATATTGGATCGGCTGCGGTGCCGAAACCTAAGTGGGCGGTGGTCGGCAAAGTCTGTTCACCACGCAAGCTGGTGATTGGTGCTCTGGAACGTGCTATGCAGAAAGCTTGGGGCCTCCATAGATCAGCACAGTTCCGTGACATGGGTGATAACAGGTTTGTTGTCAGGTTCACTTCAGAGGGAGATTGGAATCACGTTTTGAGGAAAGGACCATGGCAGTTTGATTTCAGTGCTATTCTTCTGAAAAAGTTTGATGGTTCCGTTCGCCCGTCCGATATGGTTTTCGACACTCTAGATGTCTGGGTTAGGGTTCTAGACCTACCGTTGGATATGTTGAATTATGTTTATGGGAGGCGAATTGGAAACTGGGTGGGAAATTTTATTTCAGTGGAGGTGGACGAGGATGGAATGGCATGGGGGGAAGAACTTCGTGTTCGGGCTGCTGTTCGTGTGGACCAGCCCCTTCCCCGTGGGGTGAATTTGAGGCAATCAGAGGACGATGTGGAAGGAACCTGGTTTGATCTGCAGTATGAAAAAATTCCTCACTTCTGTTTTGATTGTGGATGCTTAGTCCATGCAGATGATAAATGTCAGGCTGAGGGTGGAGAGGTGAAGCAATGGGGAGAGTGGTTGAGAGCTGAACCTAGGAAGCAAAGAAAATCCCCCCCACCAGCTAGACCCGGCGTGTCGTCGAGCAGTTTTAGTAGCAGATCTACTGGGTCGGAGGTGAGGTATAATGGTGGCGTCTCTATTCGTGATCTACCACCGAGAAGACACTTCTCCCAGGACTATTCCTTCTCAAGTTCATCCCGCACAGGCGGTGCTGGACTCAGGCGTGATGATGGGGAAGCTACTAGCCCTGATAAAGGCCACAGGGCAGGTGGAGGGAGGCGTGAAGACATCAATGGGAAATGGATTCAGGAATCCCGTAAGCAAAGGAGTGGGACTTATGTGAAGAAGACTAGGCAGCCCTCAACAGCCACCCCGATGGATCTTTCTCAGGTGCCACTGGGTACTATGAGTAAGAAGAGGGGTCCAAAACAAATGTGGCTGTCGGTTAATGTTCAGGTGATTGGGGAAGGAAACTCGGAGTCTCAAGGGAAGAGGCAGAGGACAACGTCGGTGTTTGACAGGCTTGAAGACCTAGCGGCGGACCCTGCTATGCAGGGCCGCCGAGAGCAATGAATTGCCTCAGCCTTAACTGCCGCGGGTTGGGGTTGGACGCGGCGGTAGGCGAGCTCCGTGACCTTTGTAGGTCATACAACCCTGGTGTGGTGTTTTTAAGTGAGACTAAGAAGAGAGCAAAAGAAATGAATAAATTGAAATGGAGTTTGGGGTTTAGGAATGGAGTGGCGGTGGATTGTGTGGGAAGGAGTGGTGGTCTGGCGCTGTGGTGGCGGGACGATTTGCAAGTATCTGTACGTCCATGGTGCCAATATTACATAGATGCTGAGATTATTTTTGAGGGCAAGAAGTGGAGATTTAGTGGTATATATGGAGAGCCTAGAACTGATTTGAGGCATAGAACATGGACAGCCCTTAGATACCTACGAGCACAAGATGATCTCCCTTGGCTATGTGCAGGAGATTTCAACGAGGCTTTGTCACAGGACGAGCAATTGGGTGGAAACACAAGAAGCGATGCTCAGATGCTGGCTTTCCGTGAGTGTCTGTCGGACTGTGGACTTACTGATCTAGGATACAGGGGCTATGCGTTTACATGGGATAACAAGAGGGAAGGGGCAGCTAATGTACAGGTCCGGTTGGATAGAGGTACGGCGACAGCGCCGTTTCTCTCTATGTTCCCTTTGACCCAGGTCGAGCATATACCCACGGAGGAGTCTGACCATATGGCCCTCTTAGTGAAAATTGCTGCAGAGCCACATCGCAGAGTCCCTCGAGGGGCAAGGGGCTTCAAATTCGAGGAAATGTGGGTGAAGCATGAAAACTATGAAGCCATGGTGAAGGAAGCTTGGGAGCAAGGCGGCGCTTCTGCCTTAGGGATTAATGGTCTGTGGAGACGGCTCCATGACCTGTCTGGGCATATGCAACGCTGGAGTTTTGAAACTTTTGGCTCGGTCCGAGCTGAGATTAAGGCACTACGAAGCAAGTTGGAGGAGGCAAAAATGGCCGCTTTAGTCTCGGATTCCTCACTGGAGGTTCCGAGGTATTGAGAAACAGTTGCATGAGATTTATGAGGGGGAAGAAATTATGTATAGGCAACGCTCACGGCAAGAATGGCTAAAGGCGGGGGATCGCAATACGAAATTCTTCCAGAATAGAGCATCCCACAGGAAGCGCAAAAATACTATTCGGGCGCTGCGTAAAGAGGATGGATCTTTATGCAAAACAAATGAAGGAATGAGGGGTATGGCACTGGCCTTCTACCACTCCTTATACTCATCGGAGGGATCTACTCGAGCGGATCAGATTCTCGAGCTGATTGAGCCGCTAGTTACAGAGGATATGAACCGATCTCTCACTGGAGGGTTTTCGGACAAAGAAATAGAGGAGGCTCTTTTTCAGATGGGCCCAACAAAGGCACCGGGGCCGGATGGACTGCCAGCCCTCTTTTACCAAAGACACTGGTCTTTTCTGAAACCTTATGTGTGCAGGGCTGTCCGAGATTTTCTGGAGGGAAAGGAGTGCCCGAATGATTTTAATGACACCATTCTGGTTTTGATCCCTAAAGTGAACCAGCCGGAGCTCTTGTCACAGTTCCGACCAATTAGCTTGTGTAATGTTCTGTATAAGATCGCATCGAAGGTGGTGGCGAACAGGTTAAAACTGATTCTTCATATTCTGATTTCGGAGGAGCAAAGTGCTTTCGTTCCAGGGAGGCTGATTACGGATAATGTTCTTATTGCGTATGAATGTGTGCATGCTATTCGGAAGAGAAAAAGAAAGAAGCCCCTGTGTGCGGTTAAACTAGATATGATGAAGGCCTATGACAGGGTTGAGTGGAGCTTTTTAGCTTTGGTGATGGGAAAAATGGGTTTCTCTCAAAGATGGATAGATATGATTATGAGGTGTGTGCAAACAGCAAAATTCTCTGTCAGGTTGAATGGTGAAGTATTTGAGAGGTTTGCACCATCAAGAAGTTTGCGGCAATGGGATCCCATTTCCCCCTACCTATTTCTGTTTTGTGTTGAGGGTTTTTCTGCACTACTCAAGCAAGCACAGAGAGAGAAACAGATTGCGGGAGTTTCTTTTGGGTCGGCTGGTCCGACAATTACACACCTGTTATTTGCTGATGATAGCGTGGTTTTCTTGGAAGCAAGCAATGCTAGCTTGCTGGAGCTTAGTAGAATTCTGCGCGCCTATGAGTCTTCATCGGGGCAAAAGGTGAACCTACAAAAGTCCTCTATTTATTTTGGAAAAGGTTGCTCAGATGATTCTCGCCAAAACCTGAAGCAGATAATTGGCATTGAATGTGAGGCGCTCTCGGAGAAGTACCTTGGCTTGCCAACAGTGGTGGGCCGGTCTAAAGATGGAGCTTTCAAGCAGTTGCCAGAACGATCTTGGGGGAAAGTCCATGGGTGGAAAGGCCAAGGTTTATCGATGGAGGGGAAAGAGACGTTGGTGAAGTCGGTGCTCCAAGCAGTACCAACTTACTCTATGGGCTGCTTCATGCTGTCTAATAAAATGTGTAGCAAGCTCACGTCGATTTCATCTCGTTTTTGGTGGGGAGCTGCCGATGGCCAGAGGAAGGTGCACTGGCTAAGCTGGGATAAGATGTGTGTTCCCAAGAGGAGTGGAGGGATGGGTTTCAGAAATTTTGGCGATTTCAATCAGTCGCTGTTAGCCAAGCAGGGTTGGAGGATGGCAACAAACCCGGAATCACTTTGTGCACGTGTT
Source organism: Lolium rigidum (assembly GCF_022539505.1). NCBI lineage: Eukaryota > Viridiplantae > Streptophyta > Magnoliopsida > Poales > Poaceae > Lolium > Lolium rigidum. Next base: position 6,754,960 of record NC_061509.1, on the reverse strand, counting down.
CTCTGGGCTAGATATTTCAGAGGGGGTGAATTCTTGACAGCGAGGTGCCCCAAGGGTGCCTCATTTACTTGGAGAAGTATTGTGCATGGTAGGGAGCTACTTAAAGAAGGAATTATATGGCGGGTTGGGGATGGGTCGAAGATTGATGTGTGGAGGGATAACTGGATACCGAGATCGGGGCTGAAACGTCCACTGGGACATAAGCCGAATGCATTGGTTCAGAGGGTGGATGAACTCCTCTTGCCAGGGGGTGCAGGCTGGAATGTGGCCAAGCTAGAAGAAGTGTTTTTCGAGAGTGATGTTGCCGATATTGTTCAGATTCCCGTGGGTAGAGCTGGATCAGAGGATTATCTCGCATGGAATAACACCAAAAACGGGGTTTTCACTGTCAAGTCGGCATATCACCTGAAGAAGCATCTAAAAGCTTTGAGCAACGGGCGAGCAGGCTCCTCTATGAGTTGTGATGAACACAAAGGGTGGTTGGCATTATGGGCGGCAGAGGTCCCGGGTAAGGCCAAGATTCATACCTGGAGATTAATAAAGAATGGCCTTGCAGTGGGATCCGAGCTTCAGCGACGAAAAATTAAGGAGGGCGTCAAATGCGTTATTTGCTATAGAGATGAGACGTTGCACCATAGATTTTGGCGGTGCCCTCACTCGGTCAGGACTTGGGAGGTTGTTCGGGAGCAAGCGGGGATGCGTCTTGAAGCTCCGCCTGATGTCGCTGCTCGTCGCGTCAAGCTAAAGGGATGGCTCCTGGACTGGATTGGGAAATTGGAAGAGAAGGAGCTTTCGGTGGCCATAATGACTCTATATCAGCTATGGCTGGCAAGAAATGAAGCGCGAGAAGAGGTTGCTGTTGAGGACCCGGATGCTATCGCGAGGAGATCTCTGTACCTGGTGGAGGAATGGCGCAATCTCAAGTCGGTGCCTCCTCCGCGGCTGTTGAGATCGGTGGAGCACTGGCTCCCTCCCGAGGATGGCTGGTGCAAGACTAATGCTGATGGGTCTTTCCGCATGAGTTCTGGAGCTGGCGGTACAGGTGTGGTTCTGCGTGATCATCGCGGGGGTTTTCTGGCTGGTGAGTGCCATTTTTTGCCCTCTGTATCTGATCCCGAGAGAGCCGAGCTGATTGCCTGCAAAAGGGCTTTGGAGCTCGCCAAGCGACAAGGTCGGGAGAAGGTTTGTCTGGAAACGGATTGCCTGGGTGTTATTACCAAGCTGAGAAGCAAGGAGATGGACCGTTCTGTTCATGGTCCCCTCGTCGAAGAGGTTAAATTTCTGCTGAAGGGCTTCGTAGAGCACTTAGTTAGGCATGCACGTCGATCGTGCAATGGAGTAGCGCATTTGCTAGCTAAACAGGGCTGCGAAAATAATAAGTACTATACTATTTGGCAACAAACATCTTTTTTGTGAGAATTTTGAGAGAGGTTGGAAATTAACATGATGGTGACACGTGTGTGATTTGGATGGTTTAATTTTCATGGATCTTTTATGTGTGCAATTTTGGTGCCCTCTAGAATTTAGGTGGTAGGTTTGGCATTTATGTGGTGTTGACACATGTGCAGTTTAAACGTTTTCTTTTCGTGGAGCTCTTGTGGCGAGATACTCTGGTGAGTTCCTGGTGTGGCTGTAGGCTCGACAAAGCTAGGATGGTGGTGGATCACGGTGCGGTTTCAAGTTCGAAGAATCGAGAAGGGATTCGTGGCATGGTTGGGTGCCTTCGCTGTCCGCTCCGACACGTTCTCTATTTTCTTCTCCACGATCCAATCCATTAACCCCTCTCTACTCAGCTGCCGCCGGCCTCCCGTGGAGAGCTCCTCCCTGGCTGAAGTCTTCCTCCACCTCCATGGCTGCACAAGTAGTCAGCCCACCACCACAACACCGGAGAGCCCCGCGAGGAGGCCGATAACGGCGTGCCGGCGACCGAGGCAAGGCTTCGCAGGCGGAGGAGGCCGATGCGGTGCCGCGCCGTGCCGGCGAGGAGCAGCATGGGAAGAGGTCCGAGTTGGCCGGGATTGTGGTGACGGCGGCGGCATTTCCTTCCCGGAACAGAGGGAGAGGGTTAGGGTCGGTCGCCGAACCGCTGCCCCGCTGAGCCGCCCCTCCCATGTTTAGCGGCGGCGAGTTACGGGCGCGCCATGGCTGGGGCTCAAGGGCCGATTCTATGCCCCGTGGAGCCGCCGCTCCCGCTGTTACGGGCGCGCGACGGCGAGGGCTCAAGGGCCGCACCTCTACCCCGTGTAGCCGCCACTCCCGCGTGCTACGGGCGTGCGACGGCGGGGCTCACAGACGATGATTTGAGATCGCGGCTACAGGGGGTTGCCGCGTGAGACGATGGCGATTCGAAGGCGCGGAATAACAGCTGCTCTAGCCTCTCTCTAAGACAGCGCGTGGTGGCGCGTGACCGCGCGGAGAATTGCTACTCCTGACAATAGCGACCATGGAGTGCGGCGCCGGGGTGACGTATGCAGAGCATGACAGCGGAGGCTCTAGGGGGCACAACAACGGCAGCTCTAGGATGCGCAGGGATTGCTGCTTGAGGACTCACCTCCTCTCCTTCTTCTGTGCAGAGACGGCAGATTCGGGTTCACACAGGTTTCGGCAGCATCTTCCCTATCTCTGGTTCCCCTCTTAATTTTTTCCACCAAGAGTTCATAATTCATGCATGGAAAGAGCCATCATATGATTATTAGTTACCTGGTTGCTTTGTAATTGGTAGTTTCAATTTAGATGCAATTCAGTTCGGTGTTTGATAATCTGGCCCTCAGCTGATTTCTCGGCTTCAAATACAGCTAAATATTTTGTTATACTTTGGAGTAACAATCTGCAATATGTTCTTACATTTAATCTTTAAAATATATGTATGTTTTTCTCTATGTTGTCCTGGCTGTTGGGGAATCAGTTACTTTGTGTTGAATAAATCAAGAAGATGCACAAAAGAAAGTGCGCCCTCCTCTATGTATCTCAGACATTTTCTAGAAAACACATATGATTGTTAGCACCTTTAATCTACAAAGTACATGTATCCTCTTCTCTCATTAGTTCAGATGTATTATGGAGATAACATCTTCCTCTATGACCATGTTTTGGTTTGATACATGCAAATTGCAGACAGAGCCATGTGTGTAGCGCCACGGGCACGTGGAACACAAATGTGGCATTCAGTTCGTGGACCACTGGCACGCAGACTCCAGGTGACACATTACTCATTTCCTCCTCTTCGTCGATCTGGTGTTCTCTCTCTCCCACCTTTTATTTCCCCTTATAAGTTCATTCCAATGAACACCACCAGTTGACCACAATGCAATTTTTTCCTTAGATTTATTCTAGGTTTGCTATCTCAATCTTACAATAGCGCCAAACACACAAGCAAGTTTGCCGGGTCTGTCCTCATCTCTTTTAGTTCTTGGTTGACATGCGTCGTGTTAAATCGGAGAGCTTGGTTAGTTTGTTTCATGTGCATCAGTGAATAAAATTGCATTCTACTTCTTGACTCTTGAGCCTGTAGTTAAAAGGAATTGATTTATTTTGGTCTCAAACCCTGCATAGATATTTATTCCATGCACTGATATTTTTTATTGGTCCTCAAGATAAATCATCTGGTTTTGAACTTATTTTAGCTGCCTTGAATATTGATATGGTTTTACCGACTAAATCTTAGAAAATGCTACATTGCATGGAGCAGATGTTCTTAGTGTCCCTGTCCAAGCCACTGTAAAATAGTTGAGTGTTATTTTATAGGTCTGTATGAATATCAATATGATGAGCTTGCAAACATCTTTATAAGGAGAACTTTGATCATCTGCATCGTAGTTTATCAATAATAACTTGTAGCATGTGCCTTCTAGAGATCTTCAAACAACCACAATTGTGTGTCATAACCGATTCTACTGTTTTAATACAAGAAAGATTTTTCTTTGCTGCTTCTGAATATTTTGTATATGAATTGATTCAGAGAAGGAATCCATATGTCTGGTGATGTCCCTACAATTTTTATTTTCGTCTATAATGTGTATTGCCGGTACTGTTGTACTATTCAGCAAGAAATTTAACCCTTTTTTCAAATCCAAGATTAAAATAAGTGTGGTTGTAGTAGTATATGTGATATTTATTAATACATCGGCGGCAGATTGAGAAATTTAACCCTTTTTCGAATTCACTATTCTTCTTAACCAATGATTTCTTATATAGAGAGAACGGTCCTCACAAATTGAAAATATTAATTTGTTAAGAATCAATCGAATTGAAGTCATAGTGTCATCGTTGGCTGGAATTGATATATTCGCGAGATCTGGGTCGCAATTTGTATCGACTAAATAAATATCTGTATTGCCGGTACTGTTGTACTATTCAGCAAGAAATTTAACCCTTTTTCGAATCCAAGATTAAAATAAGTGTGGTTGTAGTAGTAATACATCGGTGGCAGATTGAGAAAAATCAGGAAGAGTATAGATAAGTTTGGGGAATATGACATGGTAACCTCCTTTCACGTACTACTACAAGATGACATCAGAATGACACTACGGGGGATAAGGAAGATGTCAAATGTTTTTACACATTCCTTATCCTCCGTTTTCTATCACACCTACTGGTAGAAACTAGGGTTCTACCGAGGCGAGGGCGTAGATTGTAGGGGTGGAAGTGCGGAGAGCGAGAGGGAGGAAGGCGGCGCCGGCGGCAGGGCGCCGTGGCGGGCTCGCGGCGGCGGCTAGGGCTTGGGCGGCGCGAGCAAGAGAAGGCCGACTCCTGCGGGAGTCGGCAATAATGATATCTGATTATTGCTTGATTGATTTAGTCTATTACAACTCGTATATATAAGAGAACTAGCGAAACCCTAATCTGCTAACTGGGCTAAGCCCCTAACTAAGCTTGGCCGGTTGGGCCAATGGGCCCCCTCCGGCGGTAGACCAGGCCGGTCATAACATCTCTCCCCGCTCGCGCAAACAGCTCGTCCTCGAGCTGGTAGTCCGGATAATGTCTGCCGGAACTCCTCGCGGGGCTCCCAAGTCGCCTCCTCCTCGGAAAGGCCCTCCCACTGCACCAACAAGTGCCACACATCACGACGGAGTTGAGCGCGGAGCACCTTGGCCGGACCGGGCAGCGAGACGACCCTCAGCCGTCGGCGGAAGTGGTGGAGTGGCCATCGGTGGGGCACCGTGATAGGGCTTCAGCAGGCCCACATGGAACACGTCGTGAATGCGAGCCCCCTCTGGTAACTGGAGCCTGTAGGCCATGGTCCCAATCCGCTCGACGATGATGAAGGGCCCCGCATAGCGCGGACCAAGTTTACGCTTGGCACGCGGGTCGAGGGACTGATGAGAGCGGTGCAACAGGCGAAGCCACACCCAGTCACCCACCGCATACTCAACCTCCCGATGTCGCCCGTCATAGTAGTGCTTGGCGACCTGTTGAGCTTGGACAAGACGCTGCCGCACCTCAGCCAGCATCTCGTCGCGTGCGCGGATGAGCTCGCCAGCTGCCTCCGTCCGCGCTGTCGCTGGATCCACCGGTAGGATAGGCGGTGGGGGTCGACCGTAGACCACCTCGAACGGCGTGGCACGCGAGGGCGAGTGGTAGGAGGTGTTGTAGCGATACTCCGCCCATGCAAGCCAATCCACCCAAGCGCGAGGACGATCACCCGTAACACGGCGCAAATACATGGCGATCACCTTATTGACCACCTCGGACTGGCCGTCCGTCTGAGGATGGAACGCCGTGCTGAACCGGAGTTGGACCCCAGCCATGCGGAAGAGGTCCCGCCATACGTGCCCTGTGAACACCGGATCTCGATCACAGACAATGGACGAGGGAAACCCGTGTAGGCGGACGATACCGTCGAAGAAGGCGCGGGCCACAGACGCCGCCGTGTAGGGATGGCCAAGCGCGATGAAATGGGCGTATTTGGAGAAGCGGTCAACCACCGTAAGGATGACAGACTTGCCGCCCACCCTCGGAAGGCCCTCGATGAAGTCCATGGAGATGTCGGCCCACACCTGTGAAGGAACGTCAAGCGGCTGCAAGACACCGGCTGGACGCAAAGTCTCCGTCTTGTTGCGGCCGGCACGTCTCACACGAACGCACCCAATCCCGGACCGGGGCCTTATCGCCAGGGATGTAGAAGTCCGCACGAAGGCGATGGAGGGTCTTCTGGACACCCTCATGACCGACGGAGTGCGCCAAGAGCAGCACCTGATGGCGGAGGTCATCATGGTCGGGGACGAACACGCGGCGCCCGTGGAGGAGAAGGCCGTCGGTGACGCGCCAAGGGTCGTCCAACTCGCCCGCGGCGAGCTGCTGCCGCAGTAGCTGGGCATCCGGCGCGGACACCGTCGCCTGGCGGATGCGGTCGAAGAGGGCGAAGGAGGGACCCGAGCGGATGCAGAGCAGGTGTCCGGCCGAGTCACCCTCAATGGCGTCGGGCTCGACGTCGCGGCGGGACAGGGCGTCGGCCACTGTGTTGAGGCGGCCCGGACGATACTCCACCGTGAAGTCGAAGCCAAACAGCTTGCTGATCCACTGGTGCTGGGGCACTGTCGACAGCCGCTGGTCCAAGAGGAACTTGAGGCTGTAGTGGTCCGTACGTACGCGGAACGAGCGCCCCCATAGGTAAGGGCGCCAGTGGCGGACGGCCTGGACCAAGCCAATGAGTTCCTGCTCATACGCCGCCAGCTTGAGGTGGCGTGCAGCAAACGGCCGGCTGAAGTAGGCGAGCGGCCCGTCACCCTGGTGAAGGACGGCACCGAACCCCGCCCCGGAAGCGTCACAGTCGACGATGAACGGCTTGTCGAAGTCCGGCATCTGGAGAACGAGGCCCGTCGTGAGGGCCCCCTTAAGGGCCTCGAAGGCAGCGGTAGCCTCGTCGTCCCAAGCGAAGGCCTCGTGTCGCAGACGGGCGCGTGAGCGGCGAGGCGATGAGGCCGAAGTCCCGGATGAACTTCCGGTAGTAGCCGGCGAGCCCCGGGAACCCGCGGAGGGCGCGTGGTGAACGCGGCGTCGGCCGGGCGGCGACCGCTGCCACCTTGTCCGCATCCGTGGCCACCCCGTCGGCGGAGATGAGCGTGACCAAGATAGGCCACCGAGGTCGTCGCAAACGAGCACTTCGAGCGCTTGAGGTGAAGTCGATGCGCTCGAAGCTCGTTGAAGACGATGGCGACATGCTGCAGGTGCTCCACCCATGATGCGCTGTAGATCAAGATATCATCGAAAAAAACCAGCACAAAACGACGTAAGTATGGGCGAAGGACATCATTCATCAGGGCCTGGAAGGTCGCGGGCGCGTTGGTGAGGCCGAAGGGCATCACCACGAACTCGAAGTGGCCATGGTGTGTCCGGAACGCCGTCTTGGCGATGTCCTCCGGGTGCATGCGCACTGATGATAGCCTGAGCGGAGGTCGAGCTTGGTGAAGAACCTCGCGCCGTGGAGCTCGTCAAACAGCTCGTCAACCACCGGGATCGGGAACTTGTCCTTGAGCGTGAGGGCGTTGAGGGCGCGGTAGTCGATGCAGAAGCGCCACGTGCCATCCGACTTGCGCACCAAGAGCACCGGCGCGGAGAACGGGGACGTGGAGATCCTGATGATGCCCGCCGCCAACATGAGGGCGCACTGGCGCTCTAGCTCGTCCTTCTGCAGCCAGGGGTAGCGGTATGGGCGCACAGCCACCGGCGCCGACCCGGGGAGCAAGTGGATGCGATGGTCACATGCTCGTGGGGGCGGCGAGGCCCTGCGGCTCCTCGAAGATGTCGCCATGCTGCCGTAGGAGGTGCGTCGGGGAGGGGGTGGTCGGCGTCGTCGGCCCCGAGACTAGCTGGAGCTGCGGTGCGGGAGATGTGCCCCCGAGGCCCTCCCAGCGGATGTGGCGTCCCTGGCGCCAGATGGTCATCGTCAGGGCGTCGAAATCCCAGAGGATGGGTCCGAGTGTCCGCAGAAAGTCGACGCCAAGGATGAAGTCGAAGCAGCCCAAGTCGATGCCGGCGCACGTGATGACGAAGTGCTCGTCGCCGATGGTAAGGGGACGTGCTGCACCACCCCATGGCGGTGGAGGCGGTCACCGTTGGCCACGGTCACGCGGAGGAATCCCCGCCCGTCGGCTGTAGCGCGAGGCGGCGCATAGTGGCGGCGGGGAGGAAATTATGCGTAGACCCCGTGTCCAGTAGCGCCACCAGGGGCTCGCCCTGGATGGTGACCGGGAGCAACATCGTCCGCTCGTGGAGGATGCCGGCGAGCGCGTGGAGGGACACGACGAAGGCCGTGGCAGCTGCGTCGGTCGGCCCGGCCATCTCGGATGCCGCGGCCACCGGCCCGGCCATCGGGTCGCCCTCCTCGACATCGACAGTCTCCAGGTAGAAGAGGCGAGGGCACACGTGTCCGGGCGTGTATGGGTCATCGCGGTTGAAGCGAGAGTCCCGGGCGGCGGCGTTCGGAGCTGCTCCGCCGGGGTGAGGCGGCGGAACGTGCGTGTAGCTGCGGGGGCGAGGGCCAGCCCGGTCCAGGTGGGGCGGGGCGGGTGGCGGCTGCGGCCGGCGGAGGAGGACGGGCGGCGCGGGCGCCGCGGGTCGGGACGTCTCGCTGAACCGCCCGGGCGCGGCCGCTCATAACGCGCGCGTAGTGCATCGCCGTCCGGAGGTCCCGCGGGGCTCGTAGCTCGACGTCCACGCGGATATGGTCCGGGAGGCCACCAATGAAGAGCTCGGCACGGCTGTTGGCCCGTCACGCCGGGCGCATGGCAGGCGAGGGCTTGGAAGCGGTCGGCGAAGTCCTGCACCGTGGTGGTGAACGCCAAACGTCCAAGTTCCGCCGAGCGGCTGCCGCGGACCGGGGGCCGAAGCGGAGAAGGCAGAGCTCACGGAACCGGTCCCATGGAGGCATGCCACCCTCGTCCCGCTCCGGGGAGTAGTACCACGTCTGGGCGGCGCCGCGGAGGTGGTACGAGGCGAGCCACGTCCGGTCCGAAGCCAGGGTACGCTGTCCCCGGAAGAACTGCTCGCACTGGTTGAGGGGGTCCTCGACGCCGTCGTATGTGGCGAATTCCAGCTTGGCGTAGCGTGGGGAGCGAGGCCGGTGGCGCCACGGGCGGGGTACTCCGCGCGACCAGCGGACGGCTCGGCGAAGCGGGCGGGCGGCGGGTCCGGGAAAGACGGCCGCGGAGGGTCCCCGGCGGTGGTGTAGACGGGGGCTGGCGCCGGTGCGGTCGAGTGGATCGGCGGGGGCTCCGTCGCGGTCACCCACGCAGGGAGTCGGGAGGGCGAGGGCGGGAACTGGACCCGCTGGATGGGCACCCCCTGGGGCAGCGGGGCGGGGCCCGGGCTGGGGGCCGGCGGCCGGGACGCCCATGGTGGCGGCGGTGAGGCCGGGGGCGGAGTGGGCGCTCCTTGGCCGAGGAGGGCTGTCGGCGCGGCCGGGTATGCACCGAGGGGTGGCGACGGGACCGGCGTAGTCATCCCCTCGCGTGCCGATGAGGTACGGGCGGATGCCCCGGACGGCGGTGGCGAGGTCGTGGATGGCCGTCGGCAGCTCTCGCGGCGAGAGGAGGGGGGCGGCGCCGGCTACATCTGCCAGGGGCGCCGCGGCGCCCGTGGAAGGCGGCGGCAGCTGCGCGGCGGAGGAGGCCGGCGGCGTCTCGGAGGCGGCGGCGGTGGTGGCGGTGATCTGGCCCGAAGACATGATCGTAGATGTCTCCGATACCAAATTGGTAGAAACTAGGGTTCTACCGAGGCGAGGGCGTAGATTGTAGGGGTGGAAGTGCGGAGAGCGAGAGGGAGGAAGGCGGCGCCGGCGGCGGGCGCCGTGGCGGGCTCGCGGCGGCGGCGGCTAGGGCTTGGGCGGCGCGAGCAAGAGAAGGCCGACTCCTGCGGGAGTCGGCAATAATGATATCTGATTATTGCTTGATTGATTTAGTCTATTACAACTCGTATATATAAGAGAACTAGCGAAACCCTAATCTGCTAACTGGGCTAAGCCCCTAACTAAGCTTGGCCGGTTGGGCCAATGGGCCCCCTCCGGCGGTAGACCAGGCCGGTCATAACACCTACAGTGTCCGTTGTAATTTAACATGAAAGCATCATTTATTCTTGAACTACTGACGGGCGCAACGCTGAAGAATGAATTGGTTGCATAAGGTTACTGTTCCTTTCTAAGAAGTGGTTGCTCTCCTTTATTTATGAAGACATTGAACTTTTTAGCATATTTATTTTGTTGTTTTTAGATGCTTTAGGTTGTTCAGACTTGAGATAAAAAGTAGCTACTTATTTGGAACCCCAAACTTGATTTCCACCTTTCCCATGTCAAACAAGTTGACGACTCGATATGAGAAGAGAGGACGTTACTTGGTAGGCTCTAACTCCAGAGCTTTTTTGCAATCATTTTAGCGTAAATTTCATAATTACCTGAGGGCGTTGATGCAAAATTAAATCTACATTCCCCTCTTGGTTGAACTAAATATGGCAAGTACGCAGAAGAAGCGACCAAATTGAAAATTTATCAGTAGAATTTTGTTATCTTAGGTGCTTACTCTCCAGGTGCGTCATTATAGTTGATTTCTATGTGTAGCATTATGGCACATGTAAGTAAGCAGCTGGTGAAATTTTACACTTACTAGCAATATGTGGTTTTTTCTGTGAATAGAAATATGTGCTTTACCAGCACACTTCCACATGCAGATTGTTGATCCCATCATCCATGTCAATGTTGCCCTGCGGCAGGGCATAGATGGTTCAGCTTTAGGCCAGAGCTGCAAAGGCCTCTCTACTCCTGAAACTCCAAAGCAGGCTCAAGGTCCTGGTGAGACTTCAACTCTGCCGCCGCCCATGGTTCTCACGCCACAAAGTACATCATCATCAGCATCCGCTATCAATGAGGTATATCTTGATGGGGAAAAAAGTCAGTGAGGTATAATTTGACAGTCTTAGAAGGGGGTACTGGTGTTTTTGGATTTCTGACAGACAATATGTTGATGTTGTAGACTGGCTCCGATGCCACTGAAGGAATAAAGCGCAAGAATATTGGTGCTAGTCAGAACCCAACGTCGAAGAAGGGGTTGTATTTCTCGGATAATGACTAGGTTACACATGTTCGTGTGCTTAATATATGAGTCGCATGGGATGTGAAGTGTAAGATGCTACCGTTTCTGCTGTATGCAAGCTGCTTTTTGGCTGGTGTGTGCAGCCAGGAAGCTTTGTTATGGGCCCCGTTTTCTGTTGTTTAAGGCCCATACAGTGTGTCGGCTACACTCATTTTCACCAACTGGTAGCCATTGCTCACAAGCGCTTCTTGCGATGACCTGCATTGGTCTACAGCCGCTGTGTTAGCATAGTGACCGGATATGAGCACAAATTACTCAAAAGGTGCGATCTCTAAGAGGGGAGCACTTAGTCGTAGTGGTACCATGTGATCTGTTTGCTTTTGGACACTGTGTGCCAATGATGTATATGCATTTTTCAACTCAAGCACATTATGGTCTTCAATATATTTACTTTGCTGAGTTTATTGGCAAAAATATTTTGCTTTTGGATTTAGATGGTTACAATGTCATATGCATGTTTAGAGACTGGTACAAATCAAAGCTCAATAATTTCTAAATAAAACAATTTCTGGTGATTTCACTATTTTACTTTACAATGTGTCATTGATATCACCTACTATTATTTCTGTAACATACTTGTAGTTAACTACATCTTTTAAAAGTAAAGAAGGCCAGCTGTTGAAAGTAAGAAGACAAAAAAACATGTGGCTGGCTATATTTAATGAAAGGTAATGCCTCTACCTATTCACAATATTTATGTTTTTAGCTTCCTTTATTATCTGCTTTGCACTGGTAGTTGTTTTTCTCTATTGCCAGTGCACACACTAAGATGAAAATAATTAATGGAAAAATATAATTGTCCCATTTTAAGTTTAGGTTTAGTCTAAATATATATTATAATTTCAGTGGTGTATCCGTATTTTTTCACCAAATTTTTCATCTGTATACTGGCGCGGCGTGCCGCCGCGCCGATCTTTGCTAGTTTGTGTAATACCTGGTTGGTTTCCCCACCAGATTTCGTTGTTGAACTCTTGGCATCTGAGTGTGCCGATTGATTAATATAATCGCAGCAAGTTTATTCTCAAAAAAAAAAAAACTGAATGGGAAGGCAGCAAACTACAATGTTTGGTACGAAGGATCATCTATGCCTAGCGCAAGTGCACACCACTGACACTAAAAGAAACATACTGGTTCTATTTCACGAAAAACAAGTTGGTTTGCCACATCCAGGCTCAGTCAAAACTTAGGACCAAGAAGGATGATATCACTACAAAAGGAAGATTATAAGCTAAAAGTTCCAATATATGTCAAACAAATATAGAATAAGCACTTTGTACACGGAAACGCTAATCAACGGTCTTCGCTCCCAAGATCGGCAGCTGGATGCTACATCATCCAGCTCCGCTTATTCCACGTCCACTTCTTCGTCAACATCCTCGTACTGGGAAAGGGGCAACACAGCAGACTGTTCAGCAGCAAGAAATGCAAAATTTTAGGCAGGGAGAGACTTCAAATGAGCAATGTCATGCTATTCAAGTGATTAACAGATCCACAATTTCTTGGACCATGCAAATGTAGTTCACCTACCTGCCCATAAGCATTTTGGGCCACTGCTGGAGGTTGCGGGGGCATAAGAGGTGATCTACTTCTGTCGTCAATATCGTTTTCCAGCGCATCATCTAGCAATGCATCTATCTGTTCGTTTCTATCCTCCAGATCAACAGCCTCGTTAAGATCATACAAGGCACGAGCAGCCATGCCAGTTGAGGGCAAAGCATGCTTGACTGGAGATTCTTTCACCTGTAAGTTCACAAATATCTACTCAACAGGGTATTCGCTTGCAATATGAAGAGTGAACCATCAAGGAAAGCTATCAGGCTCGCTTGTTATTTAGAGGTTAAGCAAAGGTAAGAAAAATAAAGGCAGCAAGCACAATACATAATCCTAATATACTCCCTCCGTTCCTAGATATAAGGCCATATAGTTTCTGGCACGGAATTAAAGAACGCACATTTACGAAAAATTGCACCATGCTTGTCTAGGTTTAACACTAGGCAATTGACGTGAGCTAATAGAGGACATTGCATAAGATAAGGAAACCTACTCAAATCTTTAAAATATTGTCCATACAAGTGGGGCAATGCAGTACACCTTATAATATGGAATTTTTCTTAAAAAACTATATGGCTTCTATATAGGAACGGAGGGAGTAGAATACTGTACCTGGTCTGCAGAGACAACATTTCCGAGCTTATTCTTTTCATCTTCCCACAGTCTCTTCTTCAAATATATATAGATTTTGCTCCATCACTCCCCTTGCTTGCTTTATCATAATCTGTAGTTTCACCTTCTGACCTATATTTATCGGACCTAGAAATTGTATCTGAGTCTCGCTCTCTTCTTTTCTTAGCTGAGAAACAGGAAAAATGATTACATATTGGTATGCAGGTAATATAATAGGAAGATATTTTTGCAACAATGCACTGAATGTAATATTACTAGCATGAAACGAAACAAATTGCCCCTTCAGTGATTCTACATAAAAAGTCATCAAATCACGTGCTATTTGACTCTTAAGATTAACATAGAGGAAAGCTTTAGCTATTGACTAAATAGGATGGGTTGCTTAAACACAAGTTCAGATGCTAATGGAAAGAAAAAATGTACATCAGCACATAACACGATTCACACTGTATTCATAACATAAGTTCTCCATGAGTATATATAATCATCCCAATAAATGAAGCTACCTACCATCTTTTGCCTCATCACTAGTTGAGTATGGGATTGGTCTCTTTTTAGCTGCAGTAGCTTTTGGACTCCTTTCATAAGCATTTGGATCTTCATCAATATGGATGCTGGAAGCTTCTTCATTAGCACCACGCTTCAAAATATCTGAACGAAGCAAATCACCAAGCCTCTCAAAACGAGCTTGTGACCTGCACAAGTCCAATAGTCAATACTTAGTTAGCTACAAATTCTTATACTTATGGAAAGATAGAAAGGAGTGCTTGTAAGCGAAGTCAAGAATGTCTTTCGTTCTAAGATCTGACATGATGAGTGCGCACCTTTTCAACTCTTCCTGAGCTCTCAAAAAACGAACATGGGCTTTTATGAACTTCTTCATCTTTGATGTCATCCTACATGGGAATATAAATATCCATGAGGCAACTTTCTTCCTTCATATGAATATACTCATTGGGGGATTCAATTGGTGATGAGGAGTTGTTGGAGAGGGAAGCAAGAGCCATCAATCCATTGGAAGTTTAATCTTCTTCATCATCATCATCACCGGATGTGTATTATTCTTGAGTTGATAGCACAATAGATGTGTTCAAGGAGGACCTTGCCATGAAGCAATGTGCATTCTTGATGTGAGGGTTCTCATTGGGGGATTCAAATAGAGATGAAGAGGGAATATTGGTGGTGGAAATTGCGGCCACTTCCTTTGAGGTTTCTTCTTCTTCACTACTACTTTCAACTTCATCGGAAGAATACTCTTCCTTACTCATTAGCACAATCCTTGAAGGCCTCTTGTCCTTCTTACGCTTGTTGTAGAATTTCTTGTTGGGAGCCTTTGACTCTTTGCTCTTGATCTTGGGAATGAGCCTTCCACCGCGAGTTTCCCTATGCTCATAGGGGCATTAGGCGATGAAATGGTTCTTGTCACCACAATTGTAGCACGATCTTGTTTTTGGGCCCAAACTCTTGAACCCGCTTGAATTGTTCCTCTTGATGTTATCTTCCTTCGCCCCTTGGATGGATCAACCCAAAAGGTTTTTGCATGGAATGCCATGTGGTCGTTGTAGTGGTGTTCCAAATTATCCGGATAGGACATACTCCAAGATGTCCTATATGGTTCTTGAGGGTTCACTTCTTCCACGGTATTGACCGTCAAGGCAAGGTTGGTCCCTCTTGCACTAGTAGGAAAAGCCTCATCAGTGGCGCACCAAAAATGGATTCTGTGGCGCATGGGAGGTGCGCCACAGAAACGTCGCCACAAAAATAAGGTTTCTGTGGCGCACCTGCCCATGCGCCGCAGAATTAAGGTTTCTGTGGCGCACTTGTTCTTAGGTGCGCCACAGAAAAGCGTGCGCCACAGAATTGCTTCTTAGTGCGCCACAGAATTTGCTTGTATTATACACGATTTTGTGCTGCCTGCTATACATATGCAGTTTATACACAGCAATACAGATACACAATACAGATACACAGGTTATATACAGCAACATTCAGATATAATATAAATATCATGTACATTGCACAGATATAACATAGACATCATCATCACATTACTTAGAGCCCGATCGAGATACATATATAGTGGCAAGTGTCAAATGTTTTGCATACAACTCTTAATTCATACAAAATTCACAATTTCGAGATACAAAGTAGTCTTCATCCGATTCCTCCTTTGCTCCGTCATCTCTACCCACCAGGCTCGCTTGCATCGGGGTCCTTCATCCAGCTTCCTACTATGATGAAAATGGAAGAAAGTGAGACCAACAAGTCCGATGCACAAGAGAAATGGAATAAATGCCTCATACATTGTTGGTCAACACAAATATTAACATTCAGGGACGGTGTAAGTGAGACCAAGTCCGATGCACAAGAGATTGATATTTGTGCTATCTTACCAGTGCTCACTTACGCCGCCCCCGAGTGTACGGTGACCAAACATTTTAATCATCGGCATTTTGAAAATGTCAAAGCAAATGGAATGACAAAATGGAATAAGTGCCTCATACATTGTTGGTCAACACAAATATTAACATTTAGGGATGGCGTAAGTGAGACCAAGTCCGATGCACAAGAGATTGATATTTGTGCTATCTTACCAGGCTCACTTACGCCACCCCCAAGTGTACGGTGACCAACATTTTAATCATCGGCATTTTGAAAATACCAAAGCAAATGGAATGACAAGGGCCTCATACTTTGTTGGTCGAAACAAATATTAACATTCCGGGACGGAGTTAGCGAGCTAGGTAGGATGCACAAGAGATTGATATTTGTGCAATCACACGAGGCTCACTAACACCGCCCCGAGTGTACGGTGACCAAGCATTTTAATCATCGGCATTTTGAAAATCTCAAAGCAAATGGAATGACAAAATGGAATAAGTGCCTCATACATTGTTGGTCAACACAAATATTAACATTTAGGGATGGTGTAAGCGAGGCCAGGTAGGATGCACAAGAGATTGATATTTGTGCTATCTTACCAGGCTCACTTACGCCACCCCCGAGTGTACGGTGACCAAACATTTTAATCATCGGCATTTTGAAAATCTCAAAGCAAATGGAATGACAAAATAGAATATGTGCCTCATACATTGTTGGTCAACACAAATACTTTGCGTAAGGGCCCCCTTTCCCCGGTCGGCGTTCAGTCAACGGGTGCTTGACGACACAACAACGCCGATCTCGCATCTCCGGCGCAGAACCACGCCGGCCCTCGCTGTCCAGATGAACGAGTCCTTGATGCAAAGACCGTGCCGGCCTGCCCAAGCATTATGCCGGGCCGTGTTGCCGCGCTTCCAAGCCGTGGTGTCTCCGCTGCCGAACCATGTCGATCGTTGAATCGGAAACCTGACATCTGTCCAAGATTGAATTGCGACACATCATCGGCTTCCTTATTCCAACGATTAGTCTATTCATTCACCGGGCAAGAAGGCGAAGAGTGCAGGGCGCATGATCGACACGGCCCGAAGCGCGACAACAGGGGTCGGCATGATGCTAGGGAGGCCGGCACCGTCTTGGCATTAAGGACTCGTTCACGCATCGGACGGCGAGAGAAGAAAAGTGGTGCTGCGCCGGAGAGGCATGTCGGCGTTGTTGTCTCATCAAGGACTCGTTCACGGAACGGCGGCCAGGGAAAGGGGGGCTCGTCTACAAAGTATATTGCGGCGTATAGGTGACCAAACATTCTAATCATCGGCACTAAAATGGAAGAAAGGCCAATGCAATTAAGAAGTAGCTAGTATGAACTAAATGGAATGCCTCATACTTTGTTGGTCGAAACAAATATGAACATCCCGGGATGGCGTTAGTGAGGCCAGGTAGGATGCACAAGAGATTGATATTTGTGCCATCACACCAGGCTCACTAGCGACACCCCGGAGTGTACAGCTTGACCGAACATTCTAATCATCGGCACTAAAATGGAAGAAAGAGCCAAGTGGTATCAACTAAATGGAATGCCTCATACTTTGTTGGTCGAAACAAATATTAACATCCAGGGATGGAGTAAGTGAGGCCAGGTAGGATGCACAAGATATTGATATTTGTGCCATCACACCAAGCCTCACTTGCTCCACCCCCGAGTGTACGAGTGATCGACCAACCATCTAATCATCGACAAGTAAATCACTTGGGGTAATGTTAAAATGTTTGTCTCCATATTTGGGAGACATTTTTAATATTGGAGTCTAGCTAATGGAAATCAAGAACTAGTCTTGATCTCCAAATGGTGATTAGAGGGAATTTATTCATCTTAAGCAACATTAGGGACAAATGGGATCATGCAAGGGACTTGGGTCATTTGGATCATAAGGCATCAATTAAGGAGGCAACCAGGGACAAAGGGAAACATTTGATGATCCATTATCATAGGCAACAAAGCAAGCAACTTTTTCCCCTCTAATCTAGCTAGAGTCCTTAAAAGAAATCCATCATAAGCATGGTCAAATACACATATATATAGCATGGGGTAGATGCTCCAAAGGGATTATATATTCATCACTTGGTAATTTGGAGAGCAAACAAGCAAGTAGCTATATCACTCAATCCAATAATATAGTAATTTGGATCATAAGGCATCAATTAAGGAGGCAACCAGGGGACAAAGGGAAACATTTTATGATCCATTATCATAGGCAACAAAGCAAAGCAACTTTTTCCCCTCTAATCTAGCTAGAGTCCTTAAAAGAAATCCATCATAAGCATGGTCAAATACACATATATAGCATGGGGCAGCATGCTCCAAAGGGATTATATATTCATCACTTGGTAATTTGGAGAGCAAACAAGCAAGTAGCCATATCACTCAATCCAATAATATAGTAATTTGGATCATAAGGCATCAATTAAGGAGGCAACCAGGGGACAAAGGGAAACATTTTATGATCCATTATCATAGGCAACAAAGCAAGCAACTTTTTCCCCTCTAATCTAGCTAGAGTCCTTAAAAGAAATCCATCATAAGCATGGTCAAATACACATATATAGCATGGGGCAGATGCTCCAAAGGGATTATATATTCATCACTTGGTAATTTGGAGAGCAAACAAGCAAGTAGCCATATCACTCAATCCAATAATATAGTAATTTGGATCATAAGGCATCAATTAAGGCCTAACAGAGCATGCAAAACATTTGAAGATCATTGGGGTAATGTTAAAATGTTTGTCTCCATATTTGGGAGACATTTTTAATATTGGAGTCAACCCAAGTCCCAAGCCAGGCTACACACACACACAGCCAAACAGCTCACTAGTGCAAGTGTGCATGCCCAACAAGACACACAAGCCGTTGAGTCACCACATGCTTGCCATGCCAAAATGGGTAGAATACCCAAGCTTGTATCATCATCCGGCTACTAAGCCATTTGGTGGAAGCAAACTCGAAGATCAGCCGAAGGAAATCACCAAGGGAACATTGGTATGTCAGCATGGTGACACTAGCAGAGAAATCCAACATGGATTAATCCCTAACTAGCCATCCAAACTCACCTAGCACCACACAGCCTAGTTATACCATCGAATATAGACATTTAAATGTCTATTTTGTTTTCAACAAAGAAAAGCTACTGGTAATCTAGTCATGGATCAACCAGATAGCATGAGAGAGTCACAACAACAGCCACAGTAAAGGGGAGCCACCCTTGGACAACATAAAGGCTGTCAGGGCTACCTCAAACCCATAGGAACATTCACTAAGCCACTGCATCATAACCCAATAGGGCTCAGGCATGAGCTAGGGTACCCAATCAATGATTGGCAACCCTCTAGCTACATCCAGTCCATCCATGAGATCATTATCGCTCAACAGCTCATCTCATTTATCTAATCAATCAAGTTAAACTAACCAGATAAATGAAATGCATAATTAACAAAGCACTGTACTATTGCAAATGATCCAGAGGACATTTAAATCCGACAAAGTAATTTGGAGAGCAAACAAGCAAGTAGCCATATCACTTGGTAATTTGGAGAGCAAACAAGCAAGTAGCCATATCACTCAATCCGACAAAGTAATTTCTGTCGAGCACTTTGTGCCCGCACGGGAGAGGAAGAGGGAGGGGAGGGGAGAGGTGGAGCTCACCGACGATGCTGTTGGAGGAGCGGCCGGGTAGAGGAAGAGGGAGGGGCCGGGTAGGGGTGGACGAGGAGGTCGACGATGATGGCCCCTCCTCCTCCATGCGGCGGCCGCCCCTCCTCCTCCACGCCGCAGCGGCTTGTGCTGCTGGTGGCGGGGATGGGTGGAGCGTGGCGGCATGCGGCCCTCGCGGAGGAAGGAGGCGGCGGTGGTGACGACGACAGCCACGCTCACCATGGAAGGCAGCCGGCGCGCGAGGGAGAGGAAGAGGGGTGGACGAGGAAGTACGGGCGGCGGCGCGCGAGGGAGAGGAAGAGGGGTGGAGGAGGAAGAAGTACGGGCGGGGGGGAGGGGGTACGGGTGGTTATAGAAGGCGCTATTTCTGTGGCGCACCAGCACAAGTGCGCCACTGTAATCAACTACTTCTGTGGCGCACAAGCACAAGTGCGCCACAGAATCAACTACTTCTGTGGCGCACCGCAGCGGGTGCGCCACAGAAACACTTATTTCTGTGGCGCAGCAAGCCATGTGCGC
Organism: Lolium rigidum; assembly: GCF_022539505.1. NCBI lineage: Eukaryota > Viridiplantae > Streptophyta > Magnoliopsida > Poales > Poaceae > Lolium > Lolium rigidum. Next base: position 6,735,086 of record NC_061509.1, on the reverse strand, counting down.
CACAGAAATACCTAAACCTAATTATTGGTGGTGGCAGGATGTGGGCCCCACATAATTTCTGTGGCGCATGGCACGGTAGTGCGCCACAAAAATAGCTTATATTTGTGGCGCATTCTTCCTCGTGCGCCACAAAAAATCTTTCTGTGGCGCATTTATTTTGGTGCGCCACAGAACTAAGCTTTGCCTATAAGGGTTTTCCTACTAGTGTTGACATCCCAATGGCACAATTGTGAGAATCTTGAGAGTTTTTTTCGAGCACCTTGAGAGCTTGCAACTCGTGCACCACTTGTTGTGAGGTGAGAGAAGGAAAGCTTTCTCTCCCAACTAGAGTCTTGACATCAATGGGTTCGAACGGCATCATGCAATCAATATACTTGTCCTTGATCCAAAAATCATCAATATGTTTGGCACCCACATTCCAAAAAGCATCGGCAACGGTGATGAGTCTTCTATACATGACTTGATGATCTTCATCCGGTAGCCTCATGAATCCTTCGGCTTGATTCCGAAGAGCACTATACTTGTTTCTCTTCATGCTTTCACTTCCCATGAAGCTAGAGGCCAAGCCTTCCCAAGCATCCTTGACGGTGTCGAAGTTCCAAACAAGAGCCAAATCCTTTGTCCCCACACTAGTTTGAATCATGTGCAAGGCAATGGAGTTGAGTTGGTTGTCAACCTCTTCTCTTCTAGTCAACTTGTTGGGGTTGTAAGGCTTGTACCCTTCCAAGATGATTCTCCATAGCTCATTGGAGGCACTGCAAACATGAGAGCGAAACTCAAATTGCCAAGTAGCAAAATCTTGATCATTAAACTTGGGTGGGTCGCCTCTAGTGTTTATATGAGGGTGGGGAACCGGAATGTCGGGAGAGCGGAAAGGTGGAGCCACGTTATTGTAGCTCACACCCCCACTAGTTTCTCTAGGAGAAGTAATGGGGATTTTAGTATTGTCTAAGTGATCACTCTCCAAGGGTGTGGTAGAAGAAGGTGAGCCCGAAGCATCTTCCTTTTCTAACTCACTCTTGTCCCCTTCCTCTATGGCGGGGATGATGGAGGGAGCCCACAGCAAAAGCTCGGAAATCATTTTCCTCATGCTTTCTATTTGAGCTTCCATGGAGGATCTCAAAGATGTTTCCATCAACTTGAGATCATCCATGGAAACCGGTTTTGCGGCCCCTTCCGTACCTTCATCGTTCGGCATACTCTTAGGAGGTTAAGCCCGAAATAAGAGCCAAGGCTCTGATACCAATTGAAATGATCGTATGTCGCACCTAGAGGGGGGGTGAATAGGTGCTAACCAATTTTTAGTTCTTTTTCAATTTAGGCTTGACACAAAGGTAAACTCTCTAGATATGCAACTATGTGAATTTACCTATATGACAAGGTTAACAACTAAGCAAGATATAGCTACGCAATATATAGAGTAGATAATTGGATAGAGGTAACCGAGAGTGGAGCACACGGAGACACGAAGTTGATTCCCGTAGTTCCCTTTCTTTGCAAGAAGGTACGTCTACGTTTGGAGGAGTGTGGTCGCTACGAAAGCTAGACCAACGCTACGAAGGCTTCACTCAGGTCTCCTATGAGCACCGCCACGAAGGCCTAGCCCACTTCCACTAAGGTATTTCCTCGAGGCGGAAACCGGGCCTTTACAAGGTTCTTGGGGCACACATCCACAACCAAATTGGAGGCTCCCAAATCTGTAACAACACCACAATCAACAAGAATACATCAACCACAAACAACTAGGGATCCAAAGAGGAACACTAGCAAGGGGGCCCTCAATAAAATGAGGGGGAAATTCAAATCGCTTTGGTGAAGATGTAGATCGGGGTCTTCTCCTTCGATTCTCCAAAGCACAAGGGATTTGGGTGGTTGAGGGAGGAGATCTGACGATTTTGGTGTTCTTGGTGGCTCAGCAATGGTGGAGGAAGACTTGAGGGTTTGAGCAACCTTCCAAGGTAGGGGAAGGGTCCTTTTTATACCCCACCAACTTTTCTGCCTGTTGGAGGTCATTTGGTGGCAGTGCCGGCACCTTCAGAATCAGCCTCAGTTCATCGACAGAGTTGGCCGGCAGTGCCGGAGATGAACCGCCGGCAGTGCCGGGGTGCACCCACCAGCAGTGCAGGGGTGCACCCACCGGCAGTGCCGGGGTGAACCCACCGGTAGTGCCGGCCCAAATCCATCGGCAGTGCCGACCACAGGAAAAGCTCCAGCTCCACACTTTTCTCGTTTTTGAGTGGATCGGGATTATCGGATGTGGTACTTTTCTTTATCTGTCACTCACTTAGCACACAGTTAGAATGTCATCGGTGTTGTTAACAAACACGCAAAACCCGAGAGATCATGAAATGCTCTTTCAGAGAGGCAACAATAAAATGGTTATTATCTTATTCCATATGTATGATAGATTTTTATTTCTCATGCTAGAATTGTATTAACCGGAAACATTAATACATATATGTCGTCTAATAAATAAACAAGAGTTCTTAGTAAAGCCTCTTGTTTAATTAGCTCGTTGATTAACCGCTAATCAAGATTTCTGATCATAAACATATATTGTTAATACCAGGATCACTTAGGAGAATTATGTGATGACCACACCTAAGTAAGTATATGAATACGATCAAGTCATTAAGGTTATATTGTTGTATCAAACATATACAAAGTATTCCTAATCCTTAGACCATGAGATCATAACAATCACTAACATCGGAGGAGTGCTTTAATGACATCAAACGTCACACCATAACAGGGTGACTATAAAGGTGGCGTTGTGTACTCTGACAATATTAGATGAGGCTCATTGGTCAAGAGGGGGATTTGCCCATCTAGATGACAGAGAGATATACTCTAGGTCCTCTCGGTGATATCACATCGATAACGCTTGCAAGAACGTGAGTAGGTCGCAATGATGTCATATCAAGAAACGGGTAAAGAGTACTTGGCATGTAAAGAGATCGAACTAGGTATGGACGAATGGCTGATACCGACGAACGGATCTCGGACAAGAAAAGTATCGTGAGACAAAAGGAATTGGTTATGATGTTTATGGTTCACAGGATCACAAGATTTATCGTTGAATGTGTGGGAGTTATTACGAATCTCCAGATCCCGATGTTGACTATTGACTCGAGAGGTGTCCCGATCATGTCTACATTATTCATGAACTGTATGATGACACACTTACGGTTTGTCGACCCTTTTGAGACGATACGGGATATTGAAGAATATTTTGGAAAGCACCAGAACTTTTTCAGGAAGCACCGGAATTGTTTTGGGGGGATATCGGAATAGTCTAAGGGAATATGTGATAATGTTTCTTAATTAATGGAATTGACAACTATTAAAATAAAATAATTAAATGTTTTTATTCATTCGAGGGGCAACCCTTTGGGTTTTTGAGTGGAAGGTCCACCCACTGAAAGAGAGCATGAGTGGAAGGTCCACTCATAAGTGGAAGGTCCATTAATTGAAAGTGGAAGAGGTGGGGGCACCCCTTGGGGGCTGCTGCACCCCCTCTATATATAGAGGGGTCGGGGCTCCCTCTCCACACACTACACCCCACTTGTCTCCCTCCTCCTGGGGCTCCACCTCTCGGGTTCCAGCTTGGTGAAGCCCTGCCCAATTATATTCTCCACCACCACCATGCCGTCATGCCGCTCGAGATTTCGGTATATCTTCTACTTCCGCTTCCCTACTGGATCGAGGGAACGGAAATCTTCGTCGAGTTTTACATGTGAGCGAGTGCGGAAGCGTTGCCGGTTTGCAGCGCTCATCTTCGCAGTCATGAAATCAGCAAGTGTATGTTTACACCATCTACGAGATTTGATCTCGTTAACACTTTCATTCTTCGAGAGTGAGTTCTTCTAAAATGCACATGTAGCCGGTGTTCTCGAAAATGAAGATGCTCATGCCATGCATCAAGAGTGCGAGAGTGGCATGATCGTGTAGTTTATTCCTCGATGACGGCAGCGTTGGAACCGGAATTGATGGCACTCGATAAGCGGCAGCAGCTCCAGCGTTTGTCGCCACCGGGGTATTTTTTTAAATCCTAAACCATGTCTTTGGCAAGTATCTATGTCATACATTCAGCAAGGAAGGTGTATTTTTTAAGGGATTTCTATTTTCGTGCCCTCGGTTCCTTAGTTGTGCTCAGTTTTCCCCAGCTCCTTAGTTTTTCCTCAGTTTTCCCCAAGACCTTGTCTGAAACCATCACAGATGCTGTAACGGCCGGTTGCCCGACGGTTGACCGTTATCTTCTGACTAGTGGGGCCACGTAGAGCCCGCAACGACACGTCAGACCATCCATCTTTGTTTGACCGTAAGCATCGCTGTATCCCTGACCAAAACGCGCACGAGTGGGGCTTCGGTATATCGAATGACAAGTGGGCCATGGCGCTGATACATCGATGGCACGGAGTAGGTGGCCTGCGGGATGCCGAGATGAGATCGACGTCCACAAAGAACTGCATGAGGCGAGACCAGACGCATTAGATAGATATGAACTAGACGCGTTTAACCATGCAAAGAAGAGAAGAAATGGTCGACGACATCGACGACTACCTCAAAACTTTGACTCGACCGTGTCCGACACGAACGCGAGCAATGTAGAGAAAACTAGTGTCTCTCCTTTCCGGCGTGTATAGATGGGTGCTAGAAGAGTGTGGTGGCGAAGGGAAAGACCTCGCGGTGGTCCGTGGGCGTCCAAGCATAGCGGGGCGGCGTGACCGTGCCCACATCGGCGTGGATGCATGTTCGGCATTGGCATCAACATGTACGTTCGGCATTGGCCTCGGCGGTATCTCTGGTGTGTCAGTGATCGAATGAGGGGACGGGATTGAGGGTGCATCCCGATGGTGACCTAGCAGTGGCGGCGAGCATAGCCGTTCTGACCATGCCGATATCGGCATCGGCAAAGTTTGGAGGCTGTGGTGCTCGAATCAAAGAGGGATTTGTTTCTTGTACGCTAAAAGTGATTTGAAACAAGTTTCGTGTTGAAGGTTAGGTAACGAAAGTTTGTAACTAAGCCCAAAATTATACTAGCGCCATGGTGAGGTTCTTTTTGATAGAGATATACGGTTGGGCAAACTTTTTTGACACTTTTTAGATAGGGTTCCTTGTTGTTACACGTATGGCATAATGTATGGCAAATTTGGGGTCATTTGGAGATGTTCGAAAAAATCACTTTGCTTAAACGCATGCCGTTTCGTCTCACTGAAACCAGCTTTTCTAACAAGGTGATTTATTCTACCTTCTCTAAATGACTTCAAATTTCATACAGCTGATCTTCTATACATAGATAGATATATTGTTTCGTTTTTATATTTTTCGAACTTTTTATTTCCCTTTATAATAACCAATTGATTTTCAGGTCAAAACCTCGAAAAACAACATCATGGATGGCACCATTTTCGCCATAAATTTAAAATTTTGTGAAACTTTCCCTTTTAGATATTCCTTGTTGTTATAGATATGGCATAATGTATGCCAAATTTGGTTAGGTCTCACTGAAACCAGCTTTTGTAACAAGTTAGGTTTTTTCGACCTTCTCAAAAGGGATTTTTTTCTACCTTCTCTAAATGACCTCAAAAATCATACAGATAATCTTCTATACAAAGATAGGTAGATTGTTTCGTTTTTACATTTTTTTGAATTTTTATTTCCCTTTATAATACCCATTTGTTTTCAGGTCAAAACCTCGAAAGTTAACATAACTAGATGGTGAACCCTTCCAAACTTCAAATACAGAGATAGATAGATTGGTTCGTTTATCATTTTTACCGTGAATAGTAATGGCTACAAGAAATCGGTGATGGTTTATCATTTTTTGCGTGAAAAGTAATGGATACAACAAATCGGTGATGGTTTATCATTTTTTTCGTGAAAATTAATGGCTACAACAAATCGGTGATGGTTTATCTTTTTTTGCGTGAAAATTAATGGCTACAACAAATCGGTGATGGTTTATCATTTTTTTCGTGAAAATTAATGGCTACAACAAATCGGTGTTTATCATTTTTTGCGTGAAAATTAATGGCTACAACAAATCGGTGATGGTTTATCATTTTTTTCGTGAAAAGTAATGCCTAAAAGAGTTTATAATTTTTAGCGCGTGAAAATGAATACAGAAAACCACCCTTTAGCATACTTAGAGAGTGGAAGGTAACCGCCGACAGAGAGAGAGAGGGGTTATCCTGCCCGTTAGATCATACGATCAACGTTCGGCGGGCACGATCCGCGTGACATGGGCTAGACCAATCAGGGCAATGTTGCACGTGTGAGAGAATTTGTGGAGGGAGAGGGCAAAACTGAGTAGTATCAAGAAACCAAGGGCACCTATGTAATAAACAGACTAAGGAATTCAAATATGAGATTTAAAAAATGGAAAATGCGTGTTTTGTACAATGAAACCCATCTTGGCCTATCTCAAACTATTCGCAATACAAATATAACTGAGTGTGAGAATTGTGGCCTCATTTAGACAAAGTATGTTTTGGGGAAAGCTGTTTTGGGGAAAGCTGTTTTGGGAAGGGCTTATTGTGGAAAACCATGCACGTTCATAGCTACTAGGTGATTTGAGAAGGCCTTTAAGAAGTGGCAATTTGTGGTAAAACTTGATTTATCTATGACTTATCTATGTTTTGAGAACTGGCAATTTGTGGTAAAGACTCCATGAGTATGTGCCACTATTTTTCAGAATTTTTTGCACATTAAATGACTCATTTAACTAGTTAATCCCATTTGTTGATCTGTCTGTTCACCAGCCTACTTGAGGGTAAAACTGAGCATATTGCACTAGTCGGTATTAGCACTCAAGGGGAAAACCGAGCACACAAAAAATGCTAGTATAATACTCGAGGTTATACCCGAGTATATCTAAATTTCCAGGGTTAGACTCGAGGACGCGTGTTGCGGTGCGTAAATGGAAGACGTGCAATTGTTGACGCGTAGACGCCGGTCGCGGTGCAGAAGTCGAAGACGTGCAATCGTGGACGTGTGTCGCATTGCAGAAGTCCAAGACGTGCAGACGTGCAGCGGTGGACGCGTAGGACGCGGGTCGCATTAACCGCCCCTTGCCTTTATAGACGCCCCCTCCAACTATCTCTATCACTCTCACTCGCCTACGCAACGCCGCCTCTCTCACGTCCCATCATCTTCTCCAAAGCAAAAAACCCTCTCCCTCTCCCTCTCCTCTGCCGGCGAGATGGACAAGGAGAATGCCAATCCCATCGTCCACGGCGTCGTCGGCTCCAAGCGCGACGCCTCCCTCTTCGACGCCGTCCCCTCAACGGACGTCGCCGCCGTCCCCTCAACGGACGTTGCCGCCTCCTCCGCCGGTGCATCAGAGGCTGCTACCGCCAGTGGCGCTCAGATCCCGCCGGGATGGGACCCCTACGAGGACGTTCCGTACGTCCTGCCCCCGAACCCCTACGACACCTCCATGGAGGACCCATGGAACGAGGTAACTACGGTTTGCTTCCTTTTTTGTTCCCCATTCCTTTTTGAACCCTATTTTTGCTGGTGTAGATGGATCCGTGGATGGATGAGTATTGGGCTAACATTTGCGCCGATTTTATTCCATTTTGCTTTGATCCCTCCTTGATTTCGTTTAAGATTTGGGGTTCGGCCGTTCGGTTAATTTATGCAAGTAATAATGGGATCTCAATCAGTTAATTTATGCAAGTAATCATAGGATCTCAATCGGTTATTTTATGCACGAATCAAAAGATATCAACCGTTTAATTTTGCAAATATTCTGGAATGTGTTCAAGTTCAGATCTGGAATCTGTTTCTTTGCCTATGATGAATCGGTGGGCACAGATTTTTACGGGGAGGGTTCAGCGAACCATTTCGTGTACAAATCTGTTGTGCATGAGCTTTGGTTCGCTTACACCGTCCCTGTAGACATATAATCGTGTCCACTCTAACTGAGGCTGCCTCTGTTTTTCCTAACTTTGTTATCATGCACGTTAGTCATCGTTGCAACTCATTCACTAATAGTTCTCGTTTGATATGGATCAGCTGTCTGGCAGCGACGTCGGCAGCGACGACGAGCACCATGATATCAAGACTCGCCAGGTGCTGCGGAGGCTGCAGGTTGGCCAGTACGTCTCCTACTTCACCAAGGGTGTCTACAGGTGCCCCTTCTGCACTAGGAGGCTCGGCGGCACTGACTTCAACTGCGTCCTCACGCATGCCGAGAACATCGACAACACCAACCCCAAGGTCGGCGCGTAGGTGAGCCCCCACTCCTTCCGCGCCAAGCACATGGCGCTCGGCATGCACCTCCGCAGCATCTAGCGGGTGGAGATCTCCGCCGGGCGCATGCCTCCGCTCAAGCCCAAGGCTCCCAAGGGGAGCAACAAGTGGAGGCAGGGGCAGATGGGGTAGGCTGAGTCCTGGACGTGTGCTGCTGCTGCCTCCTCCATTTTGTAGTTGGGATCCCTTTATTGTTAGCTAGGGATCCCTCGTTGTTATGTTGTTAGTATGATGGTGCTGTGAAGAACCTCGAACCCTACTATGTTTGGCTGCTGAATGCAGCTTATTATCTAGGGAGGGATCCCTATTATCTATCCCTATTCTACTATATGACCTTGTGAATTTATCGTACATTCCTTGTAGATTTGCTTCTAGATTTAACTACATACATATGGACCAGATGGAGTACTAAATTGGGCTCCCTACTAGATTTGCTGCCATATTGGGCAAACAGCGAGGGCCAAAAGGCACAAATAATAATTGAAGAAAGACAGAAATGCAAGCTTCTCTAGATTTGATACTAATTAGGTGAAAAAAGCAGAGAGAAGGAGGCAGAAAAGGTACTCTTAAAAGGAAAAATGCCAATTTGGGCCGAGAGAGATAAAACCCAGCTCCTGCTCACGTGCAACCAAACGCTATCTCGTCCTGTCCCACGCGGTCCCTTTCTACCAGCCCCACGCGACACGGGCCCACACGACGCGGCCCCACACTTCAGCACGGAACGGTCAACTAAACGGGAATCCTGCCGTCTGAGCTGCTTCTGCGCGTTTCAAACAAGGACTTGGGGAAAACTGAGGAAAAACTAAGGAGCTGGGGAAAACTGAGCACAACTAAGGACCCGAGGGCACGAAAATAGAAATCCCTTTTTTAATCATGCCCATGTCTTTGCCGAGTACCTACGAAATACAGTCGTCAAAGTCGGCACACCATTGATGCTAGCCAAACACACAAGTGCCTTTTCTTTGCCGACTGTCGGCCTAGACAAACGGCAAAGACTTTTGCAACAAAAAATCTTTGCTGACGAGGACTTTCCTGAATCATCTTTGTCGAGTATCTTTTTGTCTTTTCCCGAGTATTTTAGTACCAGGCAAAGACATGTTTTCCTGGAGCGAGTTAAACCCTCAATAGAAACCAATCTAAGGATAAACATTTGTATCATGGGGTAAACATCTAATAGACTTAAATCGCCCTTCAAGTCTGAACACCAGGGAAAATTAGAGAAAAGGATGTTGGAAAATGCTTTGTAGATTGGATGGTGTTTGCCATCCTTGGGGGATTTTTCCCGTGGAACCCCCACCTTCCCATGTCAACACGTGTCCATCCTAGACTCAGCCCCGCTTTTGTTTCATCATAGCATAAAATCCACCCATTTGCTTTATTATAGCAAAAATGGTTCCATCGAATTAAAAAAATCCATTGGACATGGACTTCGCTGGAGACCTTACTAGAGACCTCATCGGAGACCTCGCAGGAAAAAAATGCAATATTGTAGCAAAACTGCAAAATGGCTGTAGCGACAACAATTTCTTCATGTGCTGAAAATCCACATAACACATGGTGCAAAATAGCAGTACGGTTGTAATATTTTGGAGACACCAATGTAGCAAAAGAATTATTCCTGTGATGCAAATGCATAGAACATATGGTGCAAAAACTAAAACGTATTGTAGCACCACCGACAACAACCCGTGGCATCACCATGAATGGCAGGTAGCAACACTATGAATGGCCGGTAGCATCTCCTCCATTGCTTCACAACAGCGACCACCCTGGCATGCAGCTCAACTGGCCACCACACGTAGCACCTCCGCACAGCTCTCACAGCACCGCCGAATCTCCCCCATAGTATTGTCAAGCAAGTCCATGCCATGGTAGTCATCACCATGGCAATGCCCATGCCCATGTCCATGGTTGACCTCGTGATGTTGCGGTGTAGTAGTAATGTTATCATGTAGAGGCTTATGAACATTTGGTTTGTGCTAGGGGTACTCTTGTGAATAATTACTAGTCACATCCCTATTTTCCCCGGGGGTCTTAATTACCACTGCTTAGCTTTCAGTTTGCCTCTGACCAGTACTTAAGTATTCTGGTAGTTGTTAATATGTAATCTAGTATGCTTCTTATGTGTGATATTTGTTATGTGTGTGTGCTATAGTAACCTCGCCATATTTGAAAGTGGTTAACAGATACCACTTGTATGTGCCCCAAATAGCAACAAGGTGGCAAATAAACACAAGTGTTGTGATTTTGTTTAGTTGCAACTCAATTTGCGGGAACCAAACAATGTTGCACCTAGATACACAGTGTTGCTAGGCAGACCACACTAGTGGAAAACAGGGCTTTCGTGGGAGCCTTTTGTCGCGGGCGCGCCTGCACCCGCGACAAATGGCCTGGCCATGTCGCCCCGAAACCATGTAGAGCGAGCAGGGCCTTTTGTCGCGCCCTTTTGTCGCGGGCCGTATCACGACCCGCGACAAAAGGGGTCTGAGGGCTGGCGCTTCCTGCCGGCACCCCTTTTGTCGCGGGTCGTAATACGGCCCCGACAAAAGGTCCATGCCTATATATAGACGCGCAGCCAGCCCCCTCCCACCTCCCTGCATTTTTTTCCTTGGTGGTGAAAGGTGGAGGTGTATGCTAGCTCATTTTTTCTACATGTGCACAAGAGGTGTTTGATGGAATGCTTGTGAGGGATGCCACTTGATTTTATTTGATAAGATTTCTCCTCTTTGTGATCGTAAACGGTTAGCAACTATTTTCTCGTATATATATATACATAGTCCATACAATACTAATTTTAGCAAGGTGATTGCATCTGATACATAATTGTACTTACGATGCAGATGAGTCATCCGTGGATGTACGGTAACCGATGTGCTCCCGCTTTCAGAGAGGGCGTGAATTCTTTCCTGCTTGTGGCCGAGGCCAACAAGTCGAAGCAAGGTTTTATGTGCTGTCCATGTCTGAAATGTAAGAATGAGAAGGATTACTCTTGCTCAAGAGACATTAAGAGCCACACGCTTAGGTTTGGATTCATGTCCAGCTATAATGTTTGGACCAAGCACGGAGAAGAAGGGGTTATGATGGAAGACGGCGATGAAGAAGAAGATAACGATGACCAGTACCGATCTATGTTCTCTGAATGCGATGATACCGCAATGGACGACAATGAAGAAGAAGGAGGTGAAGAATAGGCAGCAGATGATCCCGTTGATGATGATCTTCGTCGGGCCATTTCTGATGCAAGAAGAGATCGTGCTACGGATAAGGAGAGGTTGCGGTTCGACAAGATGTTAGAGGACCACCACAAATTGTTGTACCCAGGTTGTGAAGATGGACATAGAAAGCTGGGTAGCATATTGGAATTGCTTAAATGGAAGGCAGAGGTCGGTGTGACTGACTCGGGATTTGAAAAATTGATGATAATATTAAAGAAGTTGTTTCCAAGAAATAACGAATTGCCCGTCAGCACATATGAAGCAAAGAATCTTGTATGCCCTCTAGGATTAGATGTGCAGAAGATACATGCATGCATTAATGATTGTATCCTCTACCGCGGTGAGAAGTACGAGAATTTGAATAAATGCCCGATATGCGGTGCATTGCGGTATAAGATCAGAAAAGATGACGCTGGTGATGTTGAGGGCGAGCCACCCAGGAAGAGGGTTCCTGCGAAGGTGATGTGGTATGCTCACATAATACCACGGTTGAAATGTTTGTTAGCATGCCAAGTTGTTGCGATGGCACATGGAAGAACGTAAGAAAGACGCGATGTTGAGGCACCCCGCTGATGGTCGGCAGTGAAGAAACATCGGGAGAGAGTTCCCGGATTTTGCAGGTGAGGCAAGGAACTTATACTTTGGTCTAAGTACAGATGGCATGAATCCTTTTGGGGAGCAGAGCTGCAGTCACAGCACCTGGCCCGTGACTCCATGTATCTACAACCTTCCTCCTTGGTTGTGCATGAAGCGGAAGTTCATTATGATGCCAGTGCTTATCCAAGGCCCAAAGCAATCGGGCAACGACATTGATGTGTACCTAAGGCCATTAGTCGATGAACTTTTGGAGTTATGGGCCAAACCAGGTGTACGTGTGTGGGATGAGCACACCGAGCAAGAATTTGACCTACGAGCGTTGCTATTCGTAACCATCAATGATTGGCCTGCTCTCAGTAACATTTCAGGACAGACGAACAAAGGATACAATGCATACACACACTATTTAGATGAGACTGAAAGTAAATATTTGGGAAAAAGCAGAAAATTTGTGTACCCGTTCAATCGTCGTTTCCTTCCGCGCAAGCATCCCATAAGGAAAAAAGGCAAGCATTTCGATGGCGAGGCAGACCGCCGTCCGAAGCCTGTCCCCCGTAGTGGTGCTGATATATTTGACATGGTCAAGGATTTAAATGTTATCTTTGGAAAGGGTCCGAGCAGTCGACCTGTTCCGAAAGACGCCGACGGAAACGCGCCTATGTGGAAGAAGAAATCTATTTTTTGGGAGCTAGAATATTGGAAAGTCCTGGAAGTCCGCTCTGCAATCGACGTGATGCACCTGACCAAGAATCTTTGTGTGAATATTCTAGGTTTTCTGGGCGTGTATGGAAAGACAAAAGATACACCAGAAGCACGGGAGGACCAGGAACGTTATAAAGGACGAAACGGCAATCATCCAGGGAAGTTTGTAGGGCCTGCCAGCTACGCTCTTACCAAACAAGAGAAGGAGATCTTTTTTGAAGCCCTATTCAGTATCAAGGTTTCGTCTGGTTTCTCGTCGAATATAAAGGGGATAGTAAATATGAAGGAGAAAAAATTCCAGAACCTCGAAGTCCCATGATCGTCACGTGCTTATGACACAATTGCTTCCGGTTGCATTGAGGGGACTTCTACCGGAAAATGTTCGACTAGCCATTGTGAAGATATGTGCATTCCTCAACGCAATTTCTCAGAAGGTAATGGATCCAGAAACTTTGTCAGGATTACAGGAAGATGTGGTCGAATGTCTTGTCAGCTTCGAGTTGTTGTTCCCACCATCCTTCTTCAGTATTATGACGCACCTCATCGTTCACCTAGTTGAAGAGATTAGAATTCTCGGTCCTGTATTTCTACACAATATGTTCCCCTTCGAGAGGTTCATGGGAGTCTTAAAGAAATATGTTCATAACCGAGCTAGGCCGGAAGGAAGTATCTCAAAGGGCTACGGAACCGAGGAGGTCATTCAGTTTTGTGTTGACTTTCTTCCCGACCTTAAGCCGATTGGTGTTCTTGAATCTCGGTATGAGGGGAGGCTGATTGGAAAAGGCACACTAGGAAGGAAAGCAACGGTGTGCAGGGACAAGATTTCTTTCAATCAAGCACACTACACAGTTCTATACAATTCCAGCTTGGTGGCTCCGTACATCGAGAAACATAAGAATGTTTTACGAGAAATAAACCCGGCCAGCCCGAGTCCTTGATTACACGTCAACACATGAATACCTTCGGCAGTTGGTTGCAAAGACATCTCATTAATGACCCATCTGTTGTGGAGCAGCTGTACTTGTTGGCCAGGTTACCATCTTCAAACATATGTACATTCCAAGGGTACGAGATAAATGGGAATACATTTTACACGATCGACCAAGATAAAAAGAGCACCAACCAAAACAGCGGTGTCCGCTTCGATGCAAAAGACAAGAATGGGCAGACCACCACATATTATGGATACATAGAGGAGATATGGGAACTTGACTATGGTCCCACTTTTAAGGTCCTTTTGTTTCGGTGCAAATGGGTGAAGCTCAGCGGTATACATATTGACGATAAGTACGGTATGATAACAGTGGATCCCAACAATCTTGCGTACACTGGACGAGCCATTTGTCCTAGCCGGCGAGGTGGCTCAAGTTTTCTACGTGAAGGACATGTCTAGCAAATCAAGAAAAAGAAATCAACAAAAGAATACATCAACCGAGGAGCCAAAGCGCCACATAGTTCTTTCGGGAAAAGAAACATCGTGGGAGTGGATGACAAGACAGACATGTCGGAAGATTATAATAAGTTTAAAGAAATTCCGCCCTTCGAGGTGAAAATTGACCCAAGCATCTTGTCTGTTGCGGTCGAAACCCACCGGCGGGCAGCGACCGGCAACACCGTAGAGCCGGGAACAACTAGGGCTGCGGCTGGCCCTAGTCCCTCGGAGCGACGGCCCGCAAAGCCTTCGGTCACACGTCCGATGCTCGTCGCAAGGGCGTGCCACCTGACCCATACCTGGTCAGGAAGGTGTTGGATGATGCCTCGCTTAGTTTCCTGCATGGCATACACGTAAACGTTAAATACGAGCCTCGATCGGCTCTCAGGTTGTCCTGTGAATCGCCTCAAGGAGCCGATCCACCCATGATTCGTACGAGGTGCACGAATATATGGTGGTCCTGCTTGATCAAGATAAAGCTAATGTGATCTACGACGATTTAGGGTTTTCACCGCATAATCGGATCATCCTACTCACGATTGGGCCTCGCGCTCGCGTACGGTGATCGTAAGCCGATCCTAGACAGGGCCTAAAAACCAACACGAGGTTGATCCCCGGAACATCCTGTCTAGGGCTAGCAAACTCCACCCTACACGCCGCTGGATCCTCCAACCCTTTGTAAGGCCTAACTATTGCGGATATTAAACTAATCCTTGAAGAACAAGGAGCAACCGTAACGGATCGGATCTACTAAACAATGATCAAGCGGGGTGCCGCCCTAAACCTAAGATAGGTGTAAGGGCGGCTAGATGTATACGGGTTGCACTACGACGAGCATATGATACGAAGAACAATGCTAACCCTAACACATCTAAGATAACTACGTTGCTCGCCATCAAAAAGGCTTCAGCACGAGCAACGCATGAACAACGTGAAGCTTGTGCTGCCTAGATCGCAAGATGCGATCTAGGCAGCATGGTGCTTACCAGGAGAAACCCTCGAGACGAAGGAGTTGGCGATGCGCCGAGATTGATTGTGTTGAAGTTGGTTGTTGTTTATTCCATAAACCCTAGATACATATTTATAGTCCGGGGGACTTTCTAATTCAGGCGTGCACCTAACTGTGCACGGGTAAAACTCCAACTTCTAAATTAAGATGCGTATCCTACTATGGTACAGATACACGGGCAATTAGCCCAAACTTGGTACACAAGGCCGATTCACGTATTTCTTCCATGTATATTCTTCAAACCCATCTTGATCGCGGCCCACCTCTAACTCGGTCAAATCCTGGTGATAACACATGCCCCCCTGGTTTTGGAAATGACATTTCCAAAATCATTACGCTTTCTTTCATCGGGTCATGTCATGGCAGAGAAGAAACCCGCCGCAGAATCCTTCGTCATGATGCCTTGCCCTTTCCACTTCTCCACGTGGCCTGCGAAATTTTTCTGTTGGGCACCATCTCCTCGGAAACTGCTGTGGCATTGAATCTCCCTCATATCCCTTTTATTTAACCGTTCTAAACAGCTTGCTCCTCCTTCATCCTTCTCGCATTAGCACCCAAAAACCCTCCTGTGCCACCATGTCTTCTTCCTCCTCCTCCTCCTCCGATCTTTCCTACGGGTCTTCCTCCTCCCGCGAGACGCCGCCGGACATTCGCGCACCAGAAGAATGGGACCTGGAAGACCACGCCTCCTCCATCTGGTCCGAAGACGATCAGTCCCTGACCAGCGGGGCTGAAGATCTTCAGTTCCTCGCCGCCGGGGAACTGTAGTCGGAAAGCGAGGACGACCGGTTCCCCTGGGACGGCTGCCCCACCTCTGAAGAAGAGGAAGAGGAAGAAGACGACGACGATGACTCCCTCGAGGGCTACCCGCCGGCGAAACGCCTCCGCATTTGGTGGGACGATGACAGCAGCGACGATGAAGACGGGGATGAAGCTCCCGTAGAGGGCTACGGGAGTAGCGACGAGGAGCCTATCGGCAGCAGTGCCGATGAGAGTTCCGAGGATGACGACGAGGGCAGCGATGGCCCGTAGATTAGGATCTACTAGTGTAGGCCTAGCAAGTAGTAGATTGGTCAACGGACCCTTCTTTTGTTCTTCCTTCTTTGAGCAATCGGCTCTTCCTTTGTAAGAAATCCTGTTCATTAATGAAGAAGTTTCCCCAATTCGATTTTGCCGATTTCTTTTAAACCGATTCTCAATGAGCCGATGGCAACGCAATCTTGGTCAAAACTCAATAAGCCGATGTCAGCGCATCAAGCTCTCATGAACTATCCTTCATCCTTTCGAACAATGAATTCGAGTTCCGCCGGATCACCACCCTTGACGAAAATCGCGGCGCAGGACTAGCCGATGGCCACCCAATCGGCTTTCAAAAACAGAGCATCCACCGAGCCAGCTGCCCCCGAGTCTCGATCAAGGCGAAACAGAGACGAGGGCACGCCATTCAGACAAATGGACATGGGCTAGATCATGTCTGAGAGAACTATCATGCAGAGCCAGCCAGAGCCGATCACCCCTCTGATGCTGCTGATGATCACACAACGGCTCAGAAGTAGAACTCCTCTGACACAGAGCTGGAGGTCCTTGTGTTTTGCACATGCTACTGGTAGATATATTTTTTTTACGGGCCGATTTTTCTATCGGCCCCCAATATCTTACTGCACATGTATCGCACATGTTCATCTGATTATGTGCCCCCCCCCGAGCCGATTCTGCTAGGTAACTGCTGAAATCGGCTTCTGTGATTAGCCAAGGTTGTATCGCACATGCTCATCTGATTATGTGCCCCCCCGAGCCGATTCTTTCAAGGGATTTGATGGTATCGGCTCTTCAAGTATTCCCTGTTGGATTAAATGCTGAACCCAGGAAGAATGGATGGTGAGGATAATTTTGGCCGATTGCTGGAATCGGCCTCCACGTTGAATTGCTCAATGAAGGTTTTATAATATTCCTCCATAAATCCTTGGGGTCGATCCCTTGGATCGGCATCGCCACCTTTGTCCATCGATGTTGCTTTTGTTACACGGTCAGGCCGGTGGATAAAACCAGCCTAACCCCGTTCTTTGTCACGTCGATGCGCTCGCAGTCGTCCAAATTGATGCCTGAGAGTGGTTCTTGGCCTGATGTCTCCCAAACGTCCATGCCGGCCGTTGAAATCTCGGCTGAATCATCTGCGTGGACGACTTCTACTTCATCTCCATCCCACTGTATTAGGCATTGGTGCATCGTGGATGGAATGCAACAGTTGGCGTGGATCCAATCTCTCCCTAGTAGGACAAGCATAGGTGCTCTTGCTCGTCGACAATAAAGAACGTCGTAGGGACAGTTTTCCTTCCTACGGTCGGATCCACATTCGAACACCTTGTGCGTCGGATGCTTGGCCATTGAAATCGCTCGTTGTTACATTGGTCTTGATCAGATCCGAGCTGGAGTGTCCCAACCGACGTAGCATGGAGTATGGCATAATGTTAACTGCCGCTCCGGTGTCCACCAACATCTTGTTGACAGGCTGCCCATTGATGTATCCTCGCAAGTACAGGGCTTTCAGATGCCTGTAACTTCTTTCTCGTGGCTTCTCAAAGATGACCGGCCGTGGGCCGCAGTCCAGTTGTGCCACAGGTGCTTCGTATAATCCTGGAGCGCTAAACTCCGTTGGAAGGATGAAGACCATGTTTGTTCCAGCCGATGTCTCATCATCGGCTTTCCTTTGTCTGGGGCGCCACTCTTTTCTTTGTGGCCGACCTTCTTCGTCCAGGGTTCGCTGAATTTTGGCGGCCAGATCAGGCCGTGCCTTCCTCAACGTGTGCAGGTATAATCTTTCAGCTTCTTCCAACCCACGCAGACGCTGAACCCTTCGCTTCTGGGAACGGCTGAGCCCATCAGGGCACCACCTTGGCCGATGATACTTGTCTTCTTCATCATCGTCCTCCAGTTCCTCGAGATCTTCCACCCGAGCGGACTCAGCATGCTTGTTCCGAGGCGGGAGAGGCCCTAGACGCTTGAACACAGACACGTTAGTGATACGTCTCCGACGTATCGATAATTTCTTATGTTCTATGCCATATTATTGATGATACCTACATGTTTTATGCACACTTTATGTCATATTCGTGCATTTTCTGGAACTAACCTATTAACAAGATGCCGAAGTGCCAGTTCCTGTTTTCTCCTGTTTTTGGTTTCAGAAATCCTAGTAACGAAATATTCTCGGAATTGGACGAAACGAAGACCCAGGTTCCTATTTTCACCGGAAGCATCCGGAACACCCGGAAGGACCGGAGGGGGGCACTCGGGCCCCTGCACCATAGGCCGGCGCGGCCCGTGCCCTGGCCGCGCCGCCATATGGTGTGGCCACCCCTTCGACCCTCCTGCGCCGCCTCTTCGCCTATAAAAAGCCTCCGTCGCGAAACCCCTGAGGCGAAAAACCACGATACGGAAAACCTTCCAGAGCCGCCGCCATCGCGAAGCCAAGATCTGGGGGACAGGAGTCTCTGTTTCGGCACCCTGCCGGAGCGGGGAAGTGCCCCCGGAAGGCTTCTCCATCGACACCGCTGCCATCTCCACCGCCATCTTCATCACCGCTGCTGCTCCCATGAGGAGGAGTAGTTCTCCATCGAGGCTCGGGGCTGTACCGGTAGCTATGTGGTTCATCTCTCTCCTATGTACTTCAATACAATAATCTCATGAGCTGCCTTACATGATTGAGATTCATATGATGATGCTTGTAATCTAGATGTCACTATGCTAGTCAAGAGATTTTTACTTATGTGATCTCCGGAGACTCCTTGTCCCACGTGTGTAAAGGTGACAGTGTGTGCACCGTGTGGGTCTCTTAGGCTATATTTCACGAATACTTACTCACCGTTATGAATGGCGTAGTGAAGTGCTTATTTATATCTCTTTATGATTGCAATGTGTTTTGTATCACAATTTATCTATGTGCTACTCTAGTGATGTGTTATTAAAGTAGTTTTATTCCTCCCGCACGGTGTAATGGTGACAAGTGTGTGCATCCGTGTTAGTACTTGGCGTATGCTATGATCACGATCTCTTGTAGATTGTGAAGTTAACTATTGCTATGATTGTATTGATATGATCTATTCCTCCTACGTGGCGTGAAGGTGACAAAGGTGCATGCTATGTTAGTACTTGGTTTAGTCGTGTTGATCTTTCTTGCACTCTAAGGTTACTTAAATATGAACATTGAATTGTGGAGCTTGTTAACTCCGGCATTGAGGGTTCGTGTAATCCTACGCAATGTGTTCATCATCCAACAAGAGTGTAGAGTATGCATTTATCTATTCTCGTTATGTGATCAATGTTGAGAGTGTCCACTAGTGAAAGTCTAATCCCTAGGCCTTGTTCTTAAATATCGCTATCGCTGCTTGTTTACTGTTTTATCGCGTTACTACGCTGCGTTACTACTCGCTGCGTTACTACCGCTTGTTTACTCGTCCCGGGCAAAGCACTTTTCTCGGTGCCGTTGCTACAACTTATTCATACCACCCGTATTTCACTATCTCTTCGCCGAACTAGTGCACCTATTAGGTGTGTTGGGGACACAAGAGACTTCTTGCTTTGTGGTTGCAGGGTTGCATGAGAGGGATATCTTTGACCTCTTCCTCCCTGAGATCGATAAACCTTGGGTGATCCACTTAAGGGAAACTTGCTGCTGTTCTACAAACCTCTGCTCTTGGAGGCCCAACACTGTCTACAAGAATAGAAGCTCCCGTAGACATCAGTTAGCTGCATCCTTCTTCTTCTGTTTACATTCTGGGCAATTGCCGATTGTAGGCAATCGGCTCATTCCTGAATCCCAGCAGTGTCTGAAGAAGGGGCAGTCCCAGTGCCTATCCACGTCGTCTTGCTCCCTCGACTTTTCCTTGGCGTGGCGCTCATATCGCTCCTCGTCGTGATCATGCCGACGACGTCTCCTGTCGTCCCTAGCCAGACGATCCTTTTCATCTTCGTCGTCGTACCGTCGGCGTTTGTCATACTGACTCACATACTTGTTGAGGAGGTGATCAGAGAGAGGTCGCTGATATCTTATGTTCTTCACTTCTCCCTCTGTGACATAGCGCTTGCCGTCGTGGCGGAGCCGATCGCGTGGAGCGGCTTCCTCTGTGTCTTTGCTATGAGAGCAGCTGCCCTCATCTCCGTCCTTACCAGAGTGGTGCCCAGGCCCCACCATGTTGATATTGCACGAGAAATCTGGCTGGCACCCTCCATGGTAAGTATACTCCACCATGTTAATGGCGGGGAAGGGGTGTGTCGACCTTCATGGCGTACAGGTTGAAAATTAACCGCCCTTTTTCTATCGCCATTTGGATCTGCTGACGCCACACCCTGCAGTCGTTAGTGGTGTGGGTGAACGTGTTATGCCACTTGCAGTATGGCTTTCCGTTCAGCTCCTGCACCGTAGGGATCTTGTGGCCTTCGGGTACCTTTATATGCTTCTCCGTGAGTAAGAGATTGAAAATCTACTCAGTTTTGGTCACGTCGAAGTCGAACCCTTTTGGAGGGCCTTGTGGCTTCACCCATTTGCAGGACACGGGGCCTGCCGCTCGAGTCCATTCAGCCACTGCTACCTCTCGATCTCCCGCAGCACCTTCATCCTCGTCCGCCTCAACCAGGGCCACCGCACGCTTGAATTTGTCCTCGGTAAACATCCGGGTGGCGCCGTTCATATGCCGACAGCTTCGCACCATGTGCGCCAATGAAGGGTAGTCTCGCTTGGGAGGCCACGTCCTTGATCGATGATGAGAGACCCACCACCGCCAACTCGATCGCTTCTTTTTCACTTACGTGAACCGAATAGCATCGGTTCCTAATGGTCCCGAAGCGCTGGATGTATTCTCGACACCGTTTCCCCGCGCTTCGTCGTACTTGTGCTAGATCGGCAATGCCAGCCTCGGAAGCCTCTCGAGTGATACCGCTCATGGAACTGCTCTTCCAATCTGCTTCCAAGTCCGGATGGAGTTCGGTGGCAGCGATGTGTACCACCCGAAAGCCGATCCCGTGAGGGACCGTGCGAAGAACCTCACGCGCAGCTCGTCTCGATGCCGAGATCGTGCCCAGCCTGTGCCAAATATCGGCTCACATGCTCGATGGAGCTGGAACCATCTGATCCACTAAACTTTGTGAAGTCCGGGAGCCGATATTTGGGTGGTAGCGGGATCAATTCGTACTCGTTGGGGTACGGCTTGGTATAGCCGAACGTCTTCCTTTTCGGCATCATGCCGAACCGATCTTTCGAATTGTACAAATCTGATCCGCGGTGATGGCTGAAGGTGTCGAACCCCGAAGATTCACCGGGTGGCATACTTAACCAGCCATGCTTGCTTTTCCAGCTCTCGAGCCAACCGCAGGAGCTGGGCTCCGGAGGTTTGTCGGAGTAGCGTACTTAGCTAGCCACGTCTGCTTCTCGAGATCTGCTCCCGACGTTCCTCCTGCTGTTCCAGAGACCCCTGCTGTTGCAGCCTGGTTCGAGAGTGCCCAGGTACTGCAGTCTGGAACATATGCGCACGCGTATCCGTGCGGGATCTCCTTGGGCGCCTCAGGTAAGAATTGGTAGTGACTAGGGTCACCACCAATCTTGTAGACGACGTATGCCGATGAGTTCGGCACTTCTGGTGCTGCCAACGCGAACGGCAGCGATGGATGGGACTGGAGTGGCATCTCTCCTTTGTAAGTCCCCGCAGCTGGTCCCGACGGAGAATACCGATGGCTCATGACTTCCCGGATC
This sequence comes from Lolium rigidum, assembly GCF_022539505.1. Lineage (NCBI taxonomy): Eukaryota > Viridiplantae > Streptophyta > Magnoliopsida > Poales > Poaceae > Lolium > Lolium rigidum. The sequence goes on along the minus strand of NC_061509.1, from coordinate 6,713,127 downwards.
ACGCGCGAGCGACACGCTCCAAAGTGTTCACCAGTGCTCTCGTAGTGGCGGTGCAGCGAATGAGCCACCATGTAGTTGATCTCCCGACGCAGCGACCTGGTGCGTTCTTCTCGACGGGGCGGACAGGTCCACTCCATCGAGCGCGCCTTCGGGTGAGAACCCCTTCCACCCGATGCCATGGGAGCGGGTTCCGTGGAAAGAGCCGATGAGTTCGGCTTCGAGGACCGCCTTGATCTCGTCATGCTTCTTCTTGAGCTCGTCGCCAGATCCTCGTACTTGACCGGAGTGCTTTCCGCCATCTCGGATGTAGATGGCGATGCGGTGGATGTCGAAGATTGTCCCACCGGGCGTGCCGAATGTGTTGCGGTCGGAAACCCACCGGCGGGCAGCGACCGGCAACACCGTAGAGCCGGGAACAACTAGGGCTGCGGCTGGCCCCGGTCCCTCGAGCGACGGCCCGCAAAGCCTTCCGGTCACACGTCCGATGCCGTCGCAAGGGCGTGCCACCTGACCCATACCTGGTCGGGAAGGTGTTGGATGATGCCTCGCTTAGTTTCCTCGCATGGCATACACGTAAACGTTAAATACGAGCCTCGATCGGCTCTCAGGTTGTCCTGTGAATCGGCTCAAGGAGCCGATCCACCCATGATTCGTACGAGGTGCACGAATATATGGTGGTCCTGCTTGATCAAGATAAAGCTAATGCGATCTACGACGATTTAGGGTTTTCACCGCATAATCGGATCATCCTACTCACGATTGGGCCTCGCGCTCGCGTACGGTGATCGTAAGCCGATCCTAGACAGGGCCTAAAAACCAACACGAGGTTGATCCCCGAACATCCTGTCTAGGGCTAGCAAACTCCACCCTACACGCCGCTGGATCCTCCAACCCTTTGTAAGGCCTAACTATTGCGGATATTAAACTAATCCTTGAATAACAAGGAGCAACCGTAACGGATCGGATCTACTAAACAATGATCAAGCAGGGTACCGCCCCTACACCTAAGATAGGTGTAAGGGCGGCTAGATGCATAAGGGTTGCACTACGACGAAGCATATGATACGAAGAACAATGCTAACCCTAACACATCTAAGATAACTACGTTGCTCGCCATCAAAAAGGCTTCAAGCACGAGCAACGCATGAACAACGTGAAGCTAGTGCTGCCTAGATCGCAAGATGCGATCTAGGCAGCATGGTGCTTACCGAGAGAAACCCTCGAGACGAAGGAGTTGGCGATGCGCCGAGATTGATTGTGTTGAACGTTGGTTGTTGTTTATTCCATAAACCCTAGATACATATTTATAGTCCGGGGGACTTTCTAATTCAGGCGTGCACCTAACCGTGCACGGGTAAAACTCCAACTTCTAAATTAAGATGCGTATCCTACTATGGTACAGATACACGGGCAATTAGCCCAAACTTGGTACACAAGGCCGATTCACGTATTTCTTCCATGTATATTCTTCAAACCCATCTTGATCGCGGCCCACCTCTGACTCAGTCAAATCCTGGTGATAACACTTGCTAAATGATGAAGATTCTCCATGGCTACGGCGTAGAAGATCACAACACTAGATGGCGATGTAATAATGTATTCTTCATATATAGTTCCCAACACAATCTCTACATTTATGTAATAATGAGAACCCTTTCCCCAACACTGTTAGAGGAGACAGAGTCTTTCACGGGCTTGCAGGGAAATTTTTCCGAGGAGCAGCTTCCGAAGATGCCGTAGGGCGTGTGCACCAACGACATCTTCGAGAAGCTGCGCCACGGGAGATTTCCTAACCCTTTCCTTCATCCATGGGAATGAAACTGTGCTTGGCTTGTTGATCTGCTTGGCAAGGCGTATCGATGCTCCTTTTATAGGCACGACACCGCTTCTACTTTGTCTTGTTCCTTCGACAGGGCATCGTGCGCTACATGCTTTATCTCATCGAGCAGTGCGTCCACCCACGCGTCCTTATCCTGCCGACAGCTTTAGTCCCGGTTGCAGCCACCAACCGTGACAAAAGGTTACCGACACATCCTTATTCTGCCGACAGCTTTAGTCCCGGTTGCAGCCACCAACCGTGAAAAAAGGTTACCCGCACATCAGCCCCCCAGATAAGGCCCTCCTAGATAAGCCTCCCCCAGTCTTTTGTCCCGGTTTGAGCCTCCACCCGGGATGAAAGTTTCGCGCGCCACTTCGTTCCCGCCTATTTTCTTCCCGCATTCCCGCCATTTTTCCACTATATATATGTAGGCTTGGACTCATATCTCGCAAACCTCATCACTCTCTCCCATGGCTTCCATCGTATGTCTAACACCCCGGGAGGCGGAGGCGCTTTGCGCCTCGAACTACCCCTGCCCGCCCGGCTACTGCGTCCCGACCGGCTGGTTGCTGAGCGTCGGAGGCGTACCGGTCCCTCCTATCCATCTAGGTGTGCCACGCGAGATGGCCATCACGAACCACTACTATTTCGAGCTCACGCCTGAGTAGCGGAGGAATCCCCAGTGGCATCCCGACTACAGCCCGACTTGGGACAGCTTCTTCATCAATCGGCGTGAGAGGGCGGTTGCCAGGTACGAGGAGGACGGCCCGCCTCCTTCGAACTTCAACGAGGCCGGCCGTCGGATGTGGTGGCGCGACCGGACTCTCCAGAGCGTCATGGCCTATCGTGGCCCCCGCCTGCGCTACCCTCAATCCCAGCCCACGCGTGCTCACCCGTCGAGGTTCGACAACCACGACCCCGATGCTAGCGACGATGACGTCGGCGACTATGATGACTACAGTGGCGACTATTATAGGGCTAGGCACGACTATGATTGAATAGCTCCAACATTCGAATCTGGCCATGTATCTTAAGTTTCAGTTGACCTCTGTACTTTAATTTCAGTTCAATCGTAATAAATTTCGTGTCAACCACTTTATTGAACAAAAACAACCGACAACGACTTTATAAACTAAATTTAAACTAATAGAACCGACAACGACTTTATTGAAATTACAATAAAATAGATAAATTACTAGTCTAGTCTTTACTCGTCGTCGGAGGTTGTCTCCGTCCAAATGTCATCCCACCGAGGGTCGTTTTCGGTCCAAGTTGTATTCGGGTTCTCGAGCTCGAAGGTGGCGACAGCCCGACGGTGGCGCCTGTTGGACCTGCGTTGTGCCCTAAGGTTAGCGAAGAACGCGTCGGTGTTGTCGACATCGTTGGGGAACTGCGCCCTCCACTGGCGCATCAACTGCTCGTCGCGCTCGGCGATGGCGATCCTGCGCTGCACCTGGCGGTGCCGGCGACGGTCCTCGTCGTCGACGAGGCACGGCGGTGGCGCGAGGAACTCCGCCTCCTCTAGCGATTCAACATCCGGGAAGTTCATGTCGCGCCGTGGCCGCCGAAAGCGCCACGCCGCCGCGTCGTAAGCGCGCGCCGCCAGCTCCGGCGTGTTGTACGTGCCGAGGGTGAGGCGGAAGCCACCGGCGCGTATCTCGGCGTAGAACCTACCGCTCGGACGCACTCGAACGCCACGGAAACCGGATGCCCCTCGACGACGTGGAGGCATCCCGGAGATGAATGAGCGGAGGCGGTGGCGACGTGTGGTTGCGCCCGCACTCGTCGCTCTATATAGCGCACGTGGGGCATGGCACGTGTAAGCCACGGCTATACACGTCGCACGCCGGCGTCGGCGGGGCGAGGCACGTGGAAGCGGTGGCTACACGTCGCACGACGGCGTCGACGGGGAAGCGACACGTGTGGCACGGCGGTGAAACGTTTGATGTGATGCGAGATGCAAATAGGTATATGGATGTCATATTCATGTTCATTAGCTTTTTCTGATCAATATTCATATATAAAACATTTGTATTTGAGTTACCATTCAAAAGTTATTAAAATAATAGTTTTATTAATTTAAAATAGAAAACAGAAAAGGGTCTGAGAGGAAAAGGGCTGATCCGCGTCCAACGGCTCTAGGCCGTTGGATTCAAACGGCCGGAGCCGTTGGATGCACTTGGCGCGGATCAGCACCCACCACCTCCCACCCCCTTTTGTCGTGGGTCGAGCCACGACCCGCGATAAAAGACCCCCCCTTTTATCGCGGGTGGTGCCACGACCCGCGATAAAAGGTGGGTTGGTATAAAAGCTGGGCGCCGCGGCCGGTGCCTCCACCCGCGACACCCGGAGGCCAATACTTACGATTTTTGCGCCGCCAGGCTGCCCAAAATTTCCGCCGCGCCGCCGTCGCCACCGTCGCCGCCTCGAGCTCCTCTGGCGCCCTCTCCGTGCCCGCTCCGAGCCGCCGCGCCCGTCCGCGCCGTCGAACCCGCATCGGCATGGCCCTCTCTGTCGCGCGCGCCGCCGCCAGGTGCCGCCGTGCCGCGCACCCCCCGCCGTGCTGACCCCCGGCGCCGCGCCGCCCCCACCGCCGCGCCACCGCGCCCCCTCCGCCAGCTGCACGCAGGTAGCCACCAACCACCGTTCGCCGGCGCCGGCGCCCCCGGCCCTCTCTGTTTATTTTTTATTTTTGAGTTAATTAGTTAGTTAATTAGTTAGTGGGTTAATTAGTTAGTTCATTTTTTTGTAAGTATTTTAGTATAGATATAGATAATTAGGTAGTTTAAATTTTGTTAGTATTTTAGTAAGTATTTTTTTGTAAGTATTTTAGTATATATATAGATTATTTTAGTTTTTGTAATTAGTTAGTTTAAATCTTTTTGTAAGTATTTTAGTATTTTAGTATATATATAGTTTTTGTAATTAGTTAGTTTTAGAGTTTAAGTTTTAGTTTTAGTAAACACCCGCCGACACCCGCCGTCGACCCCCTCCCCCTCGCAAACAACCGACGTCGACCCCCTCTCCCTCTCGCAAACACGCGCCGACACCCCTCTCCCTCTCGCAAACACGCGCCCTCTCCCTGTCGCAAACACGCGCCGACACCCCTCTCCCTCTCGCAAACACGCGCCCTCTCCATGTCGCAAACACGCGCCGACACCCCTCTCCCTCTCGCAAACACGCGTAGCCGAGACCCTCTCCCTCTCGCAAACACGCGTCGCCGACACCCTCTCCCTCTCGCAAACACGCGCCCTCTCCCTCTCGCAAACACGCGCCGACACCCCTCTCCCTCTCACAAACACACGTCGCCGAGACCCTCTCCCTCTCGCAAACACGTGATTAGGGTTAGGGTTTGGTTAGTGTTTGATTAGGGTTAGGGTTAGAACATGTACTTATCGATTTAATTTTTTGCAGAAACAATGGATCCATTCGAACGGGACTTGGAATAGGAAGACATTTTCGAGAACATAATCCGCGATGGTGAAGACCGAGAAGACCGCGACTCCGGTGATGGAGAAGACCGCGGCTCCGGTGATGGAGAAGCCGGCAGCTCCGGTCATGGAGAAGCCGGCGGCTCGGGTGATGGAGAAGCCGATGGCTCCGGTGATGGAGAAGCCGACGGCTCCGGTCATGATGAGGTATACGATTACTATAGAGGCATTAATGGAATTCTATATGTACATATGTATATAAATTAATTAATTTTTATTCTCTTAGGCCTCCGAAGATAAGTTGGAGAAACGAGGCCCGGCAAAGAAGTTGGGCAAAAAAGACCACTTCACAATTGAAGCTATATCACCGGAAGGCCAACCGGTGGCACCCGCGAGTGTCAAAGTGACATTTAAAAATCAGTGCGGAGTTGTGGTTAGAGATCGTCTCCCGATCACTATTAGAGAATGGAACAAGACCAAGAATGTGTCCGAAAGTCAGGTTGCCGATAGGTACAAAGACACACTTTTTGACGACCTCATGGCACATTTCACTTTGCCAGATTTGGGATCGGAGTCTGAGAATGCCAAGCAGAGGGCGCTAGTGAAGAAATGGGCTCTTAAGAAGATGGGGGAACTTTTCCGGGCGTATAAGAACCGGTTATGGAAAGCTTATAAGACCGAGAAGAAGCCTCCATTATTCGAAAATTAACTAGCGAAGCAGGAGCATAACTGGGAAGAATTTGTGAAGTACAAAGAATCAGAGGAGGCTGTGAACCTGTCAAAGAAAAACAAGAAGAATGCAAGCGAAAAGAAATATCACCATCACACGGGGCGAGGGGGCTACGAAGTAGCCATGCCTAAGTGGGATGCACAAGAGGCTGAGATGAAGCTGAATGGGATCACTCCAGAACCACAGCGAGAAGGATGGGACACTAGGGCTCGAAATTGGTTCCTTGGGCATGGCTGTGAGTATGACATGAAGACAGGGAACCTTGTTGAAAGTGACAGCAAGGTTAGGGTACCCAGGGAAAAATGGATTCAAGTGACTGCTGATATATATCAGCGGGAAAACTGAAGTTTGCTCCCGATAGAGAGAAAGACTTGCTGACGCTTGTCCTCGGTAATCCTGAAAAGGGAGGACGAACAAGAGGCTTCGTCCCTAGTGTTCCGTGGGCGCTTGGGTTTCCGAATGACGCAGAGACTTATAGAAGCCGAGCAAGAGCAAAACAACGCGACCTGGAGGTGCAGAATGACCGGATGGCGGAGTTCCAACGACAACTAGACCAGCAGAAGCGGGAGATTCAGCAGCAGCAGCTGGAGATTAATGAACTTAAAGGACAGCGCCAGCCAGATAATACCGCTGGCATATCTCAACGACGAGACAGCAGCGTGGCCGACTCGGAGGCCCCTCCTACACGGATGATAGATGGCGGTCCTGGCGACCCCGTGGATGGAATCAAGGAGCAAACACCTTGTGATCTCCATGAGGTGTTCGGGAACATGTCCGTTAAGGTGGCGGTCGGCTATGTCTTACCCGCATTTGGACCTGAAGGTGAGCCGGCAACATGGCATGGCAATCGATTCCAGCTCGGCTATGCTCGTGTCGGGGTGGATTCAGCTTGTACCGTCGTGGGAGACATTGGAGCTCCAGTTCCCTGGAGGTGATGGGGGGTTACACTCAGAGAGGTGCTGGGAGAAATCATTCTCTGGGAAAAGAAGAACATCAGGCTGCCAGGCTGGGTAGCCCCTAGTACCAGTCGTCCCAGCAGGTCACTGATACGTCTCAAACGTATCTATAATTTCTTATGTTCCATGCCACTTTTATGATGATACTCACATGTTTTATACACATTATATGTCATATTTATGCGTTTTCCGGAACTAACCTATTGACGAGATGCCGAAGGGCCGTTCTTGTTTTCTCGCTGTTTTGGTTTCGTAAATCCTAGTAAGGAAATATTCTCGGAATCGGACGAAATCAACGCCCGCAGTCTTAGGATTGCATGAAGCTTCCGGAACACCCGAGAGCCGCCGAGAGGGGTCACGGGCCCACCGGATGATGAGGCCGGCGCGGCCCAGGCCTTGGCCGCGCCGCCCTACTGTGACACCGCCTCGTCAGCCCTCCGACTCCGCCTCTTCGCCTATTTAAGCCTCCTCGACCTAAAACTTCGAGGCGGAAAAGCCACGGTACGAGAAACCTTCCAGAGCCGCCGCCATCGCGAAGCCAAGATCTGGGGGACAGGAGTCTCTGTTCCGGCACGCCGTCGGGACGGGGAAGTGCCCCCGGAAGGCTCCTCCATCGACACCACCGCCATCTCCATCAACGCTGCTGTCTCCCATGAGGAGGGAGTAGTTCTCCATCGAGGCTCGGGGCTGTACTGGTAGCTATGTTGTTCATCTCTCTCCTATGTACTTCAATACAATAATCTCATGAGCTGCCTTACATGATTGAGATTCATATGATGATGCTTGTAATCTAGATGTCATTATGCTAGTCAAGTGGGTTTTACTTATGTGATCTCCTGGAGACTCCTTGTCCCACGTGTGTAAAGGTGACAGAGTGTGTGCACCGTGTGGGTCTCTTAGGCTATATTTCACAGAATACGTATTCACTGTTATGAATGGCATAGTGAAGTGCTTATTTATATCTCTTTATGATTGCAATGTGTTTTGTATCACAATTTATCTATGTGCTACTCTAGTGATGTGTTATTAAAGTAGTTTTATTCCTCCTGCACGGTGTAATGGTGACAGTGTGTGCATCGTGTAGTACTTGGCGTAGGCTATGATTGTGATCTCTTGTAGATTATGAAGTTAACTAATGCTATGATGGTATTAATGTGATCTATGCCTCCTTTCGTAGCGTGAAGGTGACAGTGTGCATGCTATGTTAGTACTTGGTTTGGTTATGTTGATCTGTCATGCACTCTAAGGTTACTTAAACATGAATATCGAATATTGTGGAGCTTGTTAACTCCGGCATTGAGGATTCGTGTAATCCTACACAATTAGTGGTGTTCATCATCCAACAAGAGGGTGTAGAGTCTAGCATCTATTTATTTATTCTGTTATGTGATCAATGTTGAGAGTGTCTACTAGTGAAAGTATGATCCCTAGGCCTTGTTCCTAAATATCGCTATCGCCGCTTGTTTCATCGTTTTACTCGCATTTATACTGCTCGCAATATTACCACCATCAACCACACGCCAATCCTGGACAACAAAGCACTTCTCCGGTGCCATTGCTATCGCTCATACTTATTCATACCACCTCGTATTTCACTATCTCTTCGCCGAACTAGTCCACCTATTAGGTGTGTTGGGGACACAAGAGACTTCTTGCTTTGTGGTTGCAGGGTTGCTTGAGAGGGATATCTTTGACCTCTTCCTCCCCGAGTTCGATAAACCTTGGGTGATCCACTTAAGGGAAACTTGCTCGCCGTTCTACAAACCTCTCGCTCTTGGAGGCCCAACACTGTCTACAAGAATAGAAGCACCCGTAGACAGCAAGCACTTTTCTGGCGCCGTTGCCGGGGAGGAAAGGTAAAAGGCACTCATACTCCGGTCCCAGGTAAAAGTACTCTTTTGTTGCCGTTGTGTGTGTGCTCGAAGCTATTTCCTTTAGATCCTGCAATTGCATCTTTTTGTTTCTTGTTTACACTAGTTATGCATAATGGAAAACAACAAAAATATGAGAGATCTTTATGAACTTTATCTTGAATTAGGACATGATGTGTTTGAAGAGAGAATTAAAAAACCCATGGAACTTTATATGCATGCTAATGGGAATGTTATTAATATGAATGCTTTGAACACTATTGTTGCTAATGCTATGGAAAATTCTAAGCTTGGGGAGGTCGGTTTTGATGAAAATGATCTCTTTAGCCCTCCGGGTATTGAGGAGAAAGTTTATGTTGATTATGATATGCCTCCCATATATGATGATTATAATGATAGTGGTCTTTTGGTGCCACCTACTATGGAGGATGAAGTTTATTATGATCACTACTAGAAATCCCGTTATATCCGACGGTGCATTTTATTTACCGACGGGCCGTCGGCTATTACTCTAATAAATGACGGTGCAAGCTATGACCGATGGTAATCGGAAAACCGTCGGATATGATCAGTAATAACCGACCGTAGAGTTCATTGACCGAAGGGCACAATAATCCCGTCGGATATGATCAGTAATAACCGACCGTATATTTGTTTGGCCGAAGGGGACGGTCCTACCCTCGACTATTCACCCTAATGCCCGAGGGTGTGAACAAATACCCGAAAGTTCAGTTTTGACGGTCGGTTATTAAATTTCTTGGCCGACGGTTGAAGTGTGACCATCGGTTATATGTACAAATAGATGACGGGGATCATTAATATCCGACGGTTCGACCCTCGGTAATTTGTTCCAAAAGTATGAGCATCAGATATAACAAGGCTAGTTCAGCTAAAATAAAAAAAGTCTAATAATTTGAAGAAAAAATGATGAAAAAAAATCAAACTATTAAATCGCTAACTAAAAATTAGGGAACAGAGTAAATCATACGTACGTGGTAGCCTTGGTAGCTATCAACGATAGTCTCTTTTTTTGTTCAGAAAAACCAGGCAGCGTGTTGTGTATTCTTGGCTATTTTTATATCGGGCTTTCTACTCGAGCACGCGATCCTTTTTGTCTGGCTGTGTCGCTGCAGCTCTCTACAAAGCTCGCTTAGGTCTGCTGCCAGTACTAGTGCAGAATACGTATACCTATACCTGAACTTGTGTTTTTTAATCAAGGTCGGGCGGCCGCCCACCTCGCCCTACCGGGAGCTTCGCCACTGATTTGCTCTCACACGCATAGCATCGGTGGCCAGATTCGGCCGTCTCCTCTCACCTCACCTGATTCTGCCCTGTCTCCTCCAATGAATCGCCTCAAAGACAAACTTTGCCCCAAAGGAGCTCCCAAGTGCCATGTATATCAGCAGCAGCAGTCGTGTCTTCGCGCGCGGCGATGGGGATGCTGGGCATCGGCGCCATCAGCCACACCGGAAGCTGGCCGGGTCGTGGCCTGGTGGGAGGAACCCGCACTCGTCGGTGGCGTCAGCTGTGCTGGCCGAGGGACCATGAAGACATGCCGGCAGGGAGAGATGTCGTGCAGCTCGGTGGCATCCGCAGTACGACTTACTCGACACCTGTCCGGACGAGCCACGAGACCAGTTCAATCGTCGGGTATGTAGCCAAATCTTCTCCTGCCCATGTCTACCCTTAAGATTTGTTTTGATTTCCTTTTTGTTTTGGAGTAGTTGGAGAATATTTGATGAATTATTTGTTGGGCATACTAGATCAATTCGCATACAATTTCTGGATTCGTGGCTGAGTTGGGCGGCTTATTTTCAGGGATTTGGGTCTAATTTCGTTGCGCGCCAACAAAAATAATCCCGCGCACCGAAGCACCACGCACCCAACTAAGTCCTAAACTGCCGCCGTCTCCTGATCTCCTTCCACAACAAACTCTCCCTCGTCGCCCCTCTCCTCCTGCCGCAGTCTCCTGAACCCTACCAAAACAAACTCTTCCTCGTCGCTGCTCTCCAGTCTCCACAACCGATCTAGGGCCTTGCTCGGCTGCTTACGGAACGACGGGTGCCCAGGAGTTCCTCTGCGATGGCCGACCGATCGGCACGCAGCGATCACGAGTGGGGAGCAAGGGTATCCCTCTCTTGCCCTACCTCTCGTCCTCTGTCACACTAACCCCGGGTGATTTATGCCTATGTTCTTATGCGTGTCTTGGTTCTAGAATGATTCTTGATTGCAATTTATTTTGTGCAGCAATAGATAGCGATCTTGTTTTTCTTTACTTTCTCGACCAAGTTTGGTGCCAATTAATTTATGATACACAGAGATACGAAAGAATACATTTATCATATAACCCGTCACTCTTTTATTCATGGTTTAATTGGGTAGATGACAAAGTAAAATTTTCTGCAAGTGTATGCTGAAGATTGACATTATAATCTGAAGAATTCCCTTAGTTTCAGGTTTAAAAAGTTGTGAAATTAAGATAGTAAAAAAAACCTCTGTTTGAGTAATAGCTAGTAAGAAACTGATACATATGTGCCTCCTTTCTCTGACCGAATGAACAAAACCAAATAGCATCCATGAATACCAACCACTCATACAGAAGCTATTGATTTACATTTTACAACCGTGATGTGTTTATGCTATACCTCCTGATTTTGTATAAGTTATTTATAAAACCGAATCTGTTCTTTATTTATGTAGCAATGTAGACAACGATGACCGTAGTTGGATGTACAAAGAGAGAAAAGGGAAGTTGTTTTCTCCAGCTTGGAAACATGGAGTAGATAATTTTCTGGAGCGTGCGTTCTCATTGCCTGATGCGGCTGTAGATGGGGAATCTCATTGTCCGTGTACCAAGTGTTTTTGTCGTCATAAACGCAAAAGGGATGCCATGACCAGGCATTTGTGCAACAATGGTTTCATGTTAGGATATGAGAGATGGACTAGTCATGGGGAGTCTGATACACCTGAAATTTTAGAACAAGATAACGACGGGGATGTAGATCGTATGGATGACATGCTAATTGATGCAATCGCTGCAGAAGGAGTTTCTGTAGGCGATGAGCCAACAGAGGCTGCAAAGAAATTCTATGATATGCTAGTGGAAGCTGACAAAGCACTACATGAGAAGACCACACAATCACGTCTATCCATTGTAGGAAGGCTAATGACAATTAAAACACAGCACAACCTACCAGAAGCTTGTTACAATGAGATAATGAGCCTTATACATGACATTGTTGGGGATGATGCTGCAAAAGATCTCCCCACAAACTTCCATAGGTCCAAGAAGCTTGTGCATAGTCTAGCAATGCCATACGTCAAGATTCATGCATGCCCCAATAATTGTATGATTTATTATAAGGAGACTGAAAATAAGGACAAATGCACTATATGCAAAGAACCTCGATATGAGGAAACAACCACAAGAAATAACTCTAGGAAGATACCGAGAAAAGTTTTGCGCTATCTCCCTATTACTCCTAGGCTACAACGGTTGTACATGTCACAAAGCACTGCTGAGCACATGGATTATCATGCAAGGCCTCGTGACAGTGAGAAAATAATGGTTCACCCCTCTGATGGAGAAGCTTGGAAGGCATTTGATAAAGAATACAAGAATTTTTCTCAGGAAGTTAGAAATGTGAGGCTATGTTTAGCGACTGATGGCTTCACACCTTTTGGTATGACAGCAGCCTCCTATTCTTGTTGGCCAGTATTTGTCGTTCCTTACAATCTCCCACCAGAAATGTGCATGAAGCAAAGTAACTTGATACTTGCACTAGTTATTCCTGGTCCAGATTATCCAGGAAAGACATTAAATGTTTTTATGCAGCCTCTTATTGATGAACTTGATGATTTATGGAAAAATGGAGTAAATACTTATGATAGTCATAGAAAGAAAAACTTCATTATGAAAGCAGCTTTATTGTGGACTATTCATGACTTTCCAGCGTATGGATTAGTTGCATGTTGGAGCACACATGGAAAGCTTGCATGTCCTATATGTGGATCTGACATAGATACATTTTCATTAAAGAATGGGAGAAAGCCATGTTGGTTTGATTGCCATAGGAGATTCCTTCCAACGAACCATGCATTTCGTAGGAGTGTGAAATGTTTTCGTAAGAAAAAAAGGTTTTAAATCCTCCACCAACACCCATGTCTGGAGATGATGTGTATGAAGAACTCGAAAGTCTTGTTCCCGATGAAACTGGTAAAAGTACATTTGTAGGATTCGGGAAGGAGCACAATTGGATTGGTGTAAGTGGTTTTTGGCAGCTAGAGTATTTTAGGAAGTTGAAACTTCGCCATAACATCGATGTAATGCACAATGAGAAAAATGTTTCTGAGGCATTACTAAACACGTGCCTTGATATTCCTGATAAAACTAAGGATAATATCAAAGCACGTCTTGATATTGCTAGATATTGTGATCGGCCAAAGCTACATGTGACCAAGAATTTAAGGGGTGTGTGGAAAAAACCCAAAGCAAATTATTGTGTTGAGAAAGATGATTTAATTACCGTCCTTAAGTGGTTTAAAGAAGTAAAGTTTTCTGATGGGTATGCTGCGAATTTGAGTAAAGCTGTCAATTTGGCCCAGAAAAGATTTATTGGGTTGAAAAGCCATGACCACCACATCATCATTGAGCGTCTTATAGCAGTTGCACTGCGAGGCTTCATCCCTGAAAAGGAATGGAAGGACATAGCTGAGTTGAGTCATTTTTACCGACAGTTATGTGCCAAAGAAATTGAGCCAAATCGTATGCGTGAACTTGAAAAGGAGATTCCTGTTTTATTATGCAAGCTTGAGAAAATGTTCCCACCAGGCTTTTTCAATGTAATGCAACACTTGATGGTGCATCTCCCATATGAGGCAAGGGTTGGGGGCCCTGTGGCATATCGTTGGATGTATGTTTTTGAGAGGTACGTGAAACTTTCTAACAATAAGTTGTAGATTGAACTACATTATTTTGGTTATGTCATGTATCGCTCAAATTTATCATAATTTGGTATAGGGCAATGCACCATCTGCGTTTAAAAGTGCGTAACAAGGCAAGAGTGGAGGGTTCAATTGTCGAAGCTTGCATTGTACAAGAGATCACAAATTGTGTTTCTCTTTACTTTAGTGAACATGTTCGCACTATATGGAAGAAGAATCCTCGATACAATATTGGAGGAACAAGGGTGCATAATGACGAGTGTACTTTAGATGTCTTTCAGTATGAAGGAAATCTTCGTGGAAGGGGTACTGCTGTTGACCTCACCCAACAAGAGTTGAATGCAGCAAGGCTGTATATTTTGACCAACTGCTCTTCTGTTGATAGATTTCGAGAGTAAGTGGGAACTAATTTGTCCTTCATGTACTATTCTGTGCAAAAAAATCTAATCATATGCCATATACAGAGCATTTACTGAAGAAAAATACAAGGAGAACCCTAATTTGACAGCGGTGGGTCTTGACAAATTGATCACAGAAGAATTTGTGGAGTGGTTCAAAATTGCTGTAAGAATATTTTAACTAGCACTATGTGTTTTACATTCAATTACTACTGTGCTTAGTAACCAGAATTTTTTTTGCCTTTGTTTAGTGTAAAAGCGATCCAAAATCTGATGAAGACTTGTGGAATTTAGCTAATGGATGCAGCTCCAGAGTCTATTCCTATAATTCCTATGATGTGAATGGCTTCCGCTTTAGATCAGAGTCGTATGAGAAAAGCCGTAGAAGGTTGAAAACAGTGAACACAGGGGTTTGTTTGTCTTCCTTCACCTCGGATGGCGAACAAGCTGGACTACTATGGTGTCATTGAGGACATTATCAAATTATCCTTCACAGCTGGTAAAAAACTTGAGATGGTACTCTTCAGATGTCGTTGGTTTGACCCCACCAAGGGCATGAGGTCAGATGCAAAATTGGGTTTGGTGGAGATAAACTCATGTTCAAGGCTTAAAAATTTTGAGCCGTTTGCCATGGCTCACCAAGCTACACAAGCTTATTACTTGAAGTATGCATCCCCCAAGCGAGATCTTCGTGATTGGCGGGTTGTGTACATGATTCAGCCCAGAAATAGCTTGCGTAATCTTGATGAGAATGACACATCCAATGCAGATGATTTTTTTCAAGAAGATGGTCAGCAGGGTAGCTTTTCTGTAGATGTTGACAACTTTGTTGATGAGTTCACTGTGTCTAGAAATCAGTCAGATGATGTGCTTGACCCAGCTGAAATTGAAATGATAGAAAATCAAAATAATGATGAAAATGATGAAGAATTACCAGAAGAGGAACTAGAAGATAGTAGTGATGAGGAGGAAGAAGAAATAGAAGAAGAGGAAGGACAAGAACAGAGAGATGGGGCTGAAGATGATGATGACAGAATAGAGCATGACTCTGAATACGATGACGATGATTACTGAAAATTATAACTTCTACATCTTAGTGTCCTTTTGTTTTGTTTATTAGTAGTAAATATTCTACATAAAATTGTGCTACTATTGAATATTATATTTTATCTGTTGGCAATTTTTAATTTAGTTGTTACTGAATGTTTAGTTTCATTTGCAGTAATATGCCTTTGATAATTGTCTGCTAGTCATTTTATATAGAACTAATAGCATGCATTTTCACATAGTAGCAGGACTATCCGCCTGAGCCATAGGCCCCCCTCAGTCACTAGGTCAAACAGATCATCTTCTAATGCCTCTGTGGGAAACAACATATCATCTCACTCTATTGAGAAGGCAAAAAAGGCTAGAACCCCTAGAAGACAGACACAAGCTGGTGACAGACTGGAGGAAATTGATCGGCCCCTTATAGTTCCTCATGGCATGTTAGTATTGATGTTTCAAATGGTTTAGTACTTCTTAGTAAAGCAATATTCATATGCTAATTTTTAATCTGTATTCATAACAGTCTATGGGAAAAGCATCCATACACTGCTCGTGAACCATCAACAGTGCAAGGTGCATTAGTACGCCAGATGTATCCGGAGCCAATTGGTCCAGCTGGTGACCGGAAACCGGTGTTGTGCTCGGGAGGACTACAAGTGGTCCCCTGGTGCAGGAGTTATAACGGCCGCTTCTAAAATTATGGACGAATTTTGGGTAAGTATATTCACCTATAATTATGTTTTTGCTAGATGTTGTAGTGGATTTCTTAACATTATTCAACACAAACCTTAACCGCATGCTTTATTTTTGTTATTTATTTGGCAGTGGCGTTTCAAGTGTGACCCATTAAATCAAGAGAAAGCAGAAGCTGCCTTAGAGGAGAACTTCACTAATAAAGTGAGGCAGATGCTACACGAGGAAAAGGCGGCAGCCATCAAAAGATTAAAGAAGAAGGGACAGATGCCTACAGAAACGGATGAGGAGGGTAACACATGGCCAACAAAGGAAGCTTTAATTTCTGCAAAGCCACCTGGCTTTGGTACTATTGTTGGTTGGCGTTTACTTTGCGAGCATTGGTGTAGTGCAGCATTTAGAAAGAAATCTTTGACCAACGAGAAGAACGAGACTAGCTCATGGGGAAACCGTCTTCCATTGTAGTGGTGCGAGAAGTGCTGTCTCTACACGCCAACATCTGGTAATCTTTTTTCATGAAACATATTTTTCTTCACATCTTCCACGAAACATGTTTGTTATTACTAATGGGGAAGACTGTTACATTTATACTGGATGATGTTTATCATTCTTAAACTGCAGAAACTCAAAACTGGTAAAGACCCTGGAATTACCGGTGCATGGCTTCACACGCACAACTTGCATCGTGGGACTGATAGAGAGCAGATATGCAGCCAACGAATTTCTAAACGTTGGGTTAGTAAAATCTTTGTAGATTACTTAATTTTAGTCATAATGAGAACAATGTATGTAGCTAAACCATTACTGTTATTTGGAAAAGGAAAATTTTGATGATGCAATGACAAATGCCCATGGAGAAAACTGGGAAGAGGAGCACCCGGAATTAGATGCACAAATCATCTATGAAGCAGCGGGTAAAATGCCACATGGCAGACTGGGAATTGCCAATGAGTTATTTACGAAAACGGAGAAGTGCAAGATTAAGTCTAGAAGGGTGTTCGCCTCACAGCCGGTGCGATCAGCTAGAGAGGACCGTCTAGAAAGAGAAAACAACCGTTTGCAGCGAGATAACAAGCGTCTACGAGGCATGGAGCTGGTTGTGCGGGTAATGTTCATTTTCTTGTAAATTGTAGTCTATGAGTGAATAGGTTGTGCTGACTGGTTGTTGTTCATAGTCTTTGGCTGAAAAAGGAGGAGTGGACTATGATGTAATAATGCAATCAGTTGCACCTGAGTTGGTAAGTATAACATCCTAGTGCTAGGCTTGCATCAATAAAACTCGAGTAACATATCTGTATGTTTTATGTTTTATGTATAGGCCACATCAGATTCTGAAGTTGGATTTGAAAGAGGAAAAAATGTGGATCGTCAACATGAATCTGAAAAGGTTAGTTAAATGGTGATTGTTTGGGAAGTAATAAATATGTTACTTGCAAATATGTATCCTAGTAGAAATGTAGTGAATGATCTTCTGGTGCATAGTCTTGTTAACACATATATGTGCTCGTAGAGATAGTTCAGAACTTGCAAGCCTCTTCACTAGTTGCCCTTTATTTGCCCAGTTCATGTCGTGACGGTGTGCACACAGTATCAACGAGCATGAACTGATTCCACTATTCAGAGCACCGTTTAACTTAGCATTGAAGATTTTTTTTGTACAACATATTTACATGGTCTTCTAAGCAGTCTTAAGAGTAGAAATGAAAGTAAGTGTGCGTGCACTAGCAGATCAGCAAAACGAGAAATTTTCTATTACCCACTAGTCTTTTTTGTTGATTTGAAAGCATCGGTCATCCACTTGCCTGACTAGCATGTGACATGACGTCCAGTGTTGTGTGTTCCTGATTCCTCACCTTCTTAATCTGCAATTTCTACTGTATATTGCACTGTTCTTAGTATGATGACGTTTTGATCTCTTGCTTTGGCTGCAATTAGAAAATAATTTTTGTGTAGCTGTTTGTTTTTGAGCGTAGCTCCCTAATATTATTGCATTCCTAACATGCAATATCATACAAGTAAGACGTGCTAAATTCACTCTGATAATTTTGTATATAGTCATTCATGATTGTGCACTATTGTACGTTAATATTTTGAACAGTAGGGCAAGTTTCCTGCAATGCATTTCTTTCATTTTTCTTACAATCGGCCTTATGATTGTCAGGGAATGGGAAGTAAAACCGGAGGTAGTCCTAGTCGTGAGGAAAGTCATGGTACTGATGATGATGATGACATCTATGACAATGGGGATGACTATGGTTATGGCGAGGGTGATGCTGATGGCTACGGTGATGGCTACGGTGATGGCTACGATGATGGTTACGGTGATGGCTACGATGACGAAGATTGATGATTAGTCTATTGATCTGAGTCATGCAACAAAGCAAATTTCTCTACGATTTCTACAAAATGTTTAGCCATTATGATTTACTTATTACTACTTCCTTTCGCGTTATACCTTTTCTGCATGGATCATATACTTTGTGAGGTTATACCAAACAAAATTCATGTTATTTGACCGTGTCTGGTGGTTAATCATGATATCTTTTTAGTTGCTGGTATACTGAAATATTCTGGACCTGAATCACATTTTTGTGCTATGCAACATCCCCTTGCGACCAATGCCCACTGACGACCATCGGTAAACTTATAAAACGACCGGTGTGGGTAGCCTCTCAAATACCATGTCCCCGACGGGTTGCATACACCATCGGTAATTGTGCTAATTGACGGCATGGTTGTCCTCTTGGTTAAAACCATGCCCGACTGTTAAATGTACTGTCGAATATAAGGGAAACCGACCGATGAGCTTACTGTCAAATATAAGGACAGCCGACGGTATGTGGTACCCATCGGAAACTAAACATCCGACGGGGCACGGTCAGCTATAATCATAAACGAGGGGTTGTTGGGCGGCTACTGAACATAACATAAATGACGGCGTACCGTCGGATGATTGCCGTGGGAAAAGCTAAAATCCGAGCGTACCGTCGGTTATCGGAGCAATGGCCGACCGAGCAACGCCGACGGGACATAGCCGACGGTACACCGTCGGATTCAACGTTACCCGACGGTGAACTAAAGTAGCCGACGGTAGTGCGGCCCTCGGTTAAAAGGGGATATCTAGTAGTGGATTATACTATGCCTCCTACACTTGATGAGAATAATAATGATAGCTACTTTGATGAATTTGCTCCCGCTATTACTAATAAAATTGATTATGCTTATGTGGAGAGTAATAATTTTATGCATGAGACTCATGATAAGAATGCTTTATTTGATAGTTATATTGTTGAGTTTGCTCATGATGCTACTGGAAATTATTATGAGAGAGGAAAATATGGTTGTAGAAATTTTCATGTTACTAAAACACCTCTCTTTATGCTGAAAATTTTGAAGTTTCACTTGTTTTATCTTTCTATGCTTGTTGCATTATGCTTCATGAATTTGTTTATTTACAAGATTCCTATGCATAGGAAGCATGTTAGGCTTAAATTTGTTTTGAATTTGCTTCTTGATGCTCTCTTTTGCCTCAACTCTTATTTCTTGGGAGTGCATCATTGAAATTATTGAGCCCATCTTAATGGCTATAAAGAAAGAACTTCTTGGGAGATAACCCATGTGTTTATTTTGCTACAGTAACTTTGTTTTGTATTTGTGCCTTGGAAGTTGTTACTACTGTAGCAACCTCTCCTTATCTTAATTTTTTGCATTTTTGTGCCAAGTAAAGTCTTTGATAGTAAGGTTCATACTAGATTTGGATTACTGCGCAGAAACAGATTTCTTTCTGTCACGAATCTGGGCCTAATTCTCTGTAGGTAACTCAGAAAATTATGCCAATTTACGTGAGTGATCCTCAGATATGTACGCAACTTTCATTCAATTTGAGCATTTTCATTTTAGCAAGTCTGGTGCCTCAATAAAATTCGTCTTTACGGACTGTTCTGTTTTGACAGATTCTGCCTTTTATTTCGCATTGCCTCTTTTGTTATGTGGGATGGATTCCTTTGTTCCATTGACTTCCAGTAGCTTTGGGCAATGTCCAGAAGTGTTAAGAATGATTGTGTCACCTCTGAACATGTGAATTTTTATTATGCACTAACCCTCTAATGAGTTGTTTTGAGTTTGGTGTGGAGGAAGTTTTCAAGGGTCAAGAGAGGAGGATGATATACTACGATCAAGGAGAGTGAAAGCTCTAAGCTTGGGGATGCCCCGGTGGTTCATCCCTGCATATTTCAAGAAGACTCAAGCATCTAAGCTTGGGGATGCCCAAGGCATCCCCTTCTTCATCGACAAATTATCGGGTTCCTTCTCTTGAAACTATATTTTTATTCGGTCACATCTTATGTACTTTACTTGGAGCGTCTGTTTGTTTTTGTTTTTGTTTGAATAAATGCTTGTGTGGGAGAGAGACACGCTCCGCTGGTTCATATGAACACATGTGTTCTTAGTTTTTAATGTTCATGGCAAAGGTTGAAACTGCTTTGTTAATTGTTATATGGTTGGAAACGGGAAATGCTACATGTAGTAATTGGTATGATGTCTTGAATAACTTGATACTTGGAAATTGTTGTGCTCATGATTAAGCTCTTGCATCATATACTTTGCACCTATTAGTGAAGAAATACATAGAGCTTGTTAAAATTTGGTTTGCATGAGTGGTCTCTCTAGAGTCTAGATATTTTCTGGTAAAGGTATTTGAACAAGGAAGACAATGTATAGTCTTATAATGCTTGCAATATGTTCTTATGTGAGTTTTGCTGTACCAGTTCATGCTTGTGTTTGTTTCAAATAACCTTGCTAGCCTAGCCTTGTATTGAGAGGAATTCTTCTCGTGCATCCAAATCCTTGAGCCAATAACCATGCCATTTGTGTCCACCATATCTACCTACTACATGGTATTTCTCCGCCATTCCAAAGTAAATTGCTTGAGTGCTACCTTTAAATTTCTATTCTTTATCTTTACAATATATAGCTCATGGGACAAATAGCCTAAAAACTATTGTGGTATTGAATATGTACTTATGCACTTTATCTCTTATTAAGTTGCTTGTTGTGCGATAACCATGTTTCTGGGGACGCCATCAACACTTTGTTGAATATCATGTGAGTTGCTATGCATGTCCGTCTTGTCCGAAGTAAGGGAGATTTACCACTAGTTGAATGGTTAGAGCATGCATACTGTTAGAGAAGAACATTGGGCTGCTAACTAAAGCCATGAATCATGGTGGAAGTTTCAGTTTTGGACAAATATCCTCAATCTCATATGAGAACATTAATTGTTGCTAATTGCTTATGCATTAAAGAGGAGTCCATTATCTGTTGTCTATGTTGTCCCGGTATGGATGTCTAAGTTGAGAATAATCAAAAGCGAGAAATCCAATGCGAGCTTTCTCCTTAGACCTTTGTACAGGCGGCATAGAGGTACCCCTTTGTGACACTTGGTTAAAACATGTGTATTGCGATGACAATCCCGGTAATCCAAGCTAATTAGGACAAGGTGCGGGCACTATTAGTATACTATGCATGAGGCTTGCAACTTGTAGGATATAATTTACATAACACATATGCTTTATTACTACCGTTGACAAAATTGTTTCTTGTTTTCAAAACCAAAGCTCTAGCACAAATATAGCAATCAATGCTTCCCTCGTCGAAGGGCCATTCTTCTACATATGCGGTATTTGCATCAGTGGTACCTTGATGCATGCAAGGAGAACATAAGGTACGTCGTGGCGAGTATACCATGGGAATATTACTACCGAAAGGAGGAGATCCATATTGAAATGAATGAACTCTGGCAGTTATTCAATTTAGAAGCCCTCGACAAATCTCTCATGAGTTGCTATTGCTTGTAAGTTGTTAACTACATATAAGTTCATTTTCATTCAGTTCATGTTCATTTTCATTGCATATACTCATTATATCTTATGTGTTCTATTATGCAGACTGAAGATCAGTGAATGCAAAAGTAATAATATTATCAATATTGGGTTTGTTGACCCAGATAAAATACATGTTGAAACGGTAAAGCATAAAGGCGAAGAAACGGGGGGAAACCTACTAAGGTTTTTGGGGGAGCAATATTTCTGTGATTCAATATTGTTTCCTTACAACTACGAGTGAGAGTCTTAATGATCTTTTATGCACATTCAATTTTTCTTACTCGATGTTAAGTGTAATTCCTGACGTATATACATAACATGTGCAGCTTCCACTGGATTCTACTAGACATTCAACCTGATAAGGGAATAGTTGAAGTAAGAGACCCACTGAGTAGAGGCGTGGACGGGTTCCGCGACTTGCAGAAGTTGCTCCAAGTGTAATTTCCTTCATCGCCGCGCTATATCTTTCGTGAGATATCAATTAATTATCCACTCATTCAATCATTCTTTTGCCTGGCAGGGCTTGGACAGCTTTCAAGAATCATCGTAAGGACGGTACCTGGGCAGAGAAGCTAACATTTACTCCTGTACCGTGCCCTCAGCAGCCACAAGGGACGAATCTATGTGGATACTACGTTTGCGAGTCCATTCGCATGTTAACCACTGAGAAGCAGAACAAAAATAAATTCAACGTAAGCAATAACATTCACAACTTTATTTATTATCGTCAATATTTCGTTATCAAGATTGATATAGTCATACTCATCTCATTTTCGTATATAGGTCGACTACATGCGGGACAGACTCCAACCAAAGGAACACCTACTAGGAATTGCGGAGGAACTGGCGGGACTTTTGGTTAGAGAAGTACTAAACAACAAAGGCTTATTTAGTCCAAAGAGATGCTCTACCTCCAAATAGACGGTCGTTAGTACCGCTTGTCGATCGTGAGCTAAATGTATATATATATGTAAGGGGAATCTACATGTAAGGGGAATCGACTTTTGCTTCCAATATTTGTTTGATCGATCTATATATATATATATATAATGAATGAACGTGTACCACTTCTAGTAGCGTACAAATATATGCAACTTTTATTTTCGAATGAAAAAAATAAAATAACAGGCGGTCGGTGGCGGGGGGGGGGGGGGGGTTGCTGCACCCCTCAAACCCTAAAGCAGCAGCGTTGTGCGCGCGCCACGTAGAGGACCTTTTGTCGCGGGTGGTAATACCGCCCGCGACAAAAGGGCATGTCCCCTGCGCGCCCCGCGGCTGCCACGTGGTGGACCTTATGTCGCGGGTCGTAAGCGACCCGCGACAAAAGGGGGAACTTTTGTCGCGCCTCCCTTGTCGCGGCTGGCCACCCGCGACAAAAGGGTCATACGACCCGCGACATTAGGCCTGTTTTCCACTAGTGCCACACAAAAATAGGTGGAGAGCATGATCCAAAGGTTGTTTCAGACGGGGCATGCCTCCTAGGGCTTGGCCTTTGGGAGTGCTAAAAAGGGCCGAGACTACCAAATACGTCCACACCAAATTGTCTAGCTTTGGCTTGGCAAAGTGTTGCTTAGAATTAAAAAAAAAACATGTAAGTACAAGAAAGTGTTCCAAAGCAGCTCAGGCCGCCGTTTAAAATTTATGATAATATTTACAACGGACGCTTATAAAGAACACCAGACGTCGTACACACATTACAGCATGCATGTCACTCCTGGCCTGGTGAAGCTGCTTCTCACCATCGTCGATACGTTTTCTTCTTCCTCAGCTGGAGAAAAAGAAATTTTGTTAGAATGGACAGGTACCTTACTGGCAATCAACACTTGTATTACTACTAACTCGAAGAGAAGAAAATTACCTCGCTGCTGTGGCCGCACTTCTTCTTGCGGCAGTTGGTAGACCTCGGAGGAAGGCGCGCATAGCACCTATGAATCAATGGCGGAGAAAAGGTATGTCAGACCGAGATGGAAAAATTTGGAGCAGGTATTGTATGTACAATTAATGTAGGCGAGAATATGCACGTACTTGCAGCAGACCATCTTGTTCTCGATGAAGCTGAGCGCAAGCGCTCGGAGGCTGCGGTCCTCCAACCAGGGGGAGTAGCCCCGCCCCCTATAGAGGCCGCCGCGGAGGCCGAGCGCGAGGTGCAGCGTCGACTCCTTGCAGATGCCATAGTCGGCCAGCGTTAGGCCGTCCTCCTCCTCCTCTAGCTGCTTCCCGGCGAAGATGAGAGATGGTAGCTGATGGCGGTCGTCGTTGGCGGCGTCGGAGGTCCCAATGATTCCTTGCTTGTCCTTGATCTGTGCCTTGACGCTGCCGACCGTGTCGCTGCTCTCCACCTCGAGCGTGAGGGTCTCCCCGGTGATGGTCTTCACGAAGATCTGCATCGTCGAATCGTCTTGGATGGCGGTGGTGCCGTGTGGTGGGGTACCGGTGAGCGCAGCACAACCTGCGGACGTGCATATATAGCAGCCGATTGAAGGAAACAGAAACGGAAACGCGGCCGCTACGAAACAGAGTACGCCACCATAACGGGAAGGAACTATGTGATCGCCACGGCCCGCGTCGTTAGATTGATCTCCACTAGGACAAAGCCTGTACATTGACGCCACACTAAACAAGATGTATATTAAAAAAATGTGTGACGATGATATGAATCAATTCCCGTTTTGAGTTTTATTAGCCGTAAATCATCAATTTCGTGTATGAAGTTTTGAGCGAATTCTGCCAAATTCTTTGCACACGCTCAACTGTTTGAAATTTTCTTTGAGGAGTGGGTTCACCTCACCATTCCGCATAACTTTCATGTTGAAAGTTTTTTTTATAGTAAATATAGATGAATAAATAAATGACTCGCTAGTATACTGTAATGTGTACATGTGAGTATAATTTGGACTACTTTTGCTCAACTTCTCGCTTGCCATCTTCATGGACGGCGACGTGATGATGATATGTGAGAAGTGAGAGGTGATAATCCATGGTGGTGGCGGCATGGTGATGTTCATCTTCGTGATCGGGGACATGGTGATGCTTGTGACCGGCGTGGCCGACGGTGTCATGGTGGTATTCAACTTCATCATCGACGACATGGTTATGCTTGTGATGGGCGTGAACGACGATGTCACGGTGGTGTTTGTCTTCGTGGTCGGTGACGTGGTGAAGCTTGTGACCGGCGTGACCGGCGGTGTCATGGTGGTCTTCGTATTCGTGGTCGGCGACATAGTGATGCTTGTAATGGACGTGAACAACAGTGCCATGGTAGTGTTCATCTTCATGGTCGGCGACGTGGTGGTGCTTGTGATCGGCTGCGCCGTGGTGGTCTTCGTCTTCGTGGTCGGCGACGTGGTGATGCTTGTGACCGGCGTGAACGACGGTGTCATGGTGGTCCTCATCTTCGTGGTCGGCGACGTGTTATGGTGCTCTTCGTCTTTGTGGTCGGCGACGTGATGATGGTTTTGATCGGCGTGACCGGCGGTACCATGGTGGTGTCTGCCTTCGTGATCGCCGACGTGCCGAAGCTTGTGAACGACGCCGTAACGCTTTGTGATATGTGAGAAGGTGAGAGGTAAGGTCACCAAATGGATACTGGTGAGGCTAAAATTGGGATCGTATGAAATCAAACAAACTGATTCTCACGTTTTTGCTAGGCCAAAATCTTCGGCCCAAGCTACCAAACAACAGCCCAAACCTATACCGTTGCCCAGAACGACATGGGGCTCCCGTCTCACTATACCAATGGTGCAGGAATCTGGTCCAGCTAACCAAACGCGCCCCTTGTACACCCCTCACCCCGACACACACAATGATCGCCCAGATTCAAACATTCCACCCCAACCCAAAATATGCAAACCTATCCACTGCAACCACTATCTCCCCCATAACCAAAATTGTGTGTGATGCGTCTAGCGATCCGTGTTGTTTAACTGCAATGCATGAGGAGTACATGGCATTGATGGAGAACGACAGGACTTGGACGCTCGTGCCGTGGCCACCCGGTGCAAACATCGTCTCCGTTAAGTGGTTGTTCAGGCATAAGGGCATCTCCAACCGCCCGACCCAAACCGCGTCCGCGCGTCCGGATAGGTCGGGCCGGACAAAAACGCGGCCCAGCGCGCGTCCTCATCCCTAAAACGGATGGCCGCGGCGTCCGGGACGACCCAAATCTGGGGCGGGTTTGCGTGACCGCGGACGCCGAATGCTGGTCGCTCGTGTCCGTCCCTTATCCGCCCATGGCCCGTGTGTCATAGAAATAGAAATATTTTTTCATTCAAAGGAATCATTACAATTTTTTTTAGCCTACTAGTTATATCCTAATACGTACGGGGCCGGCGGCCTCGCCGGCGACTCCCTCGCCGGCTCGCCGTCGGGGCCGTGGATTTCACTCGACGCGGGCGGCCTGTACGCGTGAGGATTCCACTCCAGCTTATGAGCTGGGTGGCGCGGCGGAGGACTTCATCCTCCTCCTTTCCGCTCGCGCGCCTCGGGCGCGCTCGCGCTCCGCCTCCTGAGGCGGCACCATCCGCTTCCCGCATAGCTTCAGTTCCTGCAGGGCGGCGCGTTCCACAGCGGTGCGCGCCTCCAGGCGGACGCTGCCGGCGGCCTGGGCCTCGTGGGTCCCGTTCCGCCGCCACGTGCGCTCTTATCGGCCGCGCTCCGCCGACGCAGTAGCCTCCCGGGCGCGCCGCTCGGGCGAGGGCATCTGGATGAGGTGGCGGGCTGCTCGCATAGCGAGCAGCTCGTTCTTCTGCCCGAGGAGGTCGCCTAATCGGTGGCGACCGGCCCGGCAGGTCGCCTCGTGCTCCTTCGTCACGCGCGTGAGGTCGGCGAGGCGCTCCTCGATGACGGCGTTGATGTTGGCCAGCGCGAGGTCCTCCTCGTTCACGGGCTCCTCCTCCGCGGCGTCCGCGGCCTCGTACCAGCCGTCCGCGGTCTCGTGCCAGCCGTCCGCGGCCGCCTCCACCATCTCCGCGTCGCGGAGCGCGCCCCCTTCCTTCTTCGGCGCCGCCTCGGCAGTGACGCGGAGCGCGTCGTCGTCGGCGACCCACCGCGCGTCCGCGCGCTCCTCCTCCTCCGTCCGCCGGAACCTAGCCCGAGCGGCGAGGGAGAGCTTGGCCCACGTGGCCTGCAGGGCGCGCGGCATGGCGCCGGAGAAGGTGGAGTGGGAGAGGAAGGTGATGCGGTCTGTGTGAGACCGTCGCCGTCTTTTATAGCCGGCGGCCTGGCGGGAAACTTGGGCGCGAGCGCACGCCAATGGCATTTTCGCGCGCGCGGGAACCTCACCATGGCTGTCCCATCGAGGCCTGCCATGGCGCAGCGCCGCGCAACGAAGACGAACCACGTGGCGTCTCTTTGGATCGCCGGGCGCCGCGTGCGACCCAAACGGACATGCGGACAGCGCCCGCGGGGCGCTGTCCGCGTGTCCGGCCGGCCACGCAAACACCTCAAAACAGACGGCTCAGCGCGTCCGTTTGGGTCGGCCGGTTGGAGATGCCCTGAGCTCACAGGCGATGGGACATTGGAGCGATATAAGGTCATATGGGTCGTCCGTGGCTTCTCGTAGCGCCCCGGCGCGGATTTCAATTAAGGAAAATTCTACGCGGAAGCGCCGCATCGCTGGCTGTTCCGTGCGGCGCGTCACGATTCGGAAAAAAGGCATCTCGCTCTCTATAGGAGCCGCCGCTCAAGCGCTGCCTTATCCACTCCGTCCCGTACATGCTGCAGCTTATCGCCTCGGTGAACCACATGTTCTCTTTCTCTCTCTTTAGACCACTGCGGGCTGGCAGCGGCAGAACTATCGAGGAGAACAGCGCCGGAGGGGTTGCCACCGTCGCAGTATCCCAAAGACATGCAAGTAGTACTATATAGTATGACATCCCACGGACCTAACGCATTGGACTGCCCCGCGCTAAATTGACACAGTATGGGCCGCCGCACGGAAGTGACTCCCGTGCGGCGCCGCTGTGTAGCAACGTCCTTCAATGAAACCTTCATTCCAGTAATCAAATCGGCCACCACCACGGTGTGCTCACCATCGCCGCCGCGCAGGACTGGCCAGTTCATCAGATGAACGTCAACAATGCCTTCCTCCGGGGCACCTCTCCAAGAGCGTCTACTGTCAGCAACCAGCTGGCTTCATCAATCCGCAACCAGGTCTGGTACTATGATTTCTACTTTTGGATGAACCTTGGATGAAATTATCATGGATGATAGGTAACATAGGCTGGCAAGGCCTCTTGGTATACAACCTATAAAGCTATTGTCAACTATATCAAGCAGTTGCATTTGCGAGAGTTCTGGTAGCTGTCATGGAATACTTCCAGAGAACAGGTTTGATCTCAGTCGGAGAATCTTTAGAGAAGGATTTCTTTCCCCTATCCAGAAAGGAATTTCAGCGGAACTCTTGTTTGCTTCCGAGATGCAAAACAACTAGCCTTTTGAAGCTAAACAACTAATGGCAAAATTCTGTCCTCAACCAAACTTTATTTCAGCCAAGCTAGTACAAGTTGATGTGACCAGAGGAAGAAAGCAAATGCCACAGTTACAAATGATCCACTGGTGTATTGCCAATGATCAATTGCCGAATTAGCATATATAGCAAGGAACTGAGTTTGTGGCGGTAACACGACACAGATGGCCAATAGTTGCCCAAATTTGTCAGATAATTAAAAAAAGCCTGAAAATATATAAAAAGCGACAACAGAGCATGCATAACTACAACCCACATAATTTGTCAGATTATAAAAACTACGACACCACATAATAGTATATGCCAATTATCTGTCCAAACAGAAACAGAAAATCGCAGCTTACTGGTGAAAGAAAACAAATAGCAGGGTCATGAACCATACAATTATATTCGTTGCAGGTACTGCAAGTCTGAGGAAACTTCAAACAAAGCTTCTTAAGTGGGACACAGAGTATCATGCTGCTGTCAGGTACGCTTCATCTTGTTCATAACCTTATGTTGCATGGTATCGATGCAACCGAAGAACGCAAACCTCCAGAGCTTCAAGAAAAACAATGCTCCGAACCATACCCAGAAACCAAAGACAGTTCCAGCAATCACTGAGTAGTACAGCCAAAGGGTTTCAAGTTCATGGCGACCTTCCTTTGCCCCATCAAGCGTTGTTGTAGAACTCGAATTGCCTTTACATGGAATGCTCAGAGGAACACCACATAGTCCAAGGTTGTTGCTATAAATGGAGGGGTCATTGAGTGTTTGGAGCTGATTGCCCGTAGGTATTTCTCCTGATAGAAGGTTGCTGGAGAGATTCAGAGAGCTGAGGAACAACAGGTGTGTTATGCTTGAAGGAATAGGACCTGAGAGCTTGTTCCAAGAGAGGTCAAGAGACTCCACATCTTTCAAGTTACCAATGTTATTTGGGATAGGACCAGATAAAATATTTCTTGACAAGTTAAGGAATCGAAGGTCTTCCAGGTTAAGCAATTCTGAAGGGATCTCGCCAGAAAGGGAGTTGCTTGATAAATCAATACCAATCATGATCATAATTGTTCTACCGAAAGTGTAGCCTTTCCCCTTCCAGATTATGTCAAAATGTTCTTTGTATGAGTAATGTGCAATCCTACCGTTGCCTTCATGTGCTTCTGGCTCTGGCCTTGTCTCATTCGTGTGATTAAAGTTGGAAAAACTTGTTGGTACCAAACCAGTAAAATTGTTTTCAGCCAGGTCAAGCAGTTGGAGATGAGAGAGTTGTGATACTTCCCAGGGAATACTTCCATGAAACATATTTGATCGTAGCCGGAGAACTCGTAGCAAAGGGAGGCATGTCCCTATCCATGGGGGGATTTTGCCAGAGAACCTATTGTCTCCAAGATCCAAAGATACTAGGCCTTGCAAGTTCCGCAGAACTGGTGGAAAGCATCCTGTGAAGTTATTTTTTGAAAGATCTAATGAAAATAGCAAGGAAGTAACATTCTTCAAGGCTTGAATTATCCCAACGAACGAATTGCTTGACAAATCCATGTACGTAAGTCTATGCAAGTTCCATAAGCAAACAGGGAGCACTCCGGATAGGAGATTGTTTGATACGTCCAAGACTCGAAGATGCCTTTGCTGACAGAAAGTCTTGTCAAGGATGCCTGTGAATCTGTTTCTGGACAAGAATACATAACTGAGAGAACTGAGCCACAAGCTCACTGGAATCTCTCCCTCCAATTGGTTTGAGCTAAGGTCAAGGAGATCTAATACTGAAAAATTACCAAACGCCAACTGTAGCAATCCAGTAAGGTAATTATTGGACAGGTCTAGCACCAATAGCCAGGAAAATCCTAGCTCTTTGGGGATTGTGCCGTTGAAGCAGTTGCCAGAAAGGCTTAGGTATTCTAGGGACTTCCACATACTGATCTCTGGTGGGATGCTTCCAGAAAAGATGTTGCTTGAAATATTGAAAGACGAGAGCTTGGTCCAATTTGAGAAAAGCTCAAGTGGAATGTTGCCACTGAGATTGTTGCTCCCCATCTCAAAAATGTCCATTTCGTTCATCCTGGAAAAGGACAGTGGTAAACTTCCAGAGAGCATGTTAGAGCTCAGTTCCATCATGAAGAGATAAGTAAGATTACCGAGCGACTGTGGTATGACTCCAGAGAACATGTTGGAGCTTAGATCAAGACTCTCTAAATTTGGGACCATATCTGACAAGTTCTCTGGAATGGAACCCGAGAAGGCGTTACCCGAAAGGTCGAGGTGCGCCATCCAAACACTTGTGCGGTTCAGGATGAACTGCGGAAAAGTACCATTGAGGTTGTTATCATACAGCTGTAAGTACTGCAAAGTGGGCATAGGTCTGAACTTGGCAGTGTCTGGGTTTCTCAGGTGGTTACTTCCTAAATATAACTCGATAATCTTTGGGAGCTTGCTGAGTTGATAGGGGATGGCACCAGCAAGATTGTTGTTTCTCAAGTCCAAAATGGTGAGGTTGAGCAATCGAGATATGGTTGCTGGAATTGCACCGAAAAGAATGTTGCAGGCGAGGTCAAGTGTTGTGAGGTGTCGGAACGTGGCAAAGGAGAAGGCATCAAGTGTGCCGTTGAGCCTCGCATGAGAAAGGTCAATCCCAGTGACATGTTCGGCATGGTGACAGGTGACGCCGAACCAAGAGCAGGTTGGATTTGCCCTCATCCACGATGACAAAGAGGTGGAATTGAGCAGACTGTCCTTCCACCTGAGGAGTGCTTCTCCTTCTGGGCTGATTGCACTAGCCATGCCTAGCAGCACACATAAAGTAGTTGAGAGACACAAGCGATTTTTGAAATGGGGTACCATGGCTGAAGGTAGAAGATGAATGAGTTGCATGTTTGTTTGCCTCCAATCAAGTAGTGAGCATATAATATAGAGCAAGAGATTAAATTGCAGGAAGTCCAATTCGCTCCCACACCATTCAGCTTTTATATATTTTATATCAATGTGTGTGTGTTAGTAGCTATGATGGTGAAGATAATTCTACAGCATAGACTAGTGCTAGTTAAAGGTGCACTTAAACATGATTGTGTTAGTGAGTCGTCCACTGACCATAACTACAGACTATCGCCTTTGACCAGCCAAGTAGTGTCAAAGTAAGAAAGAGAGAAATGCATCCTGACTATATGAACATGACTTTTATACTGTATCACATCGCACCAGTCACCCACTGACCATAACTACAGAGTACAGACTATATGTGGTGTTGAATCACTGTTTTAAATTTTACAGATTTCATAACCAGATTGGATGGCAAAGATCTGTTCTAGCAACCGATTCTAACTTGGGAAAAGAATACTAGTAGGCGTCTCTTCCACACCGCTCATTCTCCCCCTTTCTCCCTCTCGCTGCGCTACAGTTCCCTGGTCGCCACCTTCCTTTGACCAGGCCGATCCAAGGCCGCTCCGCCGGAATAGCCGGCCGGAGTTGGTTGCGGTGACGCGCCGGAGTAGATTAGGGTTAGTTTAGGCTTAGTCCTTGTCTAGATTTCCTCGTTTACCCTCGTGGATCTTGGCGTCATGCCCGTAGTGAGGTGGCGGCGGTGGAGCTTGAGCTGCTCCCTGCAGCCTACGGTGGCTCTGATGCTGCTCGTGGTGCTCCGGTGGTCGGAGACGGAGGCACGCGGCGTCGGAACTCCGGCAGCCTCTCCAATAAAGCTCTTCTGCTGCTCACGAGATCTGGGCAGTTTCGATCTAGATGCTCCCCTCTCATGCCACCGTGGTGGTGCTGTTGCTGACAGAACTCCAGATGAAGCTGCTATTGTCCAATCTTCTGAGCAGCTGGAGGGGATCTTCTTCGAGCGCAACACGCGGTGATCAAGTTCGTCACCGCGATCTTTGGCCAAGACGGTGGCCCATCTTCTACCTCCATGACGGAGGCCCTGCTGGTTCGTCCCCGACTTTTCAGCGGTAGCCAGGGGTTTGATCTGGTCGCAGGAGTTGAGCGTTCGAGCTTTCTGCGTTCGGAACTCGGCGGAAACGCATTGAGTTCGCCGGTGTTGCGTGGCAGAGGCACCATTGTACTCGATTGCTTTTTCTTCTTATCTTTCAGTGTGCTTTTTGTAAATTGGAGAGCCTCTTCTTCAAATGTTGGGTTTCTTAGGGCAAGAGATGATAAGAAGCCTTTCTGTAAATTATACCTGCCACTTGGTGTTCTATAAAAGCTCCACCGGGGTCCAGGGTCTTCCGACCCCACTTGTGTTAAAAAAAAAACTTGGGAAAAGAAGATACATCAGTAAAAGGGTGCAATATCTCCAGTCAGAGACCGTATGAGATCGGGGTGTACTAGTCAACAGCTTTCTTGACCAGATCAAATGCATAAAATGGATATCTAGTAACGTGGTGGTGTCACTGCCATACCTCTCAGGGAAATAAATTTCGTAGCAATTCCCATATCAGCCAAATAAACACGACGGCCATGAATTTTTCGATTGGGTTGCCTATATCCTAAGATGACTAGCACATAAGTCACACAAATCCATTTCATGTCCACCATATAAAAAATCAAGCAGGTTAAACAGCCGAGCTAAGAAATGCGTACCTCTGGCTCCGGGACTCCGGGAGGAGTGTGTGATTCATCAGGGAAGCAAGGGTTGGATCAATGATTTCATTTTTCCTTGCTGGTCTTGGAATGGGCGAGAGCGACGCACGCGTCCCATATGATGGTGAGTGGGGCGCTCTAACGGCATGGCGGCGGGAGAGGAGCATATGAGCAAACGAAGGGGGGACGAGGGCGGCCCTACCAGCACCGTTGCCATGGAAGAGGGGGGGTTTACAATTCGCCACATTTTTCTTTGCACTTCTATTATTTGTCATTTTCTGTGCCACTGAAATGTGGTGGTCATGTGGTAAATAATAGACACTTCAAAGAAAAGTGCTGCAAATAAAAGAAGGAAACGCCAGTAAGATCAAGTTGAGCCTTGGGCCAGGCCTAACGAAGAAAGGCTATCCTAAGTCAAGTACACGCACATCTATAAGGGTTTCTGCCGTATTCACAATACCAAGTTAATGCTATTGTGAAGGAACTGGGGAAGGACCCGTGGCGTTTGACAAGAGTCTATGGAGAGGCTCAAACTAGTGAGTGTTCTAAAACATGGGATATGGTCAAATTCATTCGCCCGTCCTCACCATTACCAAGGGTGTGCCTAGGGGATTTCAATGAAGTTTTGCACCGGCATGAACATTTGGGGTGCAAGAGAGGAGCCACGCACAAATCGCTGGGTTTCATGAACTGGTTTCCAGGAAACAGTTCAGGCAGCCTGGGCCGAGCCTGCCTTTGGCAATCCTATCACCGTC
Source organism: Lolium rigidum (assembly GCF_022539505.1). Taxonomy (NCBI): domain Eukaryota; kingdom Viridiplantae; phylum Streptophyta; class Magnoliopsida; order Poales; family Poaceae; genus Lolium; species Lolium rigidum. Next base: position 6,679,584 of record NC_061509.1, on the reverse strand, counting down.
CTCGATCGAAAGCTCAGAACGCTTAGTAGACGGCTGAAATCCTAGAGCGACAAAAGAGTCGGCAACATCAGGCTCCAGATTGAATGGGCCAAGGAACTCATTTTCCGTCTCGATGTAGCCCAGGCAATTGAGCCCATTGGAAGCATGGCTCAGACGTGAGCTGAAAAGGAAGTATCTGGGGCTGTGCTCGCTGCAACGCACCGTCGCTCGGCAACGATCCTGCATCAACTGACTCCGCGAGGGAGAGGCCAACACAAAATACTTCCACATTCACACCAGCCATCGCCGTCGCAAGAACTACATACCCCAAATCACTCACAATGACACCATTCTGGTGGAGCAAGCTCAGATTGAGGATGCTTTTGCTGAGCACTACGAGCAATTATTGAGTACCCCTCCTGACCGTGACTTCAGTATTGACTTTGACTCTATCGGGGTTCCACGACACAACCTCGCTCTCCTAGACGCAGAATTCATCGAGGAGGAAGTTTGGGCTGCCGTCAGACACTCCCGGCTAGGGCCTGATGGATTCACTGGCACATTCTTAAAGGCCTGCTAGGCAAACAATTAAGGGAGATATCATGGAAGTTTTCAAAGCTGTCTACCTTGGTCGCACACACGGGTTTGCTAAGCTCAACAAGGCGTTGATCACCTTACTGCCTAAGAAACAAGATGCATCCACGGTCCGAGAGTACTGTCCAATCAGCCTCGTACACTGCATTGCAAAGCTTGTTGCCAAGGTCATGTCTCTGCCCTTAGCGCCTGTCCTCCCAACTCTGGTCTCCCCAAATCAGTCAGCTTTCATAAAGGGCAATTCATGACAACTTCATGCTAGTGCAGCAAATGGCTAAGTCCTTTCACAACGCCAACACACCTACAGTGTTGCTCAAGCTTGACATTGCCCGCGCTTTCGACACTGTCTCCTGGCCTTTCATCATCGAGCTGCTCCAACATTTGGGTTTTGGTCATATTTGGATCAACATCGTCTGCTTACTGCTATCAACGGCATCGACTCGCATCCTCGTTAACAGCCATGGGGACGAAATCTTTCACCATCGTGGTGTGCGACAAGGCGACCCCCTGTCCCCGATGCTTTTTGTCTTGGCCATGGAAATATTCCACCTCCTCATCAACTTCGCCGCCCGCATGGGTCTACTGGCCGCCTTGCCTGGGAGCCGTGGGGCATGTCGTACCTCCCTCTACGCCGACAACACGGCCGTTTTCATCAAGCCTACCATCTCTGACTGCGAAACATTCAAGGATTTGCTTCAGCTGTTTGGGGTGACCAGTGGCTTACACACCAACCTCAAAAGCTCTGCCACTCCGATTCGTTGCAGCGCAACACTTGCTTTGCCCAGTCAAGGATTTCACTATTCCCTACCTAGGTGTCCCCTTATCTATCTAGAAACTTCGTGTGCAGGACTTGCAGCCACTAATTGACAATCTCCACAACAAACTCTCTGGCTGGTGTTCTGGCTTGCTGTCCAAAGGAGATAGACTAGTGCTTGTCAAATCTGTGTTAGCTGCAACCCCCATCCATATCATGCTCGCCACTGACATTCCCAAGCTCATCAAGGATGTCATTATCAAATGCCAGAGGACCTTCTTCTAGGCCAATGGGCGGGACGACGGCGGTGGTAGTTGCGTTGTTGCTCGGAAGGATGTCTGCCGCCCAACTGAACTTGGTGGACCGGGCATCCTTGACATCAAACGGATGAGCTGGGCACTTTGGGCTAGATGGCCTTGGATGGGTCGTACAGATAATACAAGACCTTGGGCCAATTTCCCTATCAAGGGCAACAAAAACATCACATCTCTGCTCCATGCTACAACCATCGTCAAACTTGGCAATGGCAACAAAGCTTTGTTCTGGACTGATCGTTGGATCGATGGACAGAGCATCTCAGGCTTGGCACCATAGGTTTTCTCCGCCGTCAGTGCCCGCACTTCCACAACTCAGAAAGCGGCTACAGCTCTCCCTGGAAATGTCTGGAAACAAGACATCACGGCTGCTTTATCTATGGATGGCATTGTCCAATTCCTCAACTTGGTCGAGATCCTTGATACACAACAGACAAACCCTGAAGCCGAAGATGAGATCATTTGGCACCTCTCTGCCTCTGTGAATACTCCTCCCAATCTACAGAGCCCTCTTCGCAGGGACTGTGACTTCGCCTCTTGGGCACCTCTTAAATGCAAAGTCTTTGCCTGGCTCGCCTCCCTGGATCGATGCTGGACCAATGAGCGACGCCTACGCCACGGCGACACTTGTGCGCTCTGTGATCAAGACTCTAAGTCCATAGCACATCTCCTGTTAAGGTGCTCCTTTTCGCAACAAATCTGGTTCGACGTGTGTAGCAGGCTAAATCTCTAGACATGCATACCAGACTGCAACAGCGAGTTCATCACCTGGTTTCAGACCGCCACGGTGAATGCACAGAGCTCAGTTCGGAAGGGTGCCAAGTCGATTATTATCCTAACCATGTGGAGGCTTTGGAAAACTCGGAATGATGCAGTCTACAAAAACACTGCACCCAACAGGCAGGACCTGATCGTATCAATCCTGGAGGAAGCTAAACTGTGGATGATAGCCGGCGCAAAAGCCCTACGCTGGCTACCCTTACACGCTAGACCTCCCGATGTAGAAACCCCTCAGAGTCCCTAGGACTAACAAAGTTAGCCCAGTTTTTTTTCTTTTTTTCTTTTTTCCTTTTTCTCTGAAATTCCTTTGTAGCTCTGCTACTCCCTGTATGCTCCCGTCTTCTCGACGGTTTTCTTCTAATATATTATGACGCATGCTTTGGCATGTGTTCGAGAAAAAAAATCTAGGTTTCAAGGGGCCTAGCTGGACCTATGAGAAGAAAGTGACGGGTGATTCTTACTGCCAAGTTCGACTAGATCGAGCCTTAGAGCATCTCCAGTCGCGTCACCCAAACCGTCCCACAAACGTCGCCGGATTGAGCGTTTGGGGATGTGTTTTGTTCGTGCCGCGTTTGGGGGACGTCTCTCCCCAGCCGCGTCCCCCAAACAAAATTTCGGAAATTTTAAACTTGAGCGAGATTCGATTAAATTCATCTAAACTTGGCATATATTACTCCGTACATAGATTCGAACGAGATTCGACTAAATTTAAACCAAACCTAATCTAGAAGTACTTGCGGCGGCCGGAGGCGTCGTAGTACTGGTGGAAGTTGTACATGTCGTCGGTGACAACCTCCTGCTTGACGCACTCGTCGGGCTCGTCGACGGGCTCGTCCTTCACCAGGCCGCTTGGTCCCGTCTCGCCGTCGTCGGTGAGGTCCACGAGCGGCTTGCCGGTGTCGCGGATGGACATGGTGATCGCCGTGTCGAGGTCGCCCATCCAGGCGTCCTCGTCGTTCAGCGACGCCAAGTACGCCGCTCGCAGCCCTGGGAAGTCCTCGGGGTCGTCGCTGCTGGCGATGAGGCGCTGTTGTCGCTCGTACTCCACCAGCAGCGCCGCCTTCCACGCTTCCTTCGGCTCCTCCTTCACCTCCGGCTTCGGGATGAGGGCGCCGCCGCGCCTCTCTTGCTGCCGCCGTGCCTCGGATTAACGGGCGTCGCCGGCTCCTCTTTCACCACGCGATTGGGGACGGTGTAGGGCGCCGAGCGGTACGACGAGGACGGTGTCGATCGGGCCGGTCCTGAGGAAGAAGAGTTCGAGAAGGACGAGTACGTCCTCCTCGGCTGTCATTGCACTGCGGGAGACGATGGCGGTGAGGACGGCGCCTCCAACCTTGGAGCACCGTTGCGGATGCCGCTGATGACGCTCTCCCCGTCCCTGTTCCAGCTGTTCGGCCCGCCGATGAGGCCGGTGGTGCTGTGCATCTCCATGTCGTACTTGGCCTTGAAGTAGGTGCCCCACCAGTTGTCATTGTTCTTCGCCGCCCAGGTTGGATCGGCCAGGTCCTCGGCGTCGAGTTCAGCGCGCCGGGCCCTGATGGCGTCCTTCCAGCGCTCCGTGCCCAGCGTCGGCGGCGGCGGGACGCCAATGCCGTTCACGGCCATCTTCCAGCCGCCGATGCTTGGCGGGCGCATGTCCGGCGGGACAGGATATCCTGCATGGTACATCGCACACGCCTCCTTCACGGTGAGGCTGCCGCGGCCGAAGCCGTTCGCCACGGCGATCTTGCGGGAGGATGAGGACGACATTGCTTGGAAGGGCGAGGAGAAGATCTGGGGGCGGCGAGGAGAAGATTTGGGAGCGGCGAGAGATTGGGACGAACCGCAGGGCCTCTTAATGTACAACGGCGGCAGCGGGTGGTTGCACGCAATAACGCCGGCACGGACGGCCACGCGGCCATGCACGACGAGACGCGTCCCTGCGTCGCCTGGGAAAACAGGGACGCCATTAACGTCGCTGGACCAAAGGTAGGTGACGGGGTTTTAGTCTTCCGAGCCACTGACGCATCGGGCCCGCGTCGCTTCGCCTCCTTTTCGTTGTGCCCGGCGTGCCCGGAGCGTCCTCTGTGGGGCGGGGATGGGCTCGGGGCGCCGGACACCGTATCGGGCCGCGCCGGACAAAAAACGGCTTTGGGGGACGCGGCTGGGAAGGTTTTTTTGTCCGGCGCGCCTCAAATCGCTTTGGTGGACGGTTTGGGGGAACGCCACTGGAGATGCTCTTAGCTACATTGGAGTGGTGCGAGCGTTTTCCAAGTGCACATGTGCAACATCTCACTGCAGCATCGTCCGACCATTGTCCTGTCGCCCTGACGTTGGAAGAGCCAACGATGAAAGTTAGCTGATGCAGGTCAAGGGCCTTGACTCCTAGCGTCATCAACCCGCAGCGACGTCATCAAGCTCACCGCTGGAGACTCCATCACCACTATTGTAAGCTCAAGAAGTCAGTCAGCTCGAGGCTCCCTTGGCGATCACCAGAGGTCCTCTTAGTAAAGCAGTCAATACAGATCTCTGAGGAAAAGCATTCCAATAGCCTGAAGCCAGTGCTGCCCTTCAACTCTGAACAAGAGAGGAAAGTCACGCAAAAGAATGTGTACCAAAGTACGTTGCATAAGAAGCTTTGCAGATTATTATAACATTTACAGTAGACGCTAACAAAGACAGAGGGGAAAGGCTACAATGCTCCAAGAGAGCACCTGTTCAATTTGAGAAACATGAAGTAAATCCCGAGGCTCCCTTGGAGATTACTAGAGGTCCTGTTAGTTAAACCCTCACTACAGAGAGGCCTGAGGAGAAGCATTGGGATCATGGAGTAAAACTGTGTCAATATACTAACTGAAATTACCCTTCAGCTCTGAACAACAGGGAAAAATAAAGCAAAAGAGTGTGTTCCAAATACGTTGCATAAGACGCTTTGCAGATTACTATAAGATATGAAGTAGACGCTTACTAAGACAGCGTGCAGGTTCTAGCAGATTCAGAGAATCGAGCAGCACCTGAGCAAGACTTTGGGGAGCGGTGCAGGACAAGACCAGCTCCGAGGGGGAGATCCGTAAACGCTGCACCATCGTCAACAGCTACCCGGACTGAGATGCCCATCGATAGTCTTCTTTTCCCTGAAAATTGTCAGTCCATGATGTGATTTTGCTCTTGATTCTGATAAAATGTTTGTTGCGCATGCTGGTAAAAAACTTTCTTCAGGTTAATTGTGAACAGAGTGCAAGTATCCAAGAGGTCCATAAAACTGAGGCTGCATTCATAGAACACAATACAAGCTCAGTAACCATACAGAAAGCAACGATGAAACATATGTAAGTTCAACTCACACAATTGAGAGAATAAAACCTTATACAAGTCTGCGTAAGAAATAGGCCTTATCATAATAACAGCTATAATTCAATTCTGTCCACACAGGAACAGATAAATGCAGCTTATTGCTGGAAGAAAATAAAGATGAGTCTCCCCAACAATACACCTACATCCATAGTTTATAATGCAATTGAGAGAAGACATCGAAAAATACTGCATTGTGGGAAACAGAGTGCAATTTTGCATGGCACTGATGCTGCAACCGAAGAGCGCCAACCTCAAGAGCTCCAAACCACAGCCAGAAACCAAAGACACTAGACAGCTCCAGCAATCACAGAGTAATACAGCCACAGGGTTTCAAGTTGATGGTGATCTTCCTTTGACCCATCCAGTGATGTTGCAATAAATATGGAGGGTTCGTCGAGTGTCTGGAGCTGATTGCCTGTTGGTATCTCTCCTGGTCGAAGGTTGTTGAAGAGACTAACAGTGTTGACGGACATTGTTAGGACAAGTCATGTCTTAGACAGGCCTAGTGAAGTGTACTACTCTGACTCAGAATTCAATCAAGTACGTACTGTATCGTACTACAAGACGCATGGGGAATACTTTTTGCAATTTATTCATCTAATGATTTAGAACTTCCAACTCAGACAGTCATGGAAGCTTTCAGCCTAAAATTTCTAGGAATAAAAAAAATATGGATCTGAAATTTCCAAACCTGTGAGGAGGAAGAAGGTCGACTGCGGTGGGCCGGAGGCGATATGAACCACGTGTAGTCCCCATCGGGTCCTCCGGCCTTGACCGCCAGCAGATGACGACAACAAAGAAGACCCTCAGCACATCGTCCCATGGGGGAATACTTGGCCAGCCGCATGCGTCGTGCGGTCAGCTGATGGGAGAATGGCATGGTGGGGTTCCTGAGGGAAATGAATGGATTTTGGTTTAAACTAAAAAAGATGCAAACATGTTGAAAGCTGAAACTGAAAGAAGGGAAAGGGAATGGATAAAGTACCAGGTAGAAACCAAATTATATCAAAAACTCTATAAAACATATTTAGAAGTTCTCTAATTTTTTTGAACAAGATAGGTTTTCTCTTTTGACGTAAAAGGCACGTACTCTGCTATATTTAATAAACATTGGAAAAGGAAAATAATACAGAGGGGGGTGCATACTTGATCATGGGTGCTTGCTTTTCTTGGTTAGAAAAGCTGTGGAAGGAGAGCTTTCAGTCCACGGACATGATCTATCTATATACTTCATGTTCCACACAAGAAATGCACAACTGTGATGCATAGGAAAATACCATGAGTTTCCTGCCTGAGATATATATACGTGACAAAAAGTCTATTTACCATCATGTGCTGTCAGCTTCTCATGGTAAAAAATACACTGGAATTCAAATGGGTCCTGTAACCAATTGCATAGGAAAATACCATGAGCTGGAGGCAGGCAAGCAAATAATAAACAGAAGATGCTATTTTCGATGTTGAGCTCATCTTTTCTAAATGTGACAACTAATTATAAGCCTTGTAACCAATTGCATAACAAGCTGAAATTCACACCATCTCCATGCAACTATCTGTGGTGTTCATCAGACGGCAAACCTTGGACAGCCCGAAACCTGTCAGCTGAACACCGTCAAAACAAACAAGCAGCAGAAGCATCGAGAAGAACAAACCATGGTGGTTCCCGAGGAACTAAAACGGTAACTCCATGTCCCGAAAAATGTTTCAAGGAAAATGGGCTATAACTATAAGTAGACTTCTGTAGCAAAGATCCTGAACCATGGTGTCATGGTGAGAATTGCACTGAATAAACTAAGAACGATCTAAAGTTTCAAACTGTACCTACAGAGTTCAGCTAGCTAGCTTAGATAGGCGAGTGGAGTGAATTATGTACTCGGGTAATAATGTCCTCTTACATGTGCCTCCTTGCGACGCTGGCTGATGACTGGGCAGGATGAAGAGGATGACAACAATGAAACTAACTAAGTGCATCTGGGCCATTGCTGCGTAACATAATGTGTCCACTGATTCAGATGGATGTGGCGATTAATGAGTAGTACCATCGATACATGATAAGGTAAGATGCTGATGATGAAGACGGTGGTTTGAATCATGCGTAGGCGGCAGTATTTGCTGATGCAGGAGACCTAGCATGGAATAGACCTGCGCCCTATGCAGGTGGCATCCATCCCAAGACACGAACCTGTGAGCCTCCTGGCCGACCTGCACCACGCTGTGCCCGCTTGTCACCTTCACCCCCCTCTCCCTCATCAACCACCGCATCCGCGCCTGCTCACCGCCTGGCATGCCCATTGACATCAAGTACCCAGCCGAGTTGTCAGGCTCCAACTCCAGGACACGACACGCTGCGTCCCGCCCGACCTCGCAATTGCCATGGCTTCTGCACGCGCTCAGCAGCGCGCTCCAGGCTGCTGCTAGACTGCCGCTGGTGGCGGACAGCATCCTCTCCTCGATGATCTTCGTCGCCCCCTCGAGGTCCCCCACGCGCGCCAGCATATCGACCACGCACGACAGGTGCTCCGCCTGGGGCTGCAGTGAGTACTTCGCCGTCATCCGCTCGAAGTGTGTCATGCCCTCCTCCACCAGCCCTCCATGCCCGCACGCCGACAGAACAGCAAGCATCGTGACGCCGTTCGGTCTGACATTGTCATCGTCTTCCCGCTCCATCCTGTCGAGGAGGGCGAGGGCATCCGGCGCGCAGCCATTCATCCCCAGCGCGCCAATCATGGAGTTCCAGGTGAGTACATCCTTTCTGGGCATCGCGTCGAACACCCTCATTGCCGTGGTCAGGTCGCCGCACTTGCCGTAGGTGTCCACCAGAGCGTTGCCGACGTCCCGCTCCAGGGCTAGCCCACTCCTGACGGCCACGCCATGGGCACATCTCGACACCCTGGTTTCCGCGCAGTCGGTGCACGCTTGGAGGATGCTCAGCATGGTGATCGAGTTGGGCGTCATCCCGGCCTCCCTCATCGCGACGGAGCATGCCATCGCCTCGTGTGGCCTGCCGTTGTGGGTGCAGCCAGCGATGAGGGTGCTCCAGGTGACGACGTTCCTGTCGCGCATCCCTCCAAACAGCCGGAGCGCATGCTCCAGGAGGCCACACTTTGCGTAGGCGTCCAGCAGCGCGTTCAGCAGCGGCAGGCTCGACGAGGCGAACCAGAGCCTCCTGAAAGCCACGGCATGGACCGACCTGCACCACATAGCCTCGTCAAGCTTCTTGCACAGCTGTAGCAGCACCACCAGCGTGGTCTCGTCGAAATCCACATCATCGCCACCCTTCAGGAAGGACGAAGAGCCGAGCAGCTCCAGCGCCTCGGCGCAGCGGCCGGCATGCACGAGTCCTGAGAGCATGCTATTCCAGGACACCACATTCTTCCACGGGATCATCTCGAACACCTTCATCGCGGACCGCAGGTCGAGGCACCTGGCGTACATGTCGACGAGCGAGTTGGCGACGAAGACGTCATCGCCCTGCAGCCCGCGGCGCTCCGCGACGGCGTGCAGGGAGGCTCCGAGGGCCAGGTGGTCGCACGCGCGGAGGGCGACGACAAGGACAACCCCGTCCAGCTCCACGGCGCCGTCGGCGAGCATCTCGCGGAAGAGGCGCAGGGCCTGGGCGGCAGAGCCCCCTGCCAGGCAGGCCCCGATCATGGACGTCCAGGACACCACATCTCGGACAGGCATTTCGTCGAACAGCCTGGACGCGGCGAGGTAGTCCCCCGAGGCGGCATACAAAGCGAGCAGTGAGTTGGAGACCTCCGCGTTGCCGCCCAGGCTGATGTAGGCCGTCTTGGTGAGCCAGGCGTGCACGGCGGCGGAGAGGTTACCGTAAGACGAGGCGCGACGGAGGAGCGCGAGGAGGGTGGCGAGGTTGGGCCGGAAGAGGGGGAGAGACGCGAAGCAGAGGCGGGAGTAGGCCGGCGTGGGCGGGAGGTGGGCGACGAGGGCGTTGTAGGTGACGTCGTCGGTGGGGGTGGAGGGGCAGCGGAGGTGGGCGAGGGCGAGGTCCGGGCGCGCGGCGCGGAGGTAGCAGGTGAGGAGCGAGTTGGAGGCGGCGGCGGAGATGGGGCGCTTGCAGGCGTCCGCATGGAGCTGCGAGGCCAGGGCCAGAGCGGAAGGTTTGCTCTGGCTCGGCAGGAGCAGCGTGCAGCAGAGCTTGAACAACGCCGGGAGGAGCGCCGCGGGCTTGCAGTCGCCGAGGTACCGCCGGACCGCCTCGTCCACCGCCACCGCTGCCATTCCCGCTCCAGTGAAAATGGTTAAGTTGCGTAAATGCAAGTGCTCCAGTGAGTCACGAAATGGAAACTTTAGTCCAATCTCTAGCAATTAGGTGCTCCTTCCTTTCCACAATGCAGTGTGCATTGCTTTTCTCGAAAGTTAAACAGCATCAACTTTGACAACGTTTTTTTTTTAACAGGAGAGGTCCCGAATGACCTAGAGCTTCATTCCATTATTAGCGGTGGAGGTACAAATTACAAAAAAAGGTCCTGAAAAAGAAATTACAAACCGACTCGTACATTTTGCACTAAGGACCTTTGATTGTAAAGAGGAAACACCATCAAGTCCAGCTCCAGATCCACCACCGTAGGGCTCGCCGGAGCCAACCTCCACGCCACCGGGGACAGAACCACTTGGAGCATGGAAGCGGGAGCTAACTCCGACGAAGCTGTTGAGCCTCCGCTTTGAAACTGATTGGAGGTTGAAGAAGGCCTGAGGACGAACGAGAGTCGTCTCACCAGGTTGGAGGGGCCGCCCTATGGCCAAAGAGTACGGCGACTGCGGCGCCGTGGTAGACCTCCAGGGGTGTAGGGGCCGCCTTTCGGCCATGAGATACGGCGACAACGGCGCCGTGGAAGTCCTCCGACAAGAAGCCATCATACTCCGTGCTGCAGATGCGGGAACCAGCCACAGGCAGCAAGTAGCCAACCCTCTTCTCTCTCACCACCATGATGAACAGAGAGGAGGTGGCCACCGCTGCATCGCCGGTTACCAGATCCACGGGAAACAGCCTTATTTACGTAGATCTTCATCTCCCTCCGCCGCCACACCTTTGGCTCCGACCGCCGGAGCTCCATGAGGTCGAGGAAGAAGACGATGCAGTGCCAGATCCGGCTGCTGGGATCCACCACCTCTCTCCCGGCATGAGCATCATACGCCACTAGGGACCATAACCTAAACCTAGTACTACTACTATCTACTCCGGCGCCTTCTCCTCTCCATCTTCGGCCGGCTATTCCGGGAGAGAGGAGGAAGGAGTGGCCCGGTGAGGAGGGAGAAGGGCACAGGTACTGTAGCGAGTTGAGACGCGTTGGGGGTGGGGGGGATGAGAGACTCGGTCCTCCTTGACAACGTTTATTGAGAAAATATATTATATCTACAATATCAAATGTATTGTATAAATGTTAAAATATACTTCATGATGAATCTAATGGTACTGAATAGTTTGATTACTAAAAGAGAAGGAACATATGGTGCACCGAAATTCCCATTAAGAGCATCTCTAGCCACGTCCCCCAAAGCATTCCCAAACGGCGCCGGATCGAGCGTTTGAAGGATGTGTTTTGTTCGTGCTGCGTTTGGGGGACGTCGCTCCCCAGCCGCGTCCCCCAAACATCGGTCCCAAACTTTTTTTAACATTAAAATACTCTTTTTTGTTTTTTTGCATTTTCATTTTAATAGAGAGAAGAAACATTCCACAAACTTGGGAACATGGTTTACACAAACTAAGACATAGTTTGGAACATGTTTTCCACAAACTAATACATAGTTTGAACCATGGTTGACACAAATTAAAACATTGGAAAATGAGGAAACCTAACTAGTGTTGGTATCGCAGATTTCGTGTGTTCGCTGCCAAGAAAGAACACTCCCAGGCACCCAAACTGGAAAATCTAGCTGGTGATGATAGCCATGTTGGTCCTTTCGAGGAAGAACATCCAGAAACCTCCGTGCCTATTTCCGCTACGAAGAAACAACACTCAATCGTCCTCCTCATCGTTGTCGCCGTGGTAGTGCCAGCGGCGGCGCGTGTTGTCGAACACCTTGACGTTCATGTCAGTGTCGCCAAGGTAGGAGAATGTGAGCACGCAGCCGGCTTCGAGGTCGTGGTAGCGCGTGAACTTCTCTCAGCCGGTGTAGAGGTACATCTTGCCACGCTCGTCGAAGAACACGTCCACCGGCCACCGGCAGCAGTCGCAGCCAGCCTCCCGCAGATGCAGCGCGGCCGGCTCGTTGCCGGCAACGAAGTCGGCGAACTTGTTCGGCAGCCTCTGGATGCCGAGTGGGTTGCCCTTGAGGACGACGACGAACTCGAACAGCACTTGCTCCTCCTCCTCCTCCTCCTCCTGCAGGTCCGACGACGAAGACGACGGTGTCGCAGGCGACGGCGAGCATGCAGCTCTGCCGCGGCCACGACCATGACAACGGTCGCGACCTTGGCCTCTGCCTCAACCAGCCATGGCGTCGACTCTTGAGATGGTGACGACTAGGGTTGGGAAGAGAGGCGATAGGGTTTGTGTGCGAGGGACGATGAGAGAGCGCCCCTTTTATAGGCCGGAGGGAGACGGGGGAGCGGTGGCGCTCATTAACGCCAACACGCAGAGCTAGGCGAGACGAGACGATTCGCTGCGCCTCTGCGAGAACTGCACCATCACTGCACGCCAATAACTTTCGTCGCGGGGTAGACGACAGTTAGGTTAAACTTCAATATGCCGCTGACGCGTCGATCCCGCCACTCCTCGCATCGCTTTTCGTTGTGTCCGGCGTGTCTGTAGCGTCCCCTGTGTAGCAGGGACAGGCTCGAGACGCTGAACACCATATTTGCCGCGCCGAACAAAAGGAGACTTTGGGACGCGCGGCTATGAACGATTTTTTATCCGACGCGTTCCAAATCCCTTTGGGGGAGGCAACGTGGAGATGCTCTAAACAAAGAACTGAATGTTTCAAATATGATCGTCTAGCCGAATCAAAGAGCATCGTCGCCCAAGCCAAGTTACCATAGAGCTCCTTGTGAGTTGTCACAGACCTACCAACAGTTTTAAAAAAGCGTCCTGAGCATTGCCAGAGACCAATAAGTCGGCTTCGATTCCTGATCTTGGCTGAGATGTTTTCTTTTACGTCTATACGCCAGACGCATTCAGGAATGATGTGCCAAGCCATCTCCAGGTTTCTGAAGCAAAAAAAATGGCAGAAATAATTGTCCCAATCATTGACGCAGTTGAAGCACGTCCACAAAGAGGTATATATATAAAGAAAAATGATCCAATTGTAATCCATCGACATGCCACCGTTGAACTGAATCGAATCAGACGACTTGGTGGGATAATAGCAGAATGTAGTGACATCTGGCACAAGACATACTTCTGCCAAGGACAACACTTCATCTGCCATATCAATAGTAAGACCTGCTATTTATCAACTGAACGGTTAGGCAGCAAACTACAATGCTTGGTACGAAGGATCATCTATGCCTAGCGCAAGTGCACACCACTGACACTAAAAGAAACATACTGGTTCTATTTCACGAAAAACAAGTTAGTTGGCCACATCCAGGCTCAGTCAAAACTTAGGACCAAGAAGGATGATGCCACTACAAAAGGAAGATTATATAAGCTAAAAGTTCCAATATATGTCAAACAAATATAGAATAAGCACTTTGTACACGGAAACGCTAATCAACGGTCTTCACTCCCAAGATCGGCAGCTGGCTGCTACATCATCCAGCTCCGCTTATTCCACGTCCACTTCTTCGTCAACGTCCTCGTACTGGGAAAGGGGCAACACAGCAGACTGTTCAGCAGTTAAATGCAAAATTTTAGGCAGGGAGAGACTTCAAATGAGCAATGTCATGCTATTCAAGTGATTAACAGATCCACAATTTCTTGGACCATGCAAATGTAGTTCACCTACCTGCCCATAAGCAGTTTGGGCCACTGGTGGAGGTTGCGGGGGCATAAGAGGTGATCTACTTCTGTCGTCAATATCGTTTTCCAGCGCATCATCTAGCAATGCATCTATCTGTTCGTTTCTATCCTCCAGATCAACAGCCTCGTTAAGATCATACAAGGCACGAGCAGCCATGCCAGTTGAGGGCAAAGCATGCTTGACTGGAGATTCTTTCACCTGTAAGTTCACAAATATCTACTCAACAGGGTATTCGCTTGCAATATGAAGAGTGGAACCATCAAGGAAAGCTATCAGGCTCGCTTGTTATTTAGAGGTTAAGCAAAGGTAAGAAAAATAAAGGCAGCAAGCACAATACATAGTCCTAATATACTCCCACTGTTCCTAGATATAAGCCATATAGTTTCTGGCACGGAAATTAAAGAACGCACATTTACGAAAAATTGCACCATGCTTGGCTAGGTTTAACACTAGGCAATTGACGTGAGCTAATAGAGGACATTGCATAAGATAAGGAAACCTACTCAAATCTCTAAAAATATTGTCGATACAAGCGGGGCAACACAGTACACCTTATAATATGGAATTTTACTTAAAAAACTATATGGCTTCTATATAGGAACGGAGGGAGTAGAATACTGTACCTGGTCTGCAGAGACAACATTTCCGAGCTTATTCTTTTCATCTTCCCACAGTCTCTTCTTCAAATATATAGATTTTGTTCCATCACTCCCCTTGCTTGCTTTATCATAATCTGTAGTTTCACCTTCTGACCTATATTTATCGGACCTAGAAATTGTATCCGAGTCTCGCTCTCTTCTTTTCTTAGCTGAGAAACAGGAAAAATGATTACATATTGGTATGCAGGTAATATGATAGGAAGATATTTTTGCAACAATGCACTGAATGTAATATTACTAGCATGAAAGGAAACAAATTGCCCCTTCAGTGATTCTACATAAAAAGTCACTTCAGTGATTCTACATAAAAAGTCATCAAATCACGTGCTATTTGAGCTCTTAAGATTAACATAGAGGAAAGCTTTAGCTATTGACTAAATAGGATGGGTTGCTTAAACACAAGTTCAGATGCTAATGGAAAGAAAAAATGTACATCAGCACATAACACGATTCACACTGTATTCATAACATAAGTTCTCCATGAGTATATAATCATCCCAATAAATGAAGCTACCTACCAGCTTTTGCCTCATCACTAGTTGAGTATGGGATTGGTCTCTTTTTAGCTGCAGTAGCTTTTGGACTCCTTTCATAAGCATTTGGATCTTCATCAATATGGATGCTGGAAGCTTCTTCATTAGCACCACGCTTCAAAATATCTGAACGAAGCAAATCACCAAGCCTCTCAAAACGAGCTTGTGACCTGCACAAGTCCAATAGTCAATACTTAGTTAGCTACAAATTCTTATACTCATGGAAAGATAGAAATGAGTGCTTGTAAGCGAAGTCAAGAATGTTTCTCGTTCTAAGATCTGACATGATGAGTGCGCACCTTTTCAACTCTTCCTGAGCTCTCAAAAACCGAACATGGGCTTTTATGAACTTCTTCATCTTTGACGTCATCCTACATGGGAATATAAACCAAATGAAAATTGTGTATAGCATACTTTGATAGAACCTTCCAGATTTTGACATAATAATAAAGGAAGGGATCAAATTGTCATGTGCAAGTGTTGCTTAAATACCTATGATGTTCTTCCTTCTCCCTCCTCAGCTGCTGATCAAGATCACTTACTTTGCTTGAAATCCTGTGCACTTCCTCCATTTTCTCGTCCAAAACGATCTACAGAATAAATGTTAATTAGAGTGTGGGGTGAAGATTTTAGAAGATGATGTAAAGGTCACATATCAGAAATCAAGGATTTGCAACGCTAAGGAAGGGCGTAAATCACAAGTCAATCTTATAAATGTTAATCATTTAACATAGCATGCTAACATTTACTACCTCTTGTTTGGACATTAACAAAGTTTCCCACATGCAACTTAGACTATCACTTTTCATATGAATGCATTATTATACTATTATTGTGAATATATTTTGTTTCTAGCAATACAGATAGCCTTATCAAACACGTGTTAAGAAGTTGGACTCCATGTTTCTTAAAGGCACGTACATTTGTATGGAATGTGTAACATATGTACCAGATTGCATGAAACAAAAACTGACCTCGAGATGAGATTTATCTTCACGCAAAGCCGCCATATCAAATCTAACTTGTTTCAGCTGCACAATATTCACTTTATGAGAATTTCACAATTTTATAATGGCAAAATGTGCCAAAGGTACCAGTGAGCTACAAACTAGATTGCGCACTCTAAGCCTCATACCTGATTTTCATGATCTTCTTTGTCATCACCACTTGAGAATTTTTCCTTTTTTCTATCATTAGTATCAGAAATAGGGGAACTCTTGGATGAATTGGTTTCTCCACCATCAGTCTTCTTTTCATGCCTCCTCTCACTGAAAGACAAAACATAATGTGAAGTAAAATACAAGATAAACAAGACTTCACCCACATTCAAAATAAAAAGGAAGTATATGGTAAACCCATGGACCCACTGAAACTGCAGTAAAGTAGGTACTGCATTCTATTTAGATTGGAACAAATCACAGTTTGTTCTATGGTGAGCACAATTCGACATATATAAAATAATAAATGACTTAAAAATAGTAATACATATTTTAAAGTATATTCATAGTTAAATGGCTCCAAATGATGAAGATCAAATGTTGAAATACTTTATATACCTCTTCCTGCTGGGAGACCGTGAAAAGCTAGACTCTGCAAGCAAAATTACAAATAAGAACTTATAGCATGAGCAATCAGAATGTAAAAGCAGCTGCATGCGTAGAATAACTAGCATCACACCAAATAGTGGAGAGAGAGAGAGAGAGAGGATTTGTTTACCCCTTTCTCGAGAAGTTGGCCTTCGATCATGAAGGGAACGATGACCCCTGGGATCTCTTCCAGGGGAATGCCTCCTACGAGGTGAGAACCTCCTATCAGGCCTGCCTCTGAAGTCAGCACTTCTATAGTCTCTTCTCCCTAGAAGTAAGAAAGGTTTACGCGTTTTATGCGAGGAAGAGCTCATGTCAACAAAGAAAATGGAATGATATGGAGAAAGGACACCCATAAGCCTGTTAAGCTTACCACGACCTTGATCTACAAGATTATTCAATTAGCAATAAGTAGTGGCGGCTCCAGGATAAGGTCATTAGCCACACACACAAAAAGCAGGGCCAAAAAATAATACACAACCAGACACCAAGATACAATGATGCACCATTAAGGTAGTACCAATACTCATAATGCTGATCATCTGAAGTGAAATGGATGGAAGCTCCATAAACAGCCCATACAGTAACTATGATGAAGAAAGGTCTGCCATAATCCCAATATCACCATATAAATGCACTAACATTTGTCCAGATATCTCCCGCGAAGGATGGCAACGAACTGGAATTGCCAGTGATGGGCATACTTCCCAATGGAACTAGTTGATGTGCCATAATCAAAAGATATGTGACTTGGTTCATTGCAAAACTTGCTATTCATTCAGTGGGCTCTGCCATAATCATAGCACATGGAGCATATTTTTGGGCATCAATCAACGGAAGCCAAGACCCTCAAAAGTTGACCTTCTGATACAGCCCAAGCATTTAGTGGTGATGAAAAATCGTTGAAATAACCGATCGAAGAAATCTATGAAAACGGTTCCTCCGGCAGCAGTTGAGTCTAATAAATTTGCGATGACAGTTAAATCAAAAGACAACCAGTAAGAATGCCACCTAATTCTGCAACAAGCTTCCAGTTGTTAGAACTGTTCTCTATCTGCACAGCTGATGTTCAATTCAAGCACTAGTATGAAAATTATAGTAATATCACACAAGCAAAATAGGACAAAACAGATAAAGCACATAAATCACATGCATCATGAAGCAAGTATAAGAATATTTTCTCACTTCTCCCTAAAATAGAAAAATAGACCAAATAAGTCCACCCATGAATGATCCAATTCAGATCCTTTGAATGCCCTAGCATGGTAAAATTCAATATTACTTCCTTCCGAGAACTGGAGCGTATCGCCAGTTTGCAGTACTAGTAACTATTTTTGTGTGTGTCAGGCAACCACCTCGTAAAGTCCGTCAACGTTATTCACCGATAACATCTCGTTCAGCTAAGCCTAAATTTCGTCAAGAACCATTCTTGGTAGGGTCAAAAACCTAATCTTTCAGGCATTCGTCGATTTCTGGAAATATTTCAGACAACCTGAAATCCAAAATTTTCATTTGCATCTAGCTATCCGCAGATCTATACTTCCATCGCATGAAAAATAGATAAATTGCACACATCCAACCCTCCCCGCATCTCGCTGAACACCCGAAACCCTAAACCCCGGGCAGGGATCTAGGCGAGAAACAAACACGAATCGACCGAACAGAAGGGCAATGGGGAGGCACGGCGAAAGGTATTTCCACACATACCGGCATGGTGGGGCGGGAAGGAGGGACGGGAGGAAGGGGGCCGGCGGAGCTCGACGTTGCCGTGGGCGAAGCTACAGAGCTCACGGTCGCAGTTGCCGTTCTGCCACAGCGCGCAGAGCTTCGTCTTGTACGCCGGGCCGCGGCGAGGTGGGGGCAACATCTCGCGGCGGTGGAGGCGGCGGGGATTCCGATCGCGAGGGTTTCGATGGGAGGCGGAGCACCTGGGTCGGGGAGAAGACTGGAGAAGGTAAGGGCTGGGAGGCGTTATAGCAGATGGCATATAAATGTCGTTTATAATGAAAAGTACTAAAAGATCCCTTCAAAAAATGAAAAAAAAAGTGTAAGATCTATTTTGAAGCGTAACATAGAATTAAATCCAAAATATATATAATATCTACAGTACCAAAAAACTGTGAAAAAAGTAATTCTTGTTTTAAACCCAACAAAAGTTATAGTGTGCAAACTTATATGTTTGACCAGGTTTACTAAAAATATCCATGCTTAAAATTTCTTAAAGAACTAGGCCAAACTTCATATATTTGACTCAGCACAGATTTTATATTGTGCAAGAATTGAAGGAGTAGGAAAAATCTTGCTTAAACCTAAACACGTCGTCGTCCCGAGGGCCGGTGAGAACTTACCGGGAATGGCTTGGCGGTTCCGCGTTGCCGGTGACGTTCTTGCGCGGTGTGTGGAGGAGGAAGGAGGGACCGGCGCAACCGGGGAAAGGATGTGGAGGAGCACCGGTGATCAACCGAGCAGCGCCAGGCGGAGAAGGTCTCTGGACCGGCGGCGTGATGAGGTCAACCGGAGGTCCACCAAAGATCCAGATCCAGTGAGTGGCGGCGCTGGAGGAGGAAGACGATGAGAGGTGGCGTGGTGAGAAATGAGGATCTCACCCCTCACACTATTTATATTTGCGGCCTTGAGATGCGTTCGTCACATCATACGGTGGGAACCCGAGGGTTGCACCGTTGGATTACCACCACGTGTCCTAGGGTTTGAGCGGTGAAATCGCCACGAAGGTACTTTTAATGTTTGAAATCACCGCAATCCAGGAAAGCTATCTATGCTAGAACTTCCGCCCTGGATTTTAGGAAGATTCTCTTGTAGAGCCTTGCCATGGAATATACGCAAAATCCGCGAAGCAACCGTTGGAAGAAATTTGACCATTGGAATCAGGGTCATGAAGTTTCCGGCCAACATTTGGTCGGAGATATGAAGTTTTGAGTCCTTCAAGATTCTCTATTATTCGTTCCAGACAAAGACGAAGATACATGCGCAAGCTGTGTTGGATGGAAAAAATGGTGAATCTCGGAGAACTCTGAGGGCTACTATTGTGGATATGCCAACTAGGAGTACCATGGTAGTGTCTCAATTCCGGCAAGACCGGGTGGCCCACGGATGGTGGTTAGGCCGGGTGACCCAGTTGCTGGAAAACCAAGATGGAGGAGTCTAGTGACATAGGCATCCCCAATGGGCCTGCCGAAGATGGTACCCGGGGTTTACTGAAGGCCCACGAGTCGAAGAATATGAAGTTCAGAAGCCCGAGTTATGTTAAGGAAAGTTAGAGTTGTATTAGGAAATATAGACTTGTAATTTTACGGGACGGGTTAGAAACCCTCCCGGACTCTGTAACTTGTGTATTATGAATCCCTCGGCTCCACCTCCTATATAAGGGGGAGTCGAGGGACAAAGAAAGGATCGATTTATTGTTTCACGCAACCCTAGTTTTCATAATCGTCGAGTACTTTTCGGCTGGAACCTTCGAGATCTACTTGCCCTCTACTTCCGACTAAAACCCTAGTCTATAATCTGTAGGCATTGATAAGTTAATCCCTTGTCAATTGGCGCCGTCTGTGGGGATTAGAGGCGACAAGGAGCTGATCTCGATGGCACGTTCAAGATCATCGACTTCGTCAACTGCAAGCAACGCTTTGGACAGAGGTAAACATATTGAAACTAGTCTAGTCGATTTTGTTCCTCACCCGCCCTCCCGTTTGGATGCATATGCGTATCTGGGGGAGCCTATGGAGATGACGTTTTGAAAGTTTCAATTCCGCGTCGAGAAGGAAGGATCATATCGTCTCGAAATTCCGATCTCGTCGGGATTATCGGCGGTCGATCCCGATTTTTCGGATTCAACATCGTCAACCGAGTCAGGCGAAGAAGAGATTTCGTCGCCACGCTTCATCAGCACAAGGGCAAGTGAAAAACTCTCCAAGATCTTCAGCGACATGTCTTTCGAGTCATTTGCGGACTCCTATATAAGCGATGACTCGAGCAACATCGACAGCTTCAACTTCATCGACAAATCTACTATTGTTGGAGAGGTCTTCACCAATCTCTATGATGGTGTCACCAAACCCGACAAAGTTCAGAATCCAAAATATCATCGAGATCTATGCAATTGGAGAACCAAGCCGATCAGAGCCAGGAGGCGTCGGAGGCTTTCGACGATGCGGAAACCCATATGTCGATCACGGCGATCTCGGGCGAGGTTTAGGCACTAAATATGTCGGGCCTACACAGCGTCTAAGAGTTCAACTCCCACAAGAAGCGTGGGACGAGCCGCAAGAGCTATGGACGGTGCGAGAACCAATGACTACAAGCTGCTACGGCGGAAGGTGCAAGCTTACCAATACAGACTCGCTCGCTTTGGCGAGAGAATTAGAAAAGCAGGACGGCGCCTTGAATAGAAGAAGGGAGCGGCTTCAGCGTCAAGCGGGCGAAGGCGAGATCTAAGCCGAAATTCGAGGAACTTCGGGAGATAGTCATAGAGAAGCTCGAAGGAGAGCAAGATCTCGGCTACAAAATATACACAGAAGCGAGAGAGAGAGAATTTAGTTCAAAACCTCGACATGTCTTTTATGTCAATCGACACGAGGGGAATATCATTCCCAAAACACCGGAAGAGGCTCGGGTACATGGCAACGCAAGCTTTCATCCTAAGCGTCAGAGCCACCTCCCGGAGATCCAAGAGAAGCATTGTATAACATGGCCATGGCAGGATGCGGAGCCATGGGAGCGAGCATTCGCAACTACACCTCCCGAAGGAGGCTGCAAGGCAAAATAGTCCACGGCCCTGCAGTAGCGGTCGCGGGATCCCCGAGAGCGAGCGGGGTCGGAGATGCGAGCGACTCGGAGCCGAGGGTGGATAGAGCGCGACAGGATAGAAGGGAACATCGGCATTCACCAGAAGTTGATGAAGAAGATATGTGCGGACTCCCGTGCTTTACGAGACGAGTTCGAAAAACTCGAGTCCCATCAGGATTTAAGTTACCCGACAATTTCAAGAAGTTTGATGGTCTACAAGATCCCGAGGATTGGCTAGTCGATTATCTCGAGACAGTGAAGCTGATAGGTGGAACCAGAGCAACAGCCATGCGAGTATTCAAGTACACTACAGCGGAGCCGCACGATCTTGGATAAAGAAGCTTCCTCCGGAGTTCCATCGGCAAGTTGCGATAGTTTTGAGGATGTATTCGTCAAGAATTTCCGATCTACTTGCAAAAAACCAGCGTCACTATAAGAGTTGAGATCGTGTAGACAAAAGCATGATGAATCAATGAGAAAGTACATCCAGAGATGGAACATCATTAAAAACTCGGCAGAGAACATATCTGACGAGAGGGCAATAGATGCGTTCGTGGCAGGAATTCGACGAGGAGATTTTGTCGAAGACTTGGGGAGAACAAACCCAAGGACAGTATCGGCATTAATGGAGATAGCAAACAGATGGGCGAGACGGAGAAGATGTTGTTCACAATAAACAACATAGGTCACCGAGAGGAGGACCGCGATCGAAATTTCCAAAATAGACGACGATTCTCTAGGCAGTTTTCGAGTTATGACGCTCCTGGCCAAATATCGGCTGGTTTCCGAGGAAATACTGGGGGAAACAGTCGAGATGATTATCAAAGGAGTAGCGAGCAGCGAAGCGACAATAGAGATGATTCCCGTAACAATAGACAAAATAATGGACCAAGGTTCCAGAGACCATACGTGTCTCCCGAGGATATGATGAATGGACCGTGTCAAATGCATTTTTTATCTTGACAATAATGGGAAGAGACAGTCAGGACATCTGCAGAAGGACTATCGAAATTTTCAAGCAATGTTGAGATTTGCAGGGCAAGCCAATGCTCAACCAATGCACAGAAACCCCCAGGGGCCAAGGAGTGAGATCCACCTTCCACCTCCTCCCGCAATTACGGACGAAAATCGGCACCACCTCAGAATAGCGGCAGCACCACACCCACCTTCATATGTTGATCCTAACTCCAACGGCGCGGTCTCGATGATTCAGAAAGCTAGGCCGTCTAATAGGGCTCAGAAAGTAATCTCACGTCAAGTGTTCATGGCAGAGAAAATGCCTCCACCAACGATTGAGTACCTAAATTGGTCGGGACAGGACATTGGCTTCACAATTGCGGATCACCCGCACAAGTTCCTCGACCAGGGGCGGTCAGCACTTATCTTACCGGCGGTGATCGCAGGATTCGACGTATCTCGAGTATTCATAGATGGAGGCAGCGGTCTAAACCTTATGTATGCGGATACACTAAGGAAGATGAACATATCCTTGGCAAATTAAAAACCAACTGACACACGTTTCCATGGAATCACGCCGGAGAAGCCAAGTTATCCACTGGGAAAGATCAATCTCGACGTTCAGTTTGGAACCCGAGAAAATTACAGGATCGAGAGGCTGGAGTTCGAAGTTGTGGATTTCCCGTCGCAATATCACGCTTTGTTGGGACGACCGACATATGCCAGGTTTATGGCGGTACCACACTACACGTACCTGTTGTGGAGGTTACCAGGACCTAAGGGACCAATCACAGTCAAAGGCAGTTTTGCATTAGCTGATAAATGCGACAAGGATTTTCACCGACTGTTAGAAACCTTCGGGATGCAGGCAGAATATATGGCGTCAAGGCTAACAACTGATTATGACGTGTTACCAGATGCAGGAATGCCACTTAGGGAGCCAACCTTTAACACTACCAAGGATTCCAAGGAAGTGCAGATTCACCCGACAGATCCAAAGAAAACGACGTCCATTGCAAAAGACATGGACCTCGCATAGGAAAGCGCTCGTCGAGTTCCTCACGTGAGCACTGGAAAATCTTCGCATGGTATCCAGGTGACATGCCGGGAGTACCCGGGGAACTTGCCGAGCACCACCTAAACTTGGATCCAATAGCGAGACCAATTAAACAACCTTTGCGGCGTTTTCGGAACCAAACCGCAAAGCCATGCTTGTCGAGAGATTGATCGACTCAGAGAAGCTGGTTTTATTAAAGAGTTACATACAGAGGCCACGTGGGTCGCTAACCCAGTGCTGGTCCCGAAGAAAAACACGAAAGTCCTTCGCATGTGTGTCGACTTTACGTGTCTCAATAAACACTGTCCAAATCATCGACTCTATGGCAGGATGTGAACGTCTTTCCTTCCTGGATGCATATTCTGGTTATAACCATATCAGACTAAAAAAGATGATGAAGTCAAGACAGCGTTCATAACACCTTACGGCGTGTTTTGCTACAAAATAATGCCTTTCGGTTTGAAAAACGCGGGCGCAACATATCAGCGGATGATGCAGAAGTGTTTGGCAACACAGATTGGAAAAAGCGTACAAGTGTACATTGAAGACGTCGTCATAACATCAAAGAAGGGGTCAACATTGATCGAGGATTTAAAAGAAACTTTCGACAACCTTGACAAGTTCTGCCTCAAGCTGAACCCGACAAAGTGCTCTTTCGGCGTCCCTGCGGGAGAACTTCTCGGGTTCCTAGTCTCAGCAAGAGGAATCGAAGCCAATCCAGAGAAAATTCAAGCTATCGTAACAATGAGAAAGCCGACAAAGTTGAAAGAAATATAACAGTTGACCGGGCGAGTCGCAGCTTTAAGCAGATTCATCGCCAGACTAGGAGAAAAGGCGTTGCCGTTCTACGCCTTGATTAAGCAAGGAGAGAAGTTTCAATGGAACGAAGAGGCAGATAGAGCTTTCGAAGATCTCAAGCGCACAATCTCGACACCACTAATTTTGGTGGCGCCTAAGGAGAAAGAACCCCTTTTTCTATACATTGCAGCCACGCCTCAGGTGTTCAGCACAGCCCTCGTTGTCGAAAGAGAGGAAGAAGGAAAACTTCATGGAGTACAGATGCCAGTATATTTCATCAATGAAGTTCTATCTCCCTCAAAACAGCGGTACCCGCAGTACCAAAAGCTAGCGTATGGAGTGTTTACAACCGCAAGAAAATTGCGGCACTACTTTTCGGTGCATCCGATAATAGTGGTCAATGAGGCGCCTTTATCCAATATATTAAACAATCCAGAAGCTACGGGTCGTGTCTCCCTGTGGGGAATAGAGCTTTCCCCTCGGGACATCACGTACGAAAAAAGAAAAGCAATAAAGTCGCAAATCTTGCCAGACTTCATCGCAGAGTGGATGGAGCTACAAAATACGGGACCCCCGGATTTATCGAGAACTTTGACTATGAACTTCGACGGGTCCAAGAGATTAGAGGGAGATGGACCAGGCGTGATACTAATATCACCTGAAGGCGACAAATTAAAGTATGTCTTACGGATGACGTTTCCAAACACGTCTAACAATGAGGCAGAATACGAAGCTCTCATACACGGGATGAAGATGGCGAAGGCTTGTGGCGCAACCCGACTAAAAATCTTTGGCGACTCACAATTGGTGGCTTAGCAGGTCATGAATCAATGTGATGCGATCAATGAAAGTATGATAGCATACAAGGAAGTGTATAACGAGCTGGAGAAGTTGTTTGATGGATGCGAGGTAAATCACATCAGCAGGCTAAGCAATGATGAAGCCGATGTTCTTGCAAACATTGGGTCACAGTGTCTCGCGATTCCACCAGGCGTGTTCTGGGAGGAGATAGCAGAGAGATCTACAAAGCCGAAAGAACCAAAGAAGAAGAAGAAGGATGAGAAACCCTCGGGGGCTACAAAAGCAGCACTGGAAGAAGAAGAGGAACCGGACTTAGTAATGATGGTACAAATTCCATGGATGCAAGCGTACATATCATACATCCTAAAGAAAGAAATACCAGACGATCCAGTTAAAGCAAGGCGAGTTATCAGACGTTCTAAAGCCTTTACTGTGGTCAAAGGGGAGTTGTACAAACGAAGTATTTCGGGAGTGTTGCAAAGGTGCGTCACACCCGAAGAAGGAAGGTTAATTCTGAAGGATGTACACGAAGGAATATGTGGTCACCATGCAAGCAGCCGAGCTATAGCAACCAAGGTTTTCAGAGCAGGATTTTATTGGTTGACGACGAATCGAGGATGCGAAAGAAATAGTTCGTACTTGCGACGCGTGCCGAAGATTTGCCGCAAAACCTCATTCTCCCAAGACGAGAATTGATGCCAATACCATTGTCTTGGCCCTTTGCTCAGTGGGGTCTCGATATGGTGGGAAAATTACACAAAGCTTCGCCAGGAGGATACGAGTACATTCTCGTCGCTGTCGATAAATTCACGAAGTGGATAGAAGCAAAGCCAATAAATTCACCAGATGGAACATCTGCAAGCAAATTCGTGAAAAGCATTGTCTTTCGGTTTGGAGTGCCTCATAGCATCGTCACGGACAATGGTAGCAATTTTACATCCAAGGAATTCAAGGCATATTGTGCAGAGGTAGGCATCAAACTACACTTTGCATCAGTTGCGCACCCGCAGACCAATGGTCAAGTGGAGAAAGCCAATTGTATCATCTGCAATGGTATCAAGAAGCGTTTGTTAGCACCGTTGAAAAAAGCTCGACATACTTGGCCTGAGGAGTTGCCTAGTGTGTTGTGGAGTATTCGAACAACACCAAATACAGCGACACAAGAAACTCTGTTTTTCCTGGTCCATGGAGCTGAAGCAGTACTGCCGATAGAAATAGAGCATGATTCTCCGAGAGTAACGGAATATGATGAAGAGGCATCAAGGAAAGCATTGGAGGATTGTGTCGATGCACTTGATGAAGCTCGAGATGAAGTGTTATCACGGGTCGCTAAGTACCAGCAAGATCTGAAAAACTACCACAGTCGATGATTGAGGCCAAGATCCTTTCAGGTGGGTGACTTAGTTCTTCGGCTCAGACAAAAAAGCCATGAAAAACTTGAGCCGTCGTGGCTTGGTTCGTACATCGTCACGGAAGTAATCGAAGGAGGAGCATACAGAATCAAGGACAAGAAGACAGGACTTGCCGAGCCAAATCCTTGGAACGTGGCGCAACTCAGGCGTTTTTACGCCTAGAGTCGAAATATAGTCCTCCTTATAAAAATACAATGTACTGAAACGCCCGCGAGTTTTCAGACGCACTCTTTTCCTTTCAGGGCACCGAGTGGGGCTGAAAGGTTTTTAATGAGGCGGGCTCGCGGTGCTGCAATATAGTAAAAGATATTGGTGACATGCATCTTTTTTCGTCGACAGGCTCGGGGGCTCATAACCGTAAATATAGTATACTCAATAAAATTTATTTGCCTTGGTTTAACCTTGCAAACACAATAAAGAAATTAGCCACCGAAACACTCGGGGGCTAGGGAAAAGAAAATATATATATATATCTGTCTTACAATATACATACAGAAAGTTATAATTTTCTTTCGACAACATAAGCTATTTACTGGAAAAATAAACTCAGTCATGACCTAAAAGGTCGTCAATATTTACTCTATCTTCTTCGGCAGAGGCACCCAGAAAATTAGCATAATGGCCATATGCAAAAAAGTCGTCATCCATCCAAAGAAGGTCACCAATTATCTCTTCAGCTACTGGGGTAACTACTGCATCGATTTTTTCGACACCTCTTCGCTGTTGTCTCAGCTTGGTATGGACAGTTTCCACCACCTTTGTAATATCAAGTTTGGAGTGGCAGATCTGAAGCATAATAAGGGCAAACCTGGCGCCAGCTACCAGTTGAGCTCTTACAGAACCATGGATTTTTGTGTGAGTCCTTAAATTTCTCCATCAGCTCAGGAAGGGTCTTCGGTTGAACATTCTGAGGAAACATAGAATTGTAAATCATGGATAAAGTTTTGGTACAAAACTCAAGGAACTCACGAACTTGGCATGAGCGGTCCTGGAATCTGACGATTTGTCGGGTACGTTCCGGGGTAGCCCAAAAAAGAGAGCCATGGTCAAGTGCCAGATTAACAAGGAAATTCGACCTTGTGTCCACTCGTTCATCTTCGGCAGCGGCGTCTAGAAAGGGACCTATTTGGTGACAGCACAAGAATTACAAAGGAGAAAACAAGGAAAAAACATAGGAAGTTTAGGTTTAAGAAGTATACCTGCCATTTCCAAACTTGCTTCAGTCATCAACTCGAGCATAAAATTCTCTCGGGAGGTAGCCTGCGCAGCTTCAGCTACGGCGGTTTCTTTGGCAGCTATAGCCTCCTAAGCCTGCTGTAGCACAACCTTCTCCTTTTTTGATGATCTTCGAGACTGATCCATTATTATAAGTGCCTGCTTCTTCATAGACTGAAGCTGTTGACGGAGTTCTTCGAAGTCTTGTGCTGAACCCTTACTCGAGGAATCTTCAATAAATTCATCATCAACAGGCGTTTTCTTCGAGTAGGAGGAAGCAGGAAAAGCACCGGAAGGACGAGGAGTTGAAGTGTAGTTATAAAATACCAACTGGAAATAAAACTTTCGACATCAATCATCAAGCAAAATAGATTTCCATTGATTTTCAAAGTATTTACATGGCTAAAGGAGGGTTCCTAATGAACTAATGGGGCAGTTGTCGCCAAAGCTACTATGGCGACAGCATCAAAAGAGAAACAAAACAAAAGAGAAGACAAGGTGGTCTACTTGACCTCCGGCTTCGATGAACTAGGAGCGGGAGTTGGCTTGCATCTGAGGTAGGCGAGGATTTTCTTTGAGTTTGGCTTGGCAGCCTTAATCAACGACTGCCACCTCTTCGTTTCCATCTCCTTCGTATCGCCAACTCTCGCCCAGTCGACATCTTGTTGGTTGTCAGCAACCAAGGCGATAGTGCCTTCAACACCAACTTTCAAACCTTCTTGGCGAAGTTTGAGCCCAAGATCTTCTTGAGAATTGAAGCACTTGGCGAGAGCAGTACAAAAAGAGAAAAAAAAAGTGAACGAACAAGCAGACGATAAAAATATATTACCTGAGGGAGCGCGTTGGTGGCGCTATATGGTGTCACACGACAAGATGACGGGACGGTGTCTTTCTTACTAAGCGACGAGATTTTTCGGACAAGTTTTTCTAAGACCTTGACCGGTAAATCTATCGACAGGCGATCCACATCCTTGTCGCCAGCATACATCTAAAGGGGGTTTTTGCGAGCTTGCAAAGGCTGCACCCTAATCCTAAGGAAATATGCCGTGATTTGGATACCCGACAATTCTTGTCCACGGGTATTTTGGAGCTCGTGGATGCGTGTCATCAGCGCCTCTGTCGCTGTTTTTTCTTCGTCGCTAGCCTCTGCATCCCAGGACCGGCGGCGACAGATATTTTCGTTGCCATCGAATGGGGGAATGTTGTGTTCCGCTGAGTCGTGGTTTTCTTCGTGGATATACAACCATTTTTTGCGCCACCCTTGAACTGAGTCAGGGAATTTGACGTCAAAGTACTCGACATCAGGGCGGACGCAGATAACAACGCCTCCTATGTTATAGGCAACGTTGGGTGAGCCATTACGGCGAAGGAGGAAAATGCGCTTCCATAAAGCCCAGTTAGGCTGGACTCCAAGGAAAGATTCGCACAGAGTGATGAAGATCGAGATGTGGAGGATGGAGTTGGGAGTAAGATGGTGAAGTTGCAATCCGTACACAAAAAGCAACCCACGCAGAAAAACGTGAATGGGGGAAGACAGGCCGCGGATGAGGTGGTCAACGAAACTGACCCGATACTCGATAGGAGGGGATGGATAGCTCTCCTCGCTGGGGAAGCGCAACGAATCTTTCTTCTTGCTGATCCCAAGCTTCTTCAGCAAGTTGATATCTTGGGCGGAGATTTTGGATCTCTCCCACTCAGTGCTCTCCAGATCCGTTGTCGCCATCTTTGCTTCTGAGGTGTTGTGCCTTGAAAGTCTTGGCCGCGGCGGCATCGACAATGGTGTGGAGAAAGTGGAGCAGTACGCGTGCGCTAGAATTTGGTTGTTTGCAATGGAGATTGGAGCAGAGGAGGTATGAGCAATGGTGCAGCGAAGGGGAATAAGCGAGGAAGAAGGAGAGTATTTATAGCAGGATTAGTCAGAACGCCGCACCGTTGGATGTTTTCCAAATAGACTTGATGCTTTACACGTGGACCAAAGGGTATAATGGTACTTTTTATCATGATGGAACTGGACAGGCGCGGAGCAGAAAAAGCGGAGGACGTGTGTCCCCCACTTGCGTAACGTGTCAACAGGTTGCAGGTTTTGGGCCCGCAGGTCAGTGAACGGACAGCTCTCCCGTCTTCCCAATACAAGGATCGTGGCTATCATCAGTAATGATGTCACCTCTCTAAAGAAAAATTTCGGCTATAAAGATTAATGAAATTGGCGGCAGACAAAGACAATTGATTATTTCGGGAAGCCTTTGATCAAATACAAGTTTTTGCTCAAATGCTCGGGGGCTACTTTGGAAAAAAGAAAAAAATTCGAGTATGACAAAATAGAAATGGCGAGAGCCTATGAACAAATACAAGAATTTGTTCATAGCCTCGGGGGCTACTCCCATCGGGAGCGCTGGTCGCGCACCCGATAGATATGAAAAGCTCGAGAAAGAATAACAATATAGCGACAGAAAGTATTAATCTGTTGAGCCTACAACCAAGTACAAGTCCTTGGTTGTAGCCTCGGGGGCTACTCCCATCGGGAACGCTGTTCGCATGCCCGATGAAATTATAAAAAGAAGTGAGCATATTTCGAGTTATACAAATAACTCTACATATACTCCCATCGGGAAGGCAAGATAAGTCATCAGTTGACTCAACAAAATGTGCTATTCCAACGAGCCGAAAAGCACTCGACAATATATTCTCGGAGCGCCAAAGTCGCGAATAATCTTTGAATGCCGCAAAACTCTGCGAAGGTAAGACCCCGCATCCGTTACGAGCGGCGTGGCACCGTCTCCGACGTCGGTTTGCTACTTTTTTCCGTATCAACAGATACGAAGAAAAATCCTAACGGACGCGTTAGGTACCCGATAAAACATGACTCGGGACTCGACGGAATGGTAAGACCTTAAGCGGCACTCCGTCGAAGTTAACACCAGTATCCCGAGATCATGTCCAGGGACGTGATCTTGAAGTAGGTTTTTGCGGATTGCCACTAGAGCAGTTACCTAGTACCTGATCCGTCAGATGAACTAGCCCCAACTACCATTATCCCTGTACAATATATAATTGCGTATCTAAAGATATGTGATAAATTCGACAGAATTATTGGATGATTATAAAATTGGAGATTTTCCCTGATTATTCGATTCAAGCAAAATCTCGGGGGCTACTGACATAGGCATCCCCAATGGGCCTGCCGAAGATGGTACCCGGGGTTTACTGAAGGCCCACGAGTCGAAGAATATGAAGTTCAGAAGCCCGAGTTATGTTAAGGAAAGTTAGAGTTGTATTAGGAAATATAGACTTGTAATTTTACGGGACGGGTTAGAAACCCTCCCAGACTCTGTAACTTGTGTATTACGAATACCTCGGCTCCACCTCCTATATAAGGGGGAGTCGAGGGACAAAGAAAGGATCGATTCATTGTTTCACGCAACCCTAGATTTCATAATCGTCGAGTACTTTTTGGGTGAAACCTTCGAGATCTACTTGCCCTCTACTTCCGACTAAAACTCTAGTCTACAATCTGTAGGCATTGATAAGTTAATCCCTTGTCATCTAGCCTGGAGAAAAGTAGTCTGATCCAGCCCATAGTAGGTGTCGGTCGGAACCTTGGCGTGCACGACAAGACAACTTAGCTTACCTTAGATCTAGTCATATCCGGTTGGATCTCTATCATTGTAACCCTAGATCCGGACGCCTTTAAAAGCCGGATCCTGGGAGTCCTAGCGGCACAACACAACTCATTGTAATCTTGCACTTGTAAGGCCTCGCCACCGTTGTGAGGTTTCCTAAGCTGGGTAACTCGTGCGTCCGCGTCCCGGTGACTTCTCGCCCAATGCCCCTCTCTCCCCCCTCCGTGAGGCACCCTCACCGGAGTACCGTCGAATACGCAACGACAACGACGATACCCTGTGTGCTCACTGGGATAGCCTAGGAAAACACATTTGTAGAGCATGGAGCTAATTTTTGATCGGTTGTGGCATATAGATTATGGTAGCATAAGCACCCAAAAAACATGCAAATGATCATAAGAGGGGTGTACACCGTAGATGGTTCAGGATGGTCGAAGATTAAGGAGGTGTGTTGCGGTTTGGGGGGCTTCTACCCAAAAAGTGGAGGGTAAAATTGGCTTTGGATTAGGATGGTGCGAATTATGTAACTGGTGGTGCGCAAACTACGTCCAACTTTGCCATTTTGCGGGGAGATGTGAGGGCGGGAGAGACGGAAGGGAACACACAGTGAGAGGGAAAGAAAATCCTGCAAATTACTAATAAGAAATTCGCCATCGTTGTCACACTGCAAGCATTGGATAGTGACATGAAATTGAGTGAGCAAAAATTGAAAGAAGGGTTGGATATTATCACAAGTGTTAGATTTATTAAGTGAAAGGTCCATGAATAATGAGTGAAATCATCCAATACAACTAAATAGTATTTATAACCAGAAAAACTAACAATGGGAGATGTCCACAAGTCGCAATGTATGAGTTGGAACGCAACGAAACTATGTGATGTGCATGTGGGGAAGGGAATGCAAGGTTGGTGATCAAGTTGACATGCCTCACAAAGTGGTGAGCGACGTGGTATTGATACGCCTCCGACGTATCGATAATTTCTTATGTTCCATGCCACATTATTGATGATATCTACATGTTTTATGCATACTTTATGTCATATTTATGCATTTTCCGGCACTAACCTATTAACGAGATGCCGAAGAGCCGCTTGTCTGTTTTCTCGCTGTTTTTGGTTTCAGAAATCCTAGTAAGGAAATATTCTCGGAATTGGACGAAATCAACGCCCAGGGGCCCATTTTTGCACGAAGCTTCCAGAAGTCCGAGGGAGAGTCGAAGTGGGGCCACGAGGTGGCGACACACCAGGGCGGCGCGGCCCAAGCCCTGGCCGCACCGACCTGTTGTGTGGGCCCCTCGTGACGCCCCTTTACCTGCCCTTCCGCCTACATATAGCCTTCGTCGCGAAACCCCCAGTACCGAGAGCCACGATACGGAAAACCTTCCGGAGACGCCGCCGCCGCCAATCCCATCTCGGGGATTCAGGAGATCGCCTCCGGCACCCTGCCGGAGAGGGGAATCATCTCCCGGAGGACTCTTCACCGCCATGGTCGCCTCCGGAGTGATGAGTGAGTAGTTCACCCCCGGACTATGGGTCCATAGCGAGTAGCTAGATGGTCGTCTTCTCCTCATGTGCTTCATTGTCGGATCTTGTGAGCTGCCTAACATGATCAAGATCATCTATCCGTAATTCTATATGTTGTGTTTGTCGGGATCCGATGGATAGAGAATACTATGTTATGTTGATTATCAATCTATTACCTATGTGTTGTTTATGATCTTGCATGCTCTCCGTTATTAGTAGAGGCTCCGGCCAAGTTTTTACTCTTAACTCCAAGAGGGAGTATTTATGCTCGATAGTGGGTTCATGCCTCCATTAAATGCGGGACGATGGACGTAAAGTTCTAAGGTTGTGGATGTGCCGTTGCCACTAGGGATAAAACATTGATGCTATGTCCGAGGATGTAGTTATTGATTACATTACGCACCATACTTAATGCAA
Source organism: Lolium rigidum (assembly GCF_022539505.1). NCBI lineage: Eukaryota > Viridiplantae > Streptophyta > Magnoliopsida > Poales > Poaceae > Lolium > Lolium rigidum. The sequence goes on along the minus strand of NC_061509.1, from coordinate 6,646,525 downwards.
TTGTCTCGTTGTTTGCAACTTAATACTCGGAAGGGGTTCGGATGATAACCTCGAAGGTGGACTTTTAGGCATAGATGCATGTCTGGATAGCGGTCTATGTACTTTGTCGTAATGCCCAATTAAATCTCACTATACTCATCATATCATGTATGTGCATGGTCATGCCCTCTCTATTTGTCAATTGCCCGACTGTAATTTCTTCACCCAACATGCTATTTATCTTATGGGAGAGACACCTCTAGTGAACTGTGGACACCGGTCCATTCTTTTACATTGAATACAATCTACTGCAATACTTGTTCTACTGCTTTCTGCAAACAATCATCATCCACACTATACATCTAATCCTTTGTTACAGCAAGCCGGTGAGATTGACAACCTCGCTGTTTCGTTGGGGCAAAGTACTTTGGTTGTGTTGTGCAGGTTCCACGTTGGCGCCGGAATCCCTGGGTTGCGCCGCACTACATCCCGCCGCCATCAACCTTCAACGTGCTTCTTGGCTCCTCCTGGTTCAATAAACCTTGGTTTCTTTCTGAGGGAAAACTTGCTACTATGCGCATCATACCTTCCTCTTGGGGTTCCCAACGGACGTGTGCTGTACACGCCATCAAGCATTTTTTCTGGCGCCGTTGCCGGGGAGATCAAGACACGCTGCAAGGGGAGTCTCCACAATCCAATCTCTTTACTTTGTTTTTGTCTTGCTTTATTTTATTTACTTTCTTGTTTGCTGCATTATATCAAAACACAAAAAAATTAGTTGCTAGCTTTACTTTATTTACTGTCTTGCACTCTATATCAAAAACACAAAAAAAATTTAGTTACTTGCATTTATTTTATCTAGTTTGCTTTATTTACTACTGCTAAAATGGCCACTACTAAAAATACTAAGTTGTGTGACTTCACAACCACAAATAATAATGATTTCTTATGCACACCTATTGCTCCACCTGCTACTACAGCAGAATTCTTTGAAATTAAACCCGCTCTACTGAATCTTGTTATGCGAGAGCAATTTTCTGGTGTTAGTTCTGATGATGCTGCTGCCCATCTCAATAATTTTGTTGAACTATGTGAAATGCAAAAGTATAAGGATGTAGATTGTGACATTATAAAATTAAAATTGTTTCCTTTCTCCTTAAGAGGAAGAGCTAAAGATTGGTTTCTATCTCTGCCTAGAAATAGTATTGATTCTTGGACTAAATGTAAAGATGCTTTTATTGGTAGATATTATCCTCCCGCTAAAATTATATCTTTGAGAAGTAGCATAATGAATTTTAAACAATTGGATAATGAGCATGTTGCACAAGCTTGGGAAAGAATGAAATCTTTGGTTAAAAATTGCCCAACCCATGGACTGACTACTTGGATGATCATCCAAACCTTTTATGCAGGACTGAACTTCTCTTCGGGGAACCTATTGGATTCAGCTGCTGGAGGTACCTTTGTGTCCATCACTCTTGGTGAAGCAACAAAGCTTCTTGATAATATGATGATTAATTATTCTGAATGGCACACGGAAAGAGCTCCACAAGGTAGGCAGGTAAATTCTGTCGAAGAAACCTCTTCCTTGAGTGATAAGATTGATGCTATTATGTCTATGCTTGTGAATGATAGGACTAATGTTGATCCTAATAATCTTCCTTTAGCTTCATTGGTTGCTCAAAAAGAACATGTTGGTGTGAATTTCGTTAAAAATAACAATTACAATAATTCTAGGCCATATCCTGCTAATGGTAACTCTTATGGTAGATATGTTTCACCTAATGAGGAAAAGATGTTAGAAATTGAAAGATCCACCAAGAGCTTTATGCAATCACAATATGAGCAAAATAAATTGTTTACTAAAACTATGAATGAACAATCTACCTTGTTGAAGAATATAGAAAATCAACTTGAAAATCTGAATATGGAGATTTCAGGTTGCAAACTAAACTTGCAAATGCTGAAAACCGAATCTCATACATGTATGCATCACAATCTTCTTTAATTAATAAAATGGCTGCTAAACCTGAGGATATTGATAATAAAATTGTTACTACAGCAAATGCCATCCAAGTTAGAATTAATGAGAATATAAGATTGATGGTTGAATTGCATGCTAGGTGGGAAAGAGAAGAAAATGAAAAACTTGCTAAAGAGAATAATGTAGCTAAAGTTTGGACTATTACCACCACTAGTAATGTTAATGCTCCACATGTTGCTGCACCTCCTACTGTCAATGGTAAAATAATTGGTGTTGGAAATGTTTCCACTTCTAATGCAAAGCCTGCAAAACTGCCGGAAACTGCTGAAACTGCCTGTGATAAAACTGCTGAAATTTTTTTCCAACATTGGGGATGATGATCCCATTGCTTTAGATTATAATGGTTTGAATTTTTATGATTGTCACATCTCTGAAGTTATAAAGTTCTTACAAAAACTTGCTAAGAGTCCTAATGCTAGTGCTATAAACTTGGCTTTCACAAAACATATTACAAATGCTCTCATAAAAGCTAGAGAAGAGAAACTAGAACGTGAAGCTTCTATTCCTAGGAAGCTAGAGGATGGTTGGGAGCCCATCATTAAGATGAAGGTCAATGACTTTTATTGTAATGCTTTATGTGATCTTGGTGCAAGTATTTCCGTTATCCTAAGAAAATTTATGATATGCTTGACTTGCCACCATTGAAAAATTGTTATTTGGATGTTAATCTTGTTGATAATGCTATAAAGAAACCTTTGGGGAGAATTGATAATGTTCGCATTACCGTTAACAATAATCTTGTCCCCGTTGATTTTGTTGTCTTGGATATTGAATGCAATGCATCTTGTCCCATTATATTGGGAAGACCTTTTCTTCGAACTGTTGGAGCTATCATTGATATGAAGAAAGGTAATATTAAATATCAATTTCCTCTCAAGAAAGATATGGAACACTTCCCTAGAAAGAGAATGAAGTTACCTTTTGATTCTATTATTAGAACAAGTTATGATGTTGATACTTCGTCTCTTGATAACACTTGATATACACTTTCTGCGCCTAGCTGAAAGGCGTTAAAGAAAAGCGCTTATGGGAGACAACCCATGTTTTTACTACAGTATTTTTGTTTTATATTTGAGTCTTGGAAGTTGTTTACTACTGTAGCAACCTCTCCTTATCTTAGTTTTGTGCATTGTTGTGCCAAGTAAAGTCGTTGATAGTAAGGTTCATACTAGATTTGGATTACTGCGCAGAAACAGATTTCTTTGATGTCACGAATTTCGACCTGCCTCTCTGTAGGTAGCTCAGAAAATTATGCCAATTTACGTGCGTGATCCTCAGATGTTTACGCAACTTTCATTCAATTTGGGCATTTTCATTTGAGCAAGTCTGGTGTCTCAATAAAATCCATCTTTACGGACTGTTCTGTTTTGACAGATTCTGCCTTTTATTTCGCATTGCCTCTTTTGCTATGATGGATGAATTTCTTTGTTCCATTAATGTCCCAGTAGCTTTGTGCAATGTCCAGAAGTGTTAAGAATGATTATGTCACCTCTGAACATGGGAATTTTTATTATGCACTAACCCTCTAATGAGTTGTTTCGAGTTTGGTGTGGAGGAAGTTTTCAAGGATCAAGCGAGGGAGATGATACAATATGATCAAGGAGAGTGAAAGCTCTAAGCTTGGGGATGCCCCGGTGGTTCACCCCTGCATATTCTAAGAAGACTCAAGCGTCTAAGCTTGGGGATGCCCAAGGAATCCCCTTCTTCATCGACAACATTATCGAGTTCCTCCCCTGAAACTATATTTTTATTCCATCACATCTTATGTGCTTTGCTTGGAGCGTCGGTTTGTTTTTGTTTTTGTTTTGTTTGAATAAAATGGATCCTAGCATTCATTGTGTAGGAGAGAGAGACGCTCCGCTGTTGCATATGGACAAATATGTCCTTAGGCTTTACTCATAGTATTCATGGCGAAGGTTGAATCTTCTTCGTTAAATTGTTATATGGTTGGAATCGGGAAATGCTACATGTAGTAATTCTAAAATGTCTTGAATAATTTGATACTTGGCAATTGTTGTGCTCATGTTTAAGCTCTTGCATCATATACTTTGCACCCATTAATGAAGAAATACATAGAGCTTGCTAAAATTTGGTTTGCATATTTGGTCTCTCTAAAGTCTAGATAATTTCTAGTATTGAGTTTTGAACAACAAGGAAGACGGTGTAGAGTCTTATAATGTTTACAATATGTCTTTTATGTGAGTTTTGCTGCACCGGTTCATCCTTGTGTTTGTTTCAAATAACCTTGCTAGCCTAAAACTTGTATCGAGAGGGAATACTTCTCATGCATCCAAAATCCTTGAGCCAACCACTATGCCATTTGTGTCCACCATACCTACCTACTACATGGTATTTCTCCGCCATTCCAAAGTAAATTGCTTGAGTGCTACCTTTAAAATTTCTATCCTTTACCTTTGCAATATATAGCTCATGGGACAAATAGCTTAAAAACTATTGTGGTATTGAATATGTACTTATGCACTTTATCTCTTATTAAGTTGCTTGTTGTGCGATAACCATGTTCCTGGGGACGCCATCAACTAATCTTTGTTGAATATCATGTGAGTTGCTATGCATGTCCGTCTTGTCTGAAGTAAGGGAGATTTACCACTCATTTAATGGTTAGAGCATGCATATTGTTAGAGAAAAACATTGGGCCGCTAACTAAAGCCATGAATCATGGTGGAAGTTTCAGTTTTGGACATATATCCTCAATCTCATATGAGAACATTAATTGTTGCTACATGCTTATGCATTAAAGAGGAGTCCATTATCTGTTGTCTATGTTGTCCCGGTATGGATGTCTGAGTTGAGAATAATCAAAAGCGAGAGATCCAAATGCGAGCTTTCTCCTTAGACCTTTGTACAGGCGGCATGGAGGTACCCCTTTGTGACACTTGGTTAAAACATGTGTATTGCGATAATCCCGGTAATCCGAGCTAATTAGGACAAGGTGCGGGCACTATTAGTATACTATGCATGAGGCTTGCAACTTGTAAGATATAATTTACATGATACATATGCTTTATTACTACCGTTGACAAAATTGTTTCTTGTTTTCAAAACCAAAGCTCTAGCACAAATATAGCAATCAATGCTTCCCTCTGCGAAGGGCCTTTCTTTTACTTTTATGTTGAGTCAGTTCACCTATCTCTCTCCACCTCAAAAAGCAAACACTTGTGTGAACTGTGCATTGATTCCTACATACTTGCATATTGCACTTGTTATATTACTTTACATTGACAATATCCATGAGATATACATGTTATAAGTTGAAAGCAACCGCTGAAACTTAACCTTCCTTTGTGTTGCTTCAATACCTTTACTTTGATTTATTGCTTTATGAGTTAACTCTTATGCAAGACTTATTGATGCTTGTCTTGAAAGTACTATTCATGAAAAGTCTTTGCTTCATGATTCATTTGTTTACTCATGTCATTACCATTGTTTTGATCGCTGCATTCATTACATATGCTTACAATAGTATGATCAAGGTTATGATGGCATGTCATTCCAGAAATTATCTTTGTTATCGTTTACCTGCTCGGGACGAGCAGGAACTAAGCTTGGGGATGCTGATACGCCTCCGACGTATCGATAATTTCTTATGTTCCATGCCACATTATTGATGATATCTACATGTTTTATGCATACTTTATGTCATATTTATGCATTTTCCGGCACTAACCTATTAACGAGATGCCAAAGAGCCGATTCGTTGTTTCTGCTGTTTTTGGTTTCGAAATCCTAGTAAGGAAATATTCTCGGAATTGGACGAAATCAACGCCCGGGGGCCTATTTTTGCACGAAGCTTCCGGAAGTCCGAGGGAGAGTCGAAGTGGGGCCACGAGGTGGCGACACACCGGGCGGCGCGGCCCAAGCCCCGGCCGCGCCGGCCTGTTGTGTGGGCCCCTCGTGACGCCCCTTACCTGCCCTTCCGCCTACATATAGCCTTCGTCGCGAAACCCCCGATACCGAGAGCCACGATACGGAAAACCTTCCGGAGACGCCGCCGCCGCCAATCCCATCTCGGGGGATTCAGGAGATCGCCTCCGGCACCCTGCCGGAGAGGGGAATCATCTCCCGGAGGACTCTTCACCGCCATGGTCGCCTCCGGAGTGATGAGTGAGTAGTTCACCCCTGGACTATGGGTCAATAGCAGTAGCTAGATGGTCGTCTTCTCCTCATGTGCTTCATTGTCGGATCTTGTGAGCTGCCTAACATGATCAAGATCATCTATCACGTAATTCTATATGTTGTGTTTGTCGGGATCCGATGGATAGATAATACTATGTTATGTTGATTATCAATCTATTACCTATGTGTTGTTTATGATCTTGCATGCTCTCCGTTATTAGTAGAGGCTCTGGCCAAGTTTTTACTCTTAACTCCAAGAGGGAGTATTTATGCTCGATAGTGGGTTCATGCCTCCATTAAATGCGGGACGAGTGACGGAAAGTTCTAAGGTTGTGGATGTCTTGTTGCCACTAGGGATAAAACATTGATGCTATGTCCGAGGATGTAGTTATTGATTACATTACGCACCATACTTAATGCAATTGTCCGTTGTTTGCAACTTAATACTGGAAGGGGTTCGGATGATAACCTGAAGGTGGACTTTTTAGGCATAGATGCATGCTCGGATAGCGGTCTATGTACTTTGTCGTAATGCCCAATTAAATCTCACTATACTCATCATATCATGTATGTGCATGGTCATGCCCTCTCTATTTGTCAATTGCCCGACCGTAATTTGTTCACCCAACATGCTATTTATCTTATGGGAGAGACACCTCTAGTGAGCTCGTGGACCCCGGTCCATTCTTTTACATTGAATACAATCTACTTGCAATACTTGTTCTCTTGTTTTTCGCAAACAATCATCATCCACACTATACATCTAATCCTTTGTTACAGCAAGCCGGTGAGATTGACAACCTCGCTGTTTCGTTGGGGCAAAGTACTTTGGTTGTGTTGTGCAGGTTCCACGTTGGCGCCGGAATCCCTGGTGTTGCCGCACTACATCCCGCCGCCATCAACCTTCAACGTGCTTCTTGGCTCCTCCTTGTTCGATAAACCTTGGTTTCTTTCTGAGGGAAAACTTGCTACTGTGCGCATCATACCTTCCTCTTGGGGTTCCCAACGGACGTGTGCTGTACACGCCATCAGGTATCATTATTAAATGTTTCAAGAAAATCTAATGGTAAATGAGCAATTTAAGATTTGCTAGCATTCCCAAGTTATTTATGCTCGAAGTTGTTGATAGTGACGAAGAATGTCGCATGTGAAGGTGTCTTGGAGTCGAAGAAGGGGTATAGATCACCGTCACTATTGGAATGACGAAGAAGGATCTTCGTGGCTAGGTTCTTCTCGGAAAAACTAAAAGGATCAAATTCAATTGAGACATAGTTATCACGAGCAAATTGACAAACCGAGATTAAACTTTTAACCACGTGAGAGGAGACTAGAACAAGTAAAGTGGAAGATATGATATTTAGACAGAACCTAGAACAATGATGGTTTTTTGCTTGTTCTTCACAAATCTTACGCGCGGGCGTGCGATTAGGACAAATTAGGTATGTCGAGTGTATTTTTTTTGAAAGGAATACGGTAGGGGAAACCCCTATAGCGATTTTGTTTTTAAATAATAAGAACCCAAATTCGTGTCTCTGGAGACTTGAACCTGGGTGGCTGGATTGTACATGCACTTTCCTAACCAAGTAAGCTAGGCTCACTTCTTAGGTACGTCGAGTGTACCACATGGAAACTTCAAGTTTTGGTGAATTTCTATATCCTAATCTTCCACGGGAAGCTTTTTGAGTTGCCATAGGGCCAATTGGTTTCATGGTTTTATTTGGACTTATGGGACGTATAGGTAAAGAAACTATCGGTTTAAATTAATTGGTGCAACTTTGGAGTATATTTAATTTTGACAAGTGTATGGCATCATCAATTAATTTCATCCGAGAGATTTTTTTCTTATGAATTACAATAGAGTAATATTTAATTTGTAACAGTTTTCTTTATGAAGAAAAATTCAAAAAAGCTAGTTTCTGGTCCACCCCCTCCCTAAAACTCATACTCCCTCCGTCCCAGAATGTAAGGCGTCTAAGGATTAGTCAAAAGTCAATGTTTTTTTTAAGTTTGACCAAGTTTATACATAAAAATATAAACATTTACAGTACAGAATCAACATGAATAGATTCACCATAAAATAAATTTTCTTAATATGTCCATTCGATATTGTAGATGTAAATATAATTTTCTAAATATATTTTTCTAAATATTTGATCAAAGTTAGTAAAGTTTGACTTTTGACCAGTCCTTAGACGCTTTACATTTTGAGATGGAGGGAGTACATATCAAGAACTGAGGTCGCTCTATACCAATTTATTATTAAGCTTACAAAGGGAAACAGAGGCTACCAATGACACAAATGTCTCGCCTTATTCTCTGGTGAACCCACCACAAAGATGAATTCACTTGTCCTATAAGCGTTGCGTGTCGAGGTGTGGCTACCAAACCTTCACAAGATTGTGGCATAACTCCACAACTTAATTATAGGCTCCCAACAACACCTAGAGATTTGTACAACACCAAGCAAGCCATAAGATGCTCTCTTCACAAGGGTATCCACTCTCCACTATGAAAACCTAGGGTTACAAGTTCCACAACAGAATCAAGAGGAAATTCAAATCCATTTGGTCAAAAGGTAGATTGGGCCCTCTCTTCAACCACCAACTTGAAGCTATGGAGTAATGGAGGAAGCAGAAAACCCACGGCCTGAAGACCTACCCCTAGGGGACGAAAGGGTTGCAGAGTCACATGGCTGCGATGGCGGTGGCTCTGGAAGGTTTTCTGGTGTTTCGTCAATCCGTCTCGAAGATTTAGGTCAGGACGGCTTAAATAGGTGAAGAGGCGGAGTCGGAGGGGCCACGGGGGTCCCACACACTAGGGGGGCGCGCCCCCTGGGCCGCGCCGCCACCACATGTGGGGCCCCCAGGGCTCCCCTCTGGTCCCTCTCTGGCTCTCTGGAAGCTTCCGGGGAAAATAAGGTTCTAGGCGTTGATTTCGTCCGATTCCGAGAATATTTCCTTTGTAGGATTTCTGAAACCAAAAACAGCAGAAAACAACAACTGACCCTTCGGCATCTCGTCAATAGGTTAGTTCCGGAAAACGCATCAAAACGATATAAAGTGTGAACAAAACATGTAGGTATTGTCATAAAACAAGCATGGAACATCGAAATTATAGATACGTTGGAGACGTATCGGCATCCCTAAGCTTAGTTCCTACTCGTCCTCGAGTAGGTAAACGATAAAAAGAATAATTTCGTAGTGACATGCTACTTACATAATCTTGATCATACTATTGTAAAGCATATGAGATGAATGAAGTGATTCAAAGCAATGGTAAAGACAATGATTAAACAACTGAATCATTTAGCAAAGACTTTTCATGAATAGTACTTTCAAGACAAGCATCAATAAGTCTTGCATAAGAGTTACTCATAAAGCAATAAATTCTTAGTACAAAGCTTTGAAGCAACACAAAGGAAGATATAAGTTTCAGCAATTGCTTTCAACTTCAACATATTTATATCATGGATAATTGTCAACACAAAGTAATATAACAAGTGCAATAGGTAAACATGTAAGAATCAATGCACGCAGTTGATACAAGTGTTTGCTTCTAAGATAGAAGGAAGTAGGTAAACTGACTCAACAATAAAGTAGAAGATAGGCCCTTCGCAGAGGGAAGCATGGATTACTATTTTTGTGCTAGAGCTTTTCATTTTGAAAACATAGAAACAATTTTGTCAACGGTAGTAATAAATCATATGTGTTATGTATAAGATATCCTATAAGTTGCAAGCCTCATGCATAGATTACCAATAGTGCTCGCACCTTGTCCTAATTAGCTTGGATTAACATGGATTATCATTGCATAGCATATGTTTCAACCAAGTATCACAAAGGGGTACCTCTATGCCGCCTGTACAAAGGTCTAAGGAGAAAGCTCGCATTGGATTTCTCGCTTTTGATTATTCTCAACTTAGACATCCATACCGGGACAACATAGACAACAGATAATGGACTCCTCTTTAATGCATAAGCATTCAACAACAAATAATATTCTCATAAGAGATTGAGGATTAATTGTCCAAACTGAAACTTCCACCATGATTCACGGCTTTAGTTAGCGGCCCAATGTTCTTCTCTAACAATATGCATACTCAAACCATTTGATCATGAAAATCGCCCTTACTTCAGACAAGACGAACATGCATAGCAACTCACATGATATTCAACAAAGGTGTAATAGTTGATGGCGTCCCCAGAAACATGGTTACCGCTCAACAAGCAACTTATTAAGAAATAAGATACATAACTACATATTCTTCACCACAATAGTTTTTAAGGCTATTTTTCCCATGAGCTATATATTGCAAAGATAAAGGATAGAATTTTTAAAGGTAGCACTCAAGTAATGTACTTTGGAATGGCAGAGAAATACCATGTAGTAGGTAGGTATGGTGGACACAAATGGCATAGTTTTTGGCTCAAGGATTTGGATGCACGAGAAGAATTCCTCTCAATACAAGGCTAGGCTAGCAAGGTTGTTTGAAGCAAACTCAAGTATAAAACGGTGCAGCAAAGCTCACATATGAACATATTGTAAGTATTATAAGACTTTACAGTGTCTCCTTGTTTTTCAAACACCTTAACCAGAAAATATCTAGACTCTAGAGAGATCAATCATGCAAACCAAATTTTTACAAGCTCTATGTAGTTATTCATTAATAGGTGCAAAGTACATGATGCAAGAGCTTAAACATGATCTATATGAGCACAACAATTGCCAAGTATCAAATTATTCAAGACATTATACCAATTACCACATGAAGCATTTTCCGTTTCCAACCAAATAGCAATGAATGCGACGAGCTTTTAACTTTAGCCATGAACATTAAAAATAAAGCGAAGAACACAAGTGTTCAAATGAAAAAGCGGAGCGTGTCTCTCTCCCAAACAAGGTATGATCCAATTTATTCAGAGAACTAAGATAACAAAACGAAAATAAAAGCACACAGACGCTCCAAGTAAAGCACATAAGATGTGATGGAATAAAAATATAGTTTCACTAGAGGTGACCTGATAAGTTGTCGATGAAGAAGGGATGCCTTGGGCATCCCCAAGCTTAGACGCTTGAGTCTTCTTGAAATATGTAGGGATGAACCACGGGGGCATCCCCAAGCTTAGACTTTTCACTCTTCTTGATCATATTGTATCATCCTCCTCTCTTGACCCTTGAAAACTTCCTCCACACCAAACTCAAAACAAACTCATTAGAGGGTTAGTGCATAATCAAAAATTCACATGTTCAGAGGTGACACAATCATTTTTAACACTTCTGGACATTGGTCAAAGCTACTGAAAGTTAATGGAACAAAGAAATCCATCAAACATAGCAAAAGAGGCAATGCGAAATAAAAGGCAGAATCTGTCAAAACAGAACAGTCCGGAAAGACGAATTTTTTAGAGGCACTTAACTTGCTCAGATGAAAATGCTCAAATTGAATGAAAGTTGCGTACATATCTGAGGATCACTCACGTAAATTGGCAGATTTTTCTGAGTTACCTACAGAGAGGCCTATTCAAATTCGTGACAGCAAGAAATCTTTTTCTGCGCAGTAATCCAAATCTAGTATCAACCTTACTATCAAAAGACTTTACTTGGCACAACAATGCAATAAAATAAAGATAAGGAGAGGTTGCTACAGTAGTAACAACTTCCAAGAATCAAATATAAAACAAAAGTGCAGAAGTAAAATAATGGGTTGTCTCCCATAAGCGCTTTCTTTATAGCCATTAAGATGGGCTCAACAATTTCAATGATGCTCACAAAAAGATGAGAGTTGAAGCAAAGAGAGCATCAAAAAGCAAGTATGAAACAAATTTAAGTCTAACCCACTTCCTATGAAAAGGAATCTTGTACACAAATAAATTCATGAGGAGCAAAGTGACAAGCATAGGAAGATAAAACTCGAGTAACTTCAAGATTCTCAACATAAAGAGGGGAAACTTAATATTATTAAGATGCATATAACCATGTTTCCCTCTCTCATAATAACTTTCAGTAGCATCATTGATGAAATCCACAATATAAGCATCACTTAAAACATTCTTATCATGGTTCATATGCATAAAGGTATCATTAATTTTGGCATAAGAAAAACTCTTCTCATTAATAGTAATTGGAGCAGGATCATTATCAAGAATTTGAACATGGTAAACAAGTTGCATACTAAGGGAATGATTTTTAGCGATCCCAACATAACTATGACAAGTTTCATAAGGATAATTATAACATGTGTCATAGCATTCTTTATAATAATTATCGAAGATTGGAGGCATAGTGTCATCATAAGAAATAGAATAGTTATCTTCCACAGTATGTTCATCTGTAACTTTACCATCATTGTTACTAGAAGGAGATGTATCAAACATATAATCATCAGTAGCGAAAGGGTTTTCAAACACCTCATCCCCAAGCTTAGAGCTTTCTATATCATTATGGGAAGAAGCATGAATAATACTAATACTATGGCAATTATTAACATCATCATTTTCAGAATTAGTTTCCCAGAGATTTTCAATATCAAAAGTAGTGTGCTATTCTAAATCATAATCACTAATATAGGTAAAGGGCATAGGAAGATCATTGTACTCAGATTCATTATCATAATAATCATTAGGAGCAACATACTTACGGTTACCTATCGTTATCTCATACACGCGGGGATATGCCATTACCTCTTTCTTTTTATTTCCCCTCTTCTTCTTCTTCGTTCCCTTCTTCTTCTTCTTTTCCTTCTCCTCGTTCCCTTCTTTAGCGGGGAGAGGCTTGATGAGGGGATCCTCCATATAACCTGATTTATTTCCAGAAACAATAGAAGAAACTTGGGAGGATTCCTCCTTTTCATTAATAAGTTCAAAACACACAGCGGTCCTATCATATTTTGGCAAAGTGTCATCTTCTAAAATATTTTGTATGTAAGTATTTGTATGGCAATTATCAATGCAATAAGAAATACACCCATGCAGGACATCATCAATATCAAGATCACTCATATGTAACAAAGAGATTTTTCTTGATAACTCTTCACACCACAAAAATAAAGTAAGTTCATCGTGATAATTAGGAGTAATTTCATCATCACAATACAAATTTGCAGCACTCATGGGGTTCGAATTATCATTGGAGGAGCATTGAAAATTAAAATGACCCACTCTATGGCAAAGTTCACAAATAAAAGGATAGAGGGCACAAACTTTTTTACCAAGATCATCTAGAGCCCTAGACCACTTTCTAGTTTTTTCATTCCCATGATGGATACAATATTCATCTTCGATTTGATTAATTCCACAAGGTATATGCATTCCACAAAAATTAACATGCTTATAAGAAATAGAAGTTTGGGCATGTTCATTGCAATCATTAATAACAGTTTCATCCTTCATGCAAGTGTCTTTAAAAGGTTCATGATACTTATCAAAATTCTTCCTAGGCAATTCAAAATGAGAGGCAAAAGCTTTATAAAGATTTGCAACAACTTGAGAGTAAAGACCATAAGTAGCACTCATATTTCGAATTTTATCAGTATCCATAAAAGTTTCAACGCATTCATAATCATAATTTATACCTGACTCTTTACTTTTGTTGTTCTCCCATCCTTCAATATTCTCCTGAATCCGATCAAGAAGGTCCCTTTTAAATTCTTCTTCATTGCGTGTAAATGATCCAGAACAAGTAGTATCCAGCAAGGTTTTATCTTGAAAAGAAAGTCTTGCATAGAAATTATCAATGATGATATTACTAGGAAGCTCATGAATGGGGCATTTGAGCATTAAAGACTTCAATCTCCCCTATGCTTGGGCAATACTCTCTCCATCATGAGGCCAGAAATTATATATGCGGTTCCGGTCTTTGTGAATTTCATTTGGAGGATAGAAGTTAGAGTAAAATAGAGGCACAATATCCTTCCAATCAAGAGAATCCCCATTCTTCAGCAATTTATACCAATGCGCCGCTTTACCAGACAGCGATATAGAGAATAGTTTCTTCCTAACTTCATCCATAGAGATACCTGCACACTTGAATAACCCGCATAATTCATGCAAAAACAGTAAATGATCTCCAGGATGGACAGCTTCCATCCCCTTCATAGCGGTTATCCATAACATGTTCAATAATTTTCATAGGTATTTTATATGAAATACTTTCAACGAAGTGGATTTAAAATATCGAAGCATCATTAGAGTTATCGCATATGGGAGATAAAGCATTATCGGAGCAAAATATTTCTTCCAAAGTCGAGGAGCAAAAAAGATTATTTTTATATAAACTAGCTTCCCCAAGCTTAGACTTTTCCATAGCATTAGCTGTAATTGCATTCATACTAATAACATTGCTACTATCATGCAGATAAGGTTCCATAGGTTTTTTAATTTTTGCATCAAATAATTCATGTCTTAACTCATGAAATAGATTAAAAAGCTCACTGTTGTTTTCCATTATGCCTAACTAGTGAAAAATAAAAACAAGAAACAAAAAGATGCAATTGCAGGATCTAAAGGAAATAGCTTCGAGCACTCACACACCGGCAACAATGCTAGGAAATAGCTTAGTAGTCGGAGGATGTGAATACCTTTACCTTACCTCCCTGGCAACTGCGCCAGAAAATAGCTTGATGTCTACGCACGCTTCTATTCCTGTAGACAGTGTTGGGCCTCCAAGAGCAGAGGTTTGTAGAACAGCAACAAGTTTTCCCTTAAGTGAATCACCCAAGGTTTATCGAACTCAGGGAGGAATAGGTCAAAGATATCCCTCTCAAGCAACCCTGCAATCACGATACAAGAAGTCTCTTGTGTCCGCAACACACCTAATACACTTGTCAGATGTATAGGTGCACTAGTTCGGTGAAGAGACAGTGAAATACAAGTAGTATGGATGTATATGAGTGGTAATAGCAATCTGAATAAAATATGGCAGCGAGTAAATGATACGTCTCCAACGTACCTATAATTTCTGATGTTCCATGCTTGTTTTATGACGATACTTACATGTTTTGCTTGCACTTTATAATGTTTTTATGCATTTTCCGGAACTAACCTATTAACGAGATGCCGAAGGGTCAGTTGCTGTTTTCTGTTGTTTTTGGTTCCAGAAAGGCTGTTCGGGCAATATTCTCGGAATTCGACGAAATCAACGCCCAGAACCTTATTTTTCCCGAAAGCTTCCAGAAAGTCAGAGGGGGACCAGAGGGGGGCCCTGGGGGCCCCACACGTGGTGGCGGCGCGGCCCAAGGGGGGGTGCGCCCCCCTACTGCGAGGAGGCCCCGTGGCCCCTCCGACTCCGACTCTTCGCCTATTTAAGCCGTCCTGACCTAAAACATCGATACCAATTGACGAAACTCCAGAAAGACTCCAGGGGCGCCGCCACCATCGCGAAACTCCGTTTCGGGGACGAAGTCTCTCGTTCCGGCACCTGCCGGACGGGGAAGTGCCCCCGGAAGCCATCTCCATCAACGCCACCGCCTCCATCATGCTCCGTGAGTAGTTCCCTCATGGACTACGGGTTCTAGCTGTAGCTAGTTGGTATACTCTCCCATGTACTTCAATACAATGATCTCATGAGCTGCCTTACATGATTGAGATTCATCTGATGTAATCGGTGTTGTGTTTGTCGGGATCCGATGGATTGTTACTATAAAGTTTATGAAGTTATTGTTGCTGCAATCTTGTTGTGTTTAATGCTTGTCACTAGGGCCTGAGTGGCATGATCTTAGATTTAAGCTCTATACTTATTGCTTAGATTGTATCTACAAGTCGTTTGCACATGTCTATGTCCGGAACCCGAGGCCCCAGAGTGACAGCAATCGGGATAACTGGAGGGGAAGGCTTAGATATGAGGATCACATGTTTTCACGGAGTGTTAATGCTTTGCTCCGGTGCTCTATTAAAAGGAGTACCTTAATTTCCAGTAGATTCTCTTGAGGCCCGGCTGCCACCGGCTGGTAGGACAAAAGATGTTGTACAAGTTTCTCATTGCGAGCACGTATGACTATATATGGAAAACATGCCTACATGATTAATAATCTAGATGTTCCGTCTTAATGCTATTTCAATCCTATCAATTGCCCAACTGTAATTTGTTCACCCAACACTTGTTATTGGAGAGTTACCACTAGTGTAGATAGCTGGGAACCCCGGTCCATCTCTCATCATCATATACTCGTTCCTACATGTCATTGGAAGTAGTATCAACTATTTTCTGGTGCCATTGCTCTCATATTACTGCTCATTGCTCTTTGTGTTACTATTACTACTGCGCTCATATTACTGCTGCTTTCACATCACCCCTGTTACTAGTGCTTTTCCAGGTGCAGCTGAATTGACAACTCAGTTGTTAAGGCTTATAAGTATTCTTTACCTCCCCTTGTTTCGAATCAATAAATTTGGGTTTTACTTCCCTCGAAGACTGTTGCGATCCCCTATACTTGTGGGTTATCAAGACTATTTTCTGGCGCCGTTGCCGGGGAGGCATAGCTCTACTCATAAGTTCACCTGGGGAGTACACTCTACCTCTCTCTCTATTTTATTTTATTTTATTTTGTTTTGCTTAGTTTACTTTTGTCTAGTTTATTCGTGCTTAGTTTATTTCTGTCTAGTATTATTTTTCTTAGTTTACTTTTGTCTAGTTTGTTTTTGTTTTGTTTTACTTTCCTCATATACTCGAAAATCCATAAAAATTTGAAAAACCTAAAAATTAAAAACTGCTGTTATGGAAGAACCCACAACCTATTTGGAGCTTATAGAATTATATAATAATTATAGAGAATCAAGAACGGGAAAAGTTATGAGTGCTGTGATAGAAAAATTGAATACAATTGCTAAAATCTTGCTTAAACGCCATGATATAAACTGTTGCTCTCAACAGGATACTAAACATCTTAAATTTCAATGTGGCTTTAGTGAGGAAGTTTTATTTAAGAACTATAATTGGAATAGCTATATTCATTTTGGGTTCGAAGAAGTAGAACAATTTGTCATGTTTATGGGAGCTTCTGAGATAGAATCATTCATTGCTAGAAATTATGAAACTTGTGTTGTTTGTAAGGACCTTAAAGATTATGTCTCTTCTATCATTAATTTTTGCATAGAAAGCTACAGTGATAATCCTTATATCATTGATTATAAAGAGAGACTCATTCATGCACAAGAATGCACTCACAATTTGCAGGAACCAGTGGAAGAAGAAATTGATGAACCTGAAAGCTCATTGGATGAAAAAGAAGAGGAGAGTGATGAACAAAAGGAGGAAGAATGGATTAGCTACCCATGCCAACCTTCTAATGAGAGTAACTCTTTATCTCTTACACTATTTGATTGTCCTCCATGCTTACCAAAGGCGGATGAATGTTATGTTCCTGTGGATTCTCTTGAAATATTCCCTATGAGTAAAACTTGTGAGAATAATTATGCTACTGTTATTCATGATAATCCATGCTACTTTGATAAATTTTATGATAATGCTTTGTTTGTTCCTGATGTTGAAATGCATGGTACTAAAGAGTTTTGCTTGGCAAATGTTTATGATAAATCTCTAGATGATGGTCCTATGTTACTTGATACTATTAATTGTACTACTAATGAAAATGGGATTGTGGAGTTCTTGACTTTATCTATGAGTCCCATATCTTTTGAGATTGATCAATCATCTTGTTATATTATTGATAAAAGTAAGATTGAAAGTTTTGATCCCACACTTTTTAAGCTTGATAAAAATTATGTGTTTATGGATCATGAAAAGCATGCTTTATGTGATAGTTATGTTGTTGAGTTTGTTCATGAAGCTACTGAAAATTATTATGAGAGAGGAAAATATGGTTGTAGAAATTTGCATGGTACTAAAACACCTCTCTATATGCTTAAAATTTTGAAGTTACTCTTGTTTTACCTTCTTATGCTTGTCACTTTGTTCTTCATGAACTTATTTGTGTACAAGATTCCTATGCATAGGAAGTGGGTTAGACTTAAATGTGTTTTGAATTTGCTTCTTGATGCTCTCTTTTGCTTCAACTCTTATTTCTTGCGAGTGCATCATTAAAATCTGCTGAGCCCATCTTAATGGTTATAGAGAAAGCACTTCTTGGGAGATAACCCATGTGTTTATTTTTCTACTATTTTGTTGTGTTTTGGAAGTTGTTACTACTGTAGCAACCTCTCCTTATCTTTATTTTATTGCAATGTTGTGCCAAGTGAAGTCTCTAATAGAAGGTTGATGCTAGATTTGGATTTACGCGAGAAACAGATTTCTTGCTGTCACGAATCTGGGTATGATTCTCTCGTAGGTAACTTAGAAAAATCTGCCAATTTATGTGAGTGATCCTCGGATATGTACGCAACTTTCATTAGTTTTGAGTTTTCTGATTTGAGCAACGGAAGTACCTCTTAAAAATTCGTGTTTACTGGTTGTTCTGTTTTGACAGATTCTGTCTCTGTTTTTTGCATTGTCTCTTGTGGACTTTAAGTGAGGCTTTCTAGACGTGGAGAGCTGTAGCTAATGTTTTATTGAGTTCTTTCAATGTGTCACTACAGGGCCAAGGTGGATTAAAGTTTTTTGAGTACTAACCCCTCTAATGAAGTTTATGAGAAGTTTGGTGTGAAGGAAGTTTTCAAGGGTCAAGAGAGGAAGATGATATATGATCAAGAAGAGTGAAAAGTCTAAGCTTGGGGATGCTCCCGTGGTTCATCCCTGCATATTTCAAGAAGACTCAGGCGTCTAAGCTTGGGGATGCCCAAGGCATCCCCTTCTTCATCAACTTATCAGGTTTCTTCTATTGAAACTATATTTTTATTCGGTCACATCTTATGTGCTTTACTTGGAGCGTCTGTGTGCTTTTATTTTTGTTTTTATTTGAATAAGATCGGATCCTAGCAATCCTTGTGTGGGAGAGATACACGCTCCGCTTTTTTATATAAACACTTGTGTTCTTCGTTTTACTTTTAATGTTCAATGATAAAAGTTGGAAGCTATTGCATTTATTGCTATTTGGTTGGAAACAGAAAATGCCTCATATTGTCTTGGATAATTTGATACTTGGAAATTGTTTTGAGCTCTCAAGTAGATCATGATTAAGCTCTTGCATCATGTAGTTTAAACCTATTAGTGGAGAAATACCGTAGAGCTTGTTGAAACTGGTTTGCATGATTGGTCTCTCTAAGAGGTCTAGATATTTTCTGGTAAAAGTGTTTGATAACAAGGAAGACAGTGTAGAGTTTTATAATGCTTGTAATATGTTCTTATGTAAGTTTTGCTGTACCGGTTCATACTTGTGTTTGCTTCAAACAACCTTGCTAGCCAAAGCCTTGTACTGAGAGGAAATGCTTCCCGTGCATCCAAAACCTTGAGCCAAAACCTATGCCATTTGTGTCCACCATATTTACCTACTATGTGGTATTTCCTGCCATTCCAAGTAAATACTTCATGTGCTACCTTTAAACCTTCAAAATGCTTCTCAATTTGTGTTGATGTTTTATAGCTCATGAGGAAATATGTGGTGTTTATCTTTCAATCTTGTCATTTACTCCTGACAGACTTTCATAATGGACTAGTGGCACATCCGCTTATCCAATAATTTTGCAAAAAGAGCTGGCAATGGGGTTCCCAGCCCCAATTAATTAACTTGCATTAATAATTCTCTTCACGTGTTTTGCCCTGATCTATCAGTAAGCAACTTAATTTTGCAAATAGACACTCCTTCATGGTATGTGAATGTTGGAAGGCACCCGAGGATTCGATTAGCCATAGCTTGTGAAAGCAAAAGGTTGGGAGGAGTGTCAACCATAAATAAAACTAAAATACATGTGTTAACAAAAGAGAAGAGGGATGATCTACCTTGCTGGTAGAGATAACGTCCTTCATGGGAGCCGCTCTTGAAAGTCTGGTTGATGAGGTAGTTAGAGTGCCCACTACCATTCGTTGACAACAACAGACACCTCTCAAAACTTTACTTTTATGCTCTCTATATGATTTCAAAACTTAAAAAGCTCTAGCACATGATTTAATCCCTGCTTCCCTCTGCGAAGGGCCTTTCTTTTACTTTATGTTGAGTCAGTTTACCTACTTCCTTCCATCTTAGAAGCAAACACTTGTGTCAACCGTGCATTGATTCTTACATACTTGCTTATTTGCATTCATCATATTACTTTGTGTTGACCATTATCCATGAGATATACATGTTGAAAGTTGAAAGCAATTGCTGAAACTTAAATCTTCCTCTCGTGTTGTTTCAATGCCTTTACTTTGAATTTATTGCTTTATGAGTTAACTCTTATGCGAGACTTTTGATGCTTGTCTTGAAAGTACTATTCATGAAAAGTTTTGCTATATGTTATCTATTTGTTAGCAACTATAGATCATTGCCTTGAGTCACTGCATTCATCTCATATACTTTATAATAGGATGATCAAGATTATGTAAGTAGCATGTCACTACAGAAACTACTCTTTTTATCGTTTACCTACTCGAGGGCGAGCAGGAACTAAGCTTGGGGATGCTGATACGTCTCCAACGTACCTATAATTTCTGATGTTCCATGCTTGTTTTATGACGATACTTACATGTTTTGCTTGCACTTTATAATGTTTTTATGCATTTTCCGGAACTAACCTATTAACGAGATGCCGAAGGGCCGGCTTGTTGTTTTCTCGTTGTTTTTGGTTCCGTGAAAGGCTGTTCGGGCAATATTCTCGAATTCGACGAAATCAACGCCCGTAACCTTATTTTTCCCGAAGCTTCCGGAAAGTCGAGGGGGACCAGAGGGGTGCCCTGGGGGCCCCACACGTGGTGGCGGCGCGGCCCAAGGGGGGGCGCCCCTACTGTGAGGAGGCCCCGTGGCCCCTCCGACTCCGACTCTTCGCCTATTTAAGCCGTCCTGACCTAAAACATCGATACCAATTGACGAAACTCTAGAAAGACTCCAGGGGCGCCGCCACCATCGTGAAACTCCGTTTCAGGGGACAGAAGTCTCTGTTCCGGCACCCTGCCGGGACGGGGAAGTGCCCCCGGAAGCCATCTCCATCAACGCCACCGCCTCCATCATGCTTCGTGAGTAGTTCCCCCATGGACTACGGGTTCTAGCTGTAGCTAGTTGGTATACTCTCCCATGTACTTCAATACAATGATCTCATGAGCTGCCTTACATGATTGAGATTCATCTGATGTAATCGGTGTTGTGTTTGTCGGGATCCGATGGATTGTTACTATAAAGTTTATGAAGTTATTGTTGCTGCAATCTTGTTGTGTTTAATGCTTGTCACTAGGGCCCGAGTGGCATGATCTTAGATTTAAGCTCTATACTTATTGCTTAGATTGTATCTACAAGTTGTTTGCACATGTCTATGTCCGGAACCCGAGGCCCCGGAGTGACAAAGCAATCTGGGATAACTGGAGGGGAAGACTTAGATATGAGGATCACATGTTTTCACGGAGTGTTAATGCTTTGCTCCGGTGCTCTATTAAAAGGAGTACCTTAATTTCCGATAGATTCCCTAGAGGCCCTGCTGCCACCGGCTGGTAGGACAAAAGATGTTGTACAAGTTTCTCATTGCGAGCACGTATGACTATATATGGAAAACATGCCTACATGATTAATAATCTAGATGTTCTGTCTTAATGCTATTTCAATCATATCAATTGCCCAACTGTAATTTGTTCACCCAACACTTGTTATTGGAGAGTTACCACTAGTGTAGATAGCTGAGAACCCCGGTCCATCTCTCATCATCATATACTCGTTCCTACATGTCATTGGAAGTAGTATCAACTATTTTCTGGTGCCATTGCTCTCATATTACTGCTCATCGTCGTCGTGTTACTATTACTACCGCTCTCATATTACTGCTGCTTTCACATCACCCCTGTTACTAGTGCTTTTCCAGGTGCAGCTGAATTGACAACTCAGTTGTTAAGGCTTATAAGTATTCTTTACCTCCCCTTGGGTCGAATCAATAAATTTGGGTTTTACTTCCCTCAAAGACTATTGCGATCCCCTATACTTGTGGGTTATCAGTAAACATGCAACATAACAGTAAATAAATGGAGATTCGATGTTTGGAAACAAGGCCTAGGGATCATACTTTCACTAGTGGACACTCTCAACATTGATCACATAATAAAACCACTCTACACTCTCTTGTTGGATGACAAACACCATTAATTGTGTAGGGCTACAAGAGCACCTAAATGCCGGAGTTAACAAGCTCCACAACATTCGATGTTCATATTTAAATAACCTTAGAGTGCATGATAGACCAACGCAATTATACCGAGTACTAACATAGCATGCACACTCGTCAACATCAGCTATGAAAGGGGGAATAGATCACATCAATACTATCATAGTAATAGTTAACTTCATAATCTACAAGAGATCACAATCATAACCTATACCAAGTACTTCATGATGCACACACTCGTCAACATTACATCATGGAGGAGGAATAGACTACTTTAATAACATCACCAGAGTAACACATAGATGATATTCAACTAGATCACAAAGAGAGAGATGAACCACATAGCTACGGTAGAGCCCTCAGCCCCGGGGAGAACTACTCCCTCCTCATCATGGAGACAAGCGATGGCGGTGTAGATGGCGGTGGAGATGCCTTCCGGGGCACTTCCCCGTCCCGACGAGGTGCCGGAACAGAGACTTCTGTCCCCTGAATTGGAGTTTCGCGATGGCGGCGGCTCTGGAAGGTTTTCTGGTGTTTCGTCAATCCGTCTCGAAGATTTAGGTCAGGACGGCTTAAATAGGCGAAGAGGCGGAGTCGGAGGGGCCACGGGGTCCCACACACTAGGGGGGCGCCCCCCCTGGGCCGCGCCGCCACCACATGTGGGGCCCCCAGGGCTCCCCTCTGGTCCCTCTCTGGCTCTCTGGAAGCTACCGGGAAAAATAAGGTTCTGGGCGTTGATTTCGTCCGATTCCGAGAATATTTCCTTTGTAGGATTTCTGAAACCAAAAACAGCAGAAAACAGCAACTGGCCCTTCGGCATCTCGTCAATAGGTTAGTTCCGGAAAACGCATCAAAACGATATAAAGTGTGAACAAAACATGTAGGTATTGTCATAAAACAAGCATGGAACATCAGAAATTATAGATACGTTGGAGACGTATCATGTACCATCGGGGAACTTTAAGTTTTGGTGAATTTCTATCTCTTTGCTAATCTTCCACATGCAGCTTTTTGAGTTGCCATATGGCCAATTGGTTCCATGGTCACATTCGGGCTTATAGCCCTAACAGGTAAAAAAAAAGTAAAACCCCTTAGCCCAAATTATTTCACACTACTTCAGTGGCGGAGCTTCAAGCAAAATGTTGGGCGGGCCAAGCTAACTCAGAGCACAAAAAATCCAAATTATATAGTAAGACATACATTCAAAACTACATGTGGTTCACAATAGTTGAAAATCAGGTCAGATCCACATATTCAATAGTGTGTGCCTGTCTTGTACTTGCCTGGGAAAACTGCAGCAGATGAGCATGGAATTTGGAGCAGATAGAGGACTATAGCTAGCTGCTTAGCCGTCTGCCGCCTGGGGCATGGGATTGCTGGATGGCCACAATTCGTCGGCTAGAGGAGCAGCACCCTGTGCGTGTCCCTGGCTGTGGGAGGCAGTCCAGAGCTGCTGCTATTGTGCTGCCCTGCTCCGCCTCCGCTCCTTCCCCCGACCTTGCTCTTCTAATTTCTCAAACCTAGCTCTCCGAGGCACCTCCATTGTTCCTGTCGTGGAATGACTCGTGGTGTTGGTCGACTACTCGAGTAACTGTGACTAGTAGTCAACGAGGCAGAGATGGTGCATGTTCTGGACTTGTGGTGGTCATCTCGTGGGCTGCAGCTGGGCTTGTACATCTGATGCATAGTAGATGAATTTTGTTTTGCCAAAATCCTGGATGGGCCGTGGCCCGGTACGGCCCATACATAGCTCTGCCGTTACACTACTTAGGAGTATACTCATATGGGATTTTCTAGTTCTCAGCAGCTGAGAACCAGCTTCGTGCTCAATCAAGTCTTACGCCATTTGATTTGCATCGTGATTCGGGTTAGTCATGAGTTGCAACATGACTTGCAACTGAGGTTTGATGACATCATCTTACTTAGGACGAAATTAGTTCTCAGTCGACTGAGAAATAGTCACACCCTACTTATATTGGACAAGTATATGGCTTCCTCTACTAATTTGAGCCGAAGAGAGTATTTTCTTTCTTGGGAACTATAGTAGAGTAGTATTCATTATGTGTACAGTTTTCTTTATGGTTAGTTTTTCTTAAAAAAAAGCTAAAACATATAGATTTCGGGTATATCACCCTCCCAAAACATATCAAGAGCTGAGAATGTTCCGTACTACTTTCTAATTGAGCTTACGAAGGGGTATAGAGTGATCTCAACCATTGACATGTTTGAGTTTGAAGGGGGGAGGGGGAGGTGTACGGAAGCGGGCCTCCAACATATATTTGTTGTACACGTGACCATAAATCCAAAAAAAATCACAAAAGGAAGAAGACGAAGTCACGTAATAATGAACATATTGACTTCAGATATAAGAAAACCCATAGCCTAGCTTTAAATATATACTCCAAACTAAGTAAGCTGCAATTCTAGAAAAACAATTAGAAGATGTTGAGCTTGCATCGGTAGCTCTACGAATATCAAGGAAACTATCTAGTCTTGATCTACAAACTCTCTCAAGGGCTTTTCCAATTGCTTCATCACCGCCTCCCACCCTGCATGCGTCGGGTGCATGTCATCCCAGTAGAAAAATCTGTTGGACTTATCGCACACGCTGTAGAGAAGCTCCGAGGAATCCCCTTGTTGTCCACAGTAACCGTTCGAATCAAAACTTTCGCAGCACGGCGAAAGCTTTCGCTTGAATTGTTTAGATAGCTCTTGGCCTTTACCTGAATGCACATAGATAAAAGAAATTTAAACAAAGCTCAAGCACACAATCAAATCCATCTATATATCCGAAATCTTGTAAATAATACTTTGGCATACTTGTGGATGCATGCATGTATGTACATACCTGGGGCGGTATCCACAATATTACTGAAGGCGGTGTAGAGGTCGGCAACATGGACATTTTTCTTGCCCTCCATCGTTTGTTTGAGGTTACTGTTATGGACGGATGCACCCAAATTTCCAAAGACGTCGCACGCGGTGTAGTTGTTGGTCCGTGTTTGCAATGGCGTGCATCCGACGGGGTGCAGGTTGTTGACGACAACCTTTGTCACCCCTAGCTTCTGCAACTGCTCCACGTTGGCTGCAATCTCCTTCGTCACCTTCCCAATATAAGCATTGATCTGCATATGTACATACATGAAAAGTTAGCACAGTAACTAAGATATGTAGAGACAAAATAATTACTATTGGAAATCTATGTGTGCGTGCATGTTTTGATCTGTTGCTAGCTACTCACATCGTTGGGGTTACTTAGGCCAATGGTGCTGGAGCTCCCGTGGTAGTCGTTGCCGGATATAGCGACGAGGGCAATGGAACGACTGAGTTGCTGCTGTGTAATGGTCCCATCCTTGACCATCTTACTGAAAGTTTCGACCTGCTTGGCAAGGGTGGGGACCTTGTGCGTCGACGAGCCATCCAACACGCCAGCGCCAGCATAAGCGAAGGTCATGCCGGACGGGTCGCAGGTTTTCTCCGCCGTCAAAGCATGCGCCGGAGGTGCTTCCTCGAGCCCCAAGATCGTCGCTGCAGGTACGTTGAATAGAGCAACATGCAGTATTGATTATGATGCACGTAATATCACATGAGTGAGCCTGATCGAGATTACAGTACTCTTACCGATAAAATCTGATTGGATTTGATAGTTGGAGAAGCGTCCCGACGGAGTGTTTGGCCGCGGGTTTCCATCGGCGTCAACATAGGAGGAGCCGTAGGGGTAAGCCCACTGCCGCGACATCTGAGTGACGGGGTCGGTTAGCGCGAGGTTGCCGTTGTCGGCGAAGTCATCCCCGAAGACGAAGAAGCTGTAGCTCGACAACTTCTTCTGAGGATGACCGCCGGCAGGGGCAGGCCGGGCCTCCGCGCCATTGGGGCTTAGAACAAGGATGAGGAGGACGACGAGACCGAGGACGGCCGGAGGTAGCTTCATGCCTCCCGCGCTTGTGCTTCGAAGGCTGATCGTCGAACTTGCTGGTCGGGAACGGAAAAGGTCGAAATCAGGAACACGGGCTAGCTTGTCTGCTGCGATGTGCTCCTCTGTTCTATTTATGGAACAGCAACGCAAAGCCCTAAACACCAGGAAAACAAGTCGTAAGCGGAGTCGCGGTCTCGCTCGGACTCTCGGAAGTCGGAAAAACCAAGTTAGAAGTGTCAAGTGTGTACAGGTCGGGCACGGAGTCACAGGAACGCGCCACGTACCTACAGCACAGTCGGAGACGAAAGTTCACTAGCCAAGCCAACGGCCCTCGTTGCATAAGGTGGACCCTTCTGGGTTTCTCCTTTGAACTGTTCTTATAAACCGATAAGAGAGCAAAACGTTTTTTTTCATTAATCAAGAAGAGAAATGTTTAGTGAACCAGACGAAAATCAATAATAAGGCCAAGCCCGCGAATGTAGAACTGCATGCACAGTAACCAAAAGATCGATCTGGTAGAAAAGATTAGGCATTACATTTATACTTGAACACTTCTCAGCCTGAATATGGACCAAAAGTGGGCTACAATATTTAATTTATATTGCGCCAACCGAATCTTTAATTTAAGATCTTTTAGCTCTGATACCGCGTATAACTGCCTACTCTAGCCAATGCAACTAAAAGATCGACCTGATGAAAAAATTAGGTATTATATTTATATTCTGATGAAAAAATTAGGTATTACATTTATATTTCAACAGGGAACACCGCTATTCTAGCATAGTGGTGGGTCTGCGACCTTCTAGATTGAAGTCAGTTTGAGTGAGGGAACTTAGATTTTTTTAGGGGTCAAATTACATTCAACTAAACTCTAATTTTATCTGATACAATGCTTGTGCAAATTAAGTATAGAATTAGGAAAATCTCAAGTTCGTGAACATTTTGGTCCTGTTTGACACGAATTGAAGTGTCAGCGTGGCTGCACGCAGTGTGATGTCACAAGATAGTTTTTTCTAGGAATACAGTGGGGAATATCTATACAGATTTTTTTCTAGTATATTAGAGCAGTATGGAGTATAGAAATACGAGTAGCATAAAGATGATTTAAAGTTGATTAATTTCTTATCACTCACTAATTTGAGTTGTGAACTTTTATTCTAGCTCTGGACATAAACTTGCTGTCATAATTGAAAACAGGGCTCCTCGTCTGGAAAAAGAATATCCTTGTCTGGAACCAATTCCACGCCGGAGAGGTTGAAGCTCTCAGGGCGTGGCGGGACACATCGACGATGTGTCAGAGAGGTTCTCCAGCGCAAAGAGGGCATTGCAGAAGTCCATGAGAACGAAGCTGGCCGTGGCGAAGTCCAACAGGATGATGCCGGAGAGGTTGTCGCATAGCCAGATACAACCCACACAAGAACAAAGGTCAGAAGAGACCTTGTCCAACCACACACACACACAAAACCACTCCTCCACACCAACAATGCATGACTACACAAAACTCGACTTGCTCGATCCGTTGCCAAACATGGTGAAGAACCACGACATCGAGCGTTGATACCGCGTCACGACCGGTGCCGGAAGCGTCTGAGGAACAACCATGACTTCAAGCAGCAGCCTGAGCAACGTACCACCCACCCCCGTGCCTAGACAGACACTAAATGGGTCTTTTGTTCGGAGCTGCAAAGAGCATTAGTCTCGGCCGTGATATGATCCGGGGTTATTTCTAGTAATAGTCCCGGTTCCAACGACTAAAACGCGTGGCCACGTCTAGTCCCGGTTCGATCGGGACCTTTAGTCCCGGTTTGTATCACCTAAGTCAATAAAAACCGGGACTAAAGGGGAGACGGCGGGTGCGTCAGGCCGCGAGCATCTTTAATTAATCTTGGTTTGTATCACAAACCGGGACTAAATACCTTTTAGTTGCTCAAAAAACATCTAGAAGGTTGGAAAATTGAAAACCCTAAAAAGGGACCTTTAATTCTGGTTGGTTCCACTACAATCAAATTAATTTAAAACCATAATCATGGTGGATGATGCGGATCAATAAAATTATTATTATTCTATTACAAATAAAAGACTAGTCATATTCATATCTAGGCCTATAGTACATGTATTCAAGGTCGCCGTCGTTGTCTTCGGAGGAGCCGTCGTCATCGCTCACCGGGCGTGGCTGGAACTTACGAGAAGCGCACGCGGCGGGGATAGATGGCCGCAGCAGTTGCAACCTTGGCCGTCATCGCCACGGCACGCACGGCAGGCCTGCTGCTCCTTATGCCACTAGGACCGGCCAGCCTCCACCGGCGACGGTATTGGTGGCTCCAGGGAGGCGCGGATGGCCACGCGTTGGCCTGGGAACTCCTTCTTCGGTGGGTGGAAGTGAGGGTATCGTAGGCGGGGGTAGTCGCCCGCCAAGATGTGGTTCATCACACCCTCAAAGGTCTGACTGCCCCACCATAGCCGCCGGCCGGCCTCGTTGTTGTCCACGGGAGGCGGCCCACCCCCTCGTACCTGGCGAGCTCCATCTCCCGTCGATTGGCAAAGAAGGCGTCCCAAGTGGCGACGTTGTCGGGATCCCAACGTCGGTCCATGTGTTGCTCAGGGGTGAGCTCGACGTAGTAGTGGTGGGTGATGGCCGCACGCCGAGCTGCATCTTGGGGGCCGGGGGAGACTGGTACGCCTCAGGCGCTCAGGCTCCAGCCCGGGGGCAGAGGAACCTCAGCAGGCAGGGGTAGTTGTAGGCCCTGGGTGCCTCCGCCTCCGCGTGGGTGAGGGCAAGATCACTGGACGCCATGGATGAGAAGTGTGAGAGAGAAATCTGTGGAACTATGGTATGAGATGTGGCCCTTCCACCACTTCCCGCCTACATATATAGCAGCGACAATGGCGGGAAGCGGTGGAAATGGCGGAAGATGTAGGTGGAAAGCTTTGAAAAGGACGGAAAGGATAAGGACGTGTGTGTAACCTTTAGTCCCGGTTGGTGTGTGCAACAACCAACCGGGACTAAAGGAGTTGCGATGGGTGCGTTAGGTCGTGAGCACCTTTAGTCCCGGTTGGAGAAGCAATCCAAAACCATTTTCTAATTTGTAAAATAATTAATATAACTATTCGAACCATTAACGAAGCACACGCTCCGGTTTCCAGTTGAAGACTTGACTGACATGACAACACCTCCAGTGTGAGGAATAGACCAATAATGGAGATGGATTTGCCACGAGTGATTTTCCAACCTCTTTCCTCCAGCCATGGGGATGAAGCTTCCTACCTTCTTGGTTAGGCTTTCACGGGCTTGCGGGAAATTTTTCCCGAGGCGGAACTTCCGAATATATCCTAGGGTGTGTGCACCAACGACATCTTCGAGAAGTTACGCCACAGGAGATTTTCCAACCCTTTCCTCGAAGATGTAAGATATTAACACTTGAGATGGTTGCGTTTTTTGCTAGTTATATAGAGGTTGTGACGTACCATAGGGAGATTCCCCCACACTGTTAGAGGAGATGGAGGCTTTCACAGGCTTGCGGGGAAATTTTCCCGAGGCAGAACTTCCGAAGATGTTCTAGGGTGTGTGCACCAACGAC
Source organism: Lolium rigidum (assembly GCF_022539505.1). Taxonomy (NCBI): domain Eukaryota; kingdom Viridiplantae; phylum Streptophyta; class Magnoliopsida; order Poales; family Poaceae; genus Lolium; species Lolium rigidum. Next base: position 6,616,702 of record NC_061509.1, on the reverse strand, counting down.
ATCTCTGAGAAGCTCCACCACGGGAGATGTCCCAACCCTTTCCTCCGGCTATGGGGACAAAGCTCTCGCTACCTTTTGGTTGGCTTGTTGAGCTGCTTGCAATTAGCGACGCTCCTTTTATAGGACCGGCGCCGCTTCTTGCTTCGTCTTGTTCCTCTGACAGGATGTCGTGCGCTACATGCCTTATCTCGCCGAGCAGTGCGTCCACCCACGCGTCCTTATCCCACCGACAGTTTTGTTAGATGACACTAAAAATCCACCTTTAGTCCCGGTTGGACCCACCAAATTAATTCACACTACTTAGGATTATACTTATATGGGATTTGCTAGTTCTCAACTGAGAAATAGCTTCGTGCTCAGTCAAGTCTTATGTCATTTGATTTGCATCGTGATTCGGTTTAGTCATGAGGTGCAACATGACTTGCAACACAGGTTTGATGACATCATCTTACTAAGAACGAAGTTAGTTCTCAGTCGACTGAGAGATAGTAGGTACTTATATTGGACAAGTCTATGGCTTCCTCTTTATGTGAACAGTTTTCTTTATGGTTAATTTTTTTAAATAAAAAGGTAAAACATATAGGTTTTGGGTATAAGACCCTCCCAAAACATATCAGGAATGTTTCGTACCACTTTGTAATTAAGCTTATGAAGGGGTATAGAGCAATCTGAACCATTGGAATGTTGGAGTTTGAAGGGGGGGGGGGTACGGAAGCGGGCCTCCAACATATATTTTGTTGTACACGTGACCATGAACCCAAAAAAATCACAAAAGGAAGAAGACGAAGTCATGTAAATAATAAACATATTGACTTTAGATACAAGAAAACCCATAGGCTAGCTTTAAATATATACTCCAAACTAAGTAAGCTGCAATCCTAGAAAAAACAATTAGAGATGTTGAGCTTGCATCGGTAGCTCTATGAATATCATGGAATCTATCTAGTCTTGATCTACAAACTCTCTCAAGGGCTTTTCCAATTGCTTCATCACTGCCTTCCACCCTGCATGCGTCGGGTGCATGTCATCCCAGTAGAAAAATTTATTGGACTTGTCGCACACTCTGTACAAAGGCTCCGAGGAATCACCTTGTTGCCCGCAGTAACCATTTGAATCAAAACTTTCGCAGCATGGCGAAAGCTTGCGCTTGAATTGTTTAGATAGCTCCTGGCCTTTACCTGCATGCACATAAATAAAAGAAATTCAAACGAAGCTCAAGCACACAGTCAAATCCATCTACATATCCGAAATCTTGTAAATAATACTTTAGGCACTTGTGGATGGATGCATGTATGTACATACCCGGGGCGGTATCCACAATATTACTGAAGGCGGTGTAGAGGTCGGCAACGTGGACATTTTTCTTGCCCTCCATCGTTTGTTTGAGGTTGCTGTTATGGACAGATGCACCCAAATTTCCGAAGACATCACACGCGGTGTAGTTGTTGGTCCGTGTTTGCAACGGCGTGCATCCGACAGGGTGCAGGTTGTTGACGACAACCTTTGTCACCCCTAGCTTCTGCAACTGCTCCACGTTGGCTGCAATCTCCTTTGTCACCCTCCCAATATAAGCATTGATCTGCATATATACATGAAAAGTTAGAAATTAAGATGCACAGGCAAAATAATTGTTCCTTTCGAAAGAAAAAACTGTTAAAAATTTATGTATGCATGCTTTGATCTGTTGCTAGATACTCACATCGCTAGGGTTACTTAGGCCAATGGTGCTGGAGCTTCCGTAGTAGTCGTTGCCGGAGACGGCCACGAGGGCCACTGAGCGACTCAGCTGCTGCTCTGAGATGATCCCGTCCTTGACCATCTTCCTGAAAATGTCGACCTGCTTGGCAAGAGTGGGGACTTTGTGCGTCGACGAGCCATCCAACACGCCAGCACCAGCATAAGCGAAGGTCATGCCAGAAGGGTCGCAGGTTTTCTCCGCCGTCAGAGCATGCACCGGAGGTGCTTCCTCGAGCCCCAAGATCTTTGCTGCAAGTACGTTGAATTAAAGCAACAAGTTATGACACATGTATCGGGTATTACATGAGTGAGTATCTGAGTACGAAATTATAATGCTTACCAATGAAATCTGATTGGATTTGGTAGTTGGAGAAGCGGCCGGATGGAGTATTTGGTCGCGGGTTTCCATCGGCGTCAACGTAGGAGGAGCCGTAGGGGTAGGCCCACTGCCGCGACATTTGGGTGACGGGGTCGGTTAGCGGGTGGTTCCCGTTGTCGGCGAAGTCATCCCCGAAGACGAAGAAGCTGTAGCTCGACAACTTCTTCTGAGGATAGCCGCCGGCAGGGGCAGGCCGGGCCTCCGCGCCATTGGGGCTTAGAACAAGGACGAGGAGGAGGATGAGACCGAGCACGGCCGGAAGTAGCTTCATGCCTCCGGTGCTTGTACTTCGAAGTAGCCGCGCCCTGGCGACGCGAGGATCCTCGAATTTGCTGGTTCGGCAACCGAAAAGGTCGAAATCAGGAACACGAGCTAAGCTTGTCTGCTGCGATGCGCTCCTCTCTTCTATGGAACAGCAACGTGAAGCTCAAACGCCAGGAAAAACAAGTCGTAAACGGAGTCGAGGTCTCGCTCGGACTCGGAAAAATCAAGTTAGACGTGCGTACAGCGTCGGGCACGGAGTATGTACAGCACAGTCGGAGACGAAGTTCACTAGCCAGGTCAAGTGTCCTCATTGCATATGGTGGACCCTTCGGGTTTTCTCCTTTTTTATTTTTTGAATTTTGGGCTTTCTCCTTTGAACTTGTTCTTAAACCGATAAGAAGGCAAAAAAGTTTTTTTTCATTAATCAAGAAGAGAAATGTTTTCAATCAATCTATTATTATATTATATTATATTATATTATATACTAAAAGCAAAATAAGGATATTTAATAGAGACATTAGGTTAATCCACATCATCTTAATTATTTTAGTGGTTAGATCTAATATTTGTGGTTAGGATTTAATGAGACATTAAAACTTACGTAACGATATAGGTCTGTTTGACACATTCTATATATGTAGAGGAGAGGTCCCACGGGAAGCTGACACCAAATCTAATAGGAGTAATCATAGCTTTTCCGTTTAAATATCCCGTACATAACTGATTTGATTATCCGGTAGAAACAGCCGGCCTTGCTTTATAGAAAAAAAGATATGGTAGCTGCTGCCTAAGTTCGTCCCAATGATGCAACAAATGAAAAAAGGATAGGGCGCTCCATAGAAATCTAAGACAGTTCTTGATTTACGTTCTTAGAAAAAAACGAGTTCGTTCCATAAAAACGCGTACGCTATATCTAGCTAACTCCCTATTAGTTAACTATCTTAGCTAGCTAGAAAAAACGAGTCCGTTCCAACAAAAACGAGTCCATTAATGAAAAAATGCGTACCCTAGAATAGCTAGCTAGAATGCTCAGAGTGATTTGCAGTGGGAAGATTAGCTGCGATTTTAACTTATATTCCCTTATTTCTAAAATATGATGCATGTAGTTTTTTTTGTCAAACTTAAATTTTGATAGTACGACCAACTATATAAAAAAAAGTCTCAATATTATTATCTTAAATCAATATAGTAGAACCATTGTGTTAAAAAAAATTAGAACCATCATGAAATATATTTTCATACGTATATATGTATTTGGTATTGTAGATGTTGATATATTTTTCTATATATTAGATTGAATCGGTCTTCTATAGGGAGGATTCCTCAGTGCGTGTATGTTTGGCAATAGTTAAATAATAATATCATCATTTTTAGCGGATAATATTTCCATTTTTATCGGCTGGCATTTCCAGGATCTCGCCGAAAATTGGTTTTTCCGATACTACCAAGAAACCTTTCTAACGGATGAAATTTATTGGTATTTATATAAGTTTCTCAAACTTAAATATTTTTTATGCACATTGGTTCAATTTATAAATTCGTTTGAAAAAACTCAGATGGTATTATGAAAGATATTTCAAGTATAATCCCTTAAGGTTTAAGAGAAGATGACATTGAATCAATTTTGTTGAAGTATCATGGTAAAACTACGCTACTAATAAATAAGTGTCTATAGCCGATTAGGGAAGACCTCCGTAGCAGGATAGCAGGATTGAAAAAATTGTGGCTAAGACATCTAATAAAAAAGTGTCTCGTAAATAAAGCTGCCACATAGTCATGTTATATGACAAGACAACTCAGGCGATCGAGAATTGGCAAATGATTCGATTGAACCAGGGAGATGATTACCGAAAATGGGTAAAAATGTCTACCTCTTTTCATTGTAGAGCAATCAAGATAAATAGTAGCAATTTTTCGAAAAAGACAATTGAACAAAATAATTATATTAAATTTAAGTACAAAAAATATATATTCTCAAATTTGATTTTGATTTTATTATAACATATCAATAACAATGGTCAATGTTACATCTTAACATCCAGTTTATGTGTATATTAGGTCATAGATTACAGTGCAATCATCATGAATTTCCAAATTGAACGAGTACATGAGGGGGAAATTGGTTTGGAAAACATAATGAGAAAATACTCATTTTTGCACTTTCACGCTACTATCGACAAGAATGTTTCTTAACCTCCCTAACTATTTTTTTGTAAAGATATATTCATCTCTTGAACCTTAAAATTAACATGCAAGAACTAATATTTCGAGATAAGCATATTCTGGTATAGACCCCGATTAAGAGATATCAGTAATAGAACTAATATACCGTCGTCTCAGCGTTAATTGATCCATTGATTCTTAATTATAGTAGACCTTTATTACTTAATATGGGTAACAATACCTAAATGTCATCAGGAGACATCCTAATTATTATTCATGAACTTATGTTCTTTAAGCTTTCTAAGTCGGTCCAATACCCGTGACACACAATTAGACATTAACCTAACATGAGATATAACAAATGGCATGCAATGTGAATTTAGTTCTATGAATCAGGAGTAATCACTAGAACACAAATTCTATGTTTTCAAATAAAGAGAGTTCTTGTGGTTTTTAAATTAATTTACCTCAAATTGTTGACTATATAACTATATTAATCCTAATTGCATATATAAATATGCATGCAATACTACATGTATTTCCTAGAGTTGTTCCATCGCCGCCCTCGCATTTGCGAGGGACACCATGCTCGTTTTGTTAACAATCAATACTCCCTATATTAAATGGTAGAGATACACAAGCTATTTTTAACAATTACAAAATATTTAAGTCAAAACGAAATGAATAAATCTTTCAGGTTTTAAACTCTTTTTCTTTCTTTCATAACAATATAAGCTTGTACTTTTCTGAAGGTAACCAAAGATAGATACCAAGCAAAGGTTCTTCCTTAATTTTAATTTGAGCCGCAATGATAAGACTACATCCTCGCTCGCAACCATTGGACTAGTCAATTAACATTGGTAAGAGTACCAACACCGTATGATAGAGAAAAACAACCGAGTAACCTGATTAGCATCGCTGAAGAGCCGAGAGGACGAATCATCATTGTCAAGAACCCAACAACCGAGACTAATATTGCGAGGATAATCAGTCTCACGACAACTACAAGAAAAGATCCAAACTTGATCTGGCGAAGCAAACTCTAAAGGATCATACCTAGAGAAATGTAATCTTTCAAGATCCCTACTCACGTCGGGAATACGATATGAAGATGAGAAATGTTTCCAGTTAATTAGCAGAAACTAGCAGAAACAAGACAGAAATGGATACAACTAGGGCCATGCCTGGTCGAGCACGCTACACAGCATAGTGGTGTCAATTGCCCGCTACAACACCGCTACACAGCATATAGTGATGGATCTGCAAACTTATGGAAGTCTGGAAAAACGTAGAATTTTTTCGGACAACTTACATTCAGTTAAACTCTAATTTTATTTGATTCAATACTTGTACAGAAGTAGCGAAAGCTCATGTTCGTGAACATTTTGGTCCTGTTTGACACGATTTGAAGTGTCCTCACCGGGATAGCCTAAGAAAACACACTTGTAGAGCACAAAGCTATTTTTTGATCGGTTGTGGCATATAGATTATGGTAGCATAAGCACCCATAAAACACGCAAATGATCATAAGAGGGGTGTACACCGTAGAGACGGTAATGGGCGTGTGGTGAGAGATGGTGCAGGATGGTCAAAGGTTAAGGAGGTTTGTTGCGGTTTGGAGGGCTTCTACCCAAAAAGTGGAGGGTAAAATTCGCTTTGTATTAGGAGGGTGCGAATTATGTAATTTGTGGTGCCCAAACTACATCCAACTTTGCCATTTTGAGGTGAGGTGTGAGGGCAGGAGAGACGGAAGGAAACACACCGTGAGAGGGAAAGAAATCATGCAAAATTACTAGTAAGAAATTCTCCATCGTTGTCACATTGCAAGCATTGGATAGTGACATGAAATTGAGTGATCAAAACTAACAATAGGAGATGTTCACAAGTCGCAATGTATGAGTTGGAATGCAACGGAGCTATGGGATGTGCATGTGGGAAAGGGAGTGCAAGGTTGGAGATCAAGTTGACATTCCTCACAAAGTGGTGAGCGACTAGTGGTATCATTATTAAATGTTTCAAGAAAATCTAATTGTAAATTAGAATTAAGATTTGATAGCATTCCCAAGTTATTGATGCCTGAAGTTGTTGATAGTAACGAAGAATGTCACACGTGAAGGTGTCTTGGAGCCGAATAAGGGGTATAGATCACCGTCACTATTGGAACGAAGAAGAAGGGTCTTCGCAGCTAGGTTCTTCTCTGAAAAACGAAAATGATCAAATTTAATTGAGACAAAGTTATCACGAGCAAATTGACAAACCGAGATTAAAAAATTTACCAAGTGAGAAGAGACTAGATCATTTTGTAAGTAAAGAGGAAGATACGATATTTAGATAGACCCTAGAGCAATGATGGTATTTATCTTGATCATCAAAAACTTTAGGTGCGGGCATGTGATTAGGACAAATTAGGTATGTAGAGTAGTCGATTGTACCACATGGAAAATTGGAAACTTCAAGTTGGTGAATTTCTATATCCTAATATTCCGCGGGCAGCTTTTTGAGTTGCCATACGGCCAATTGGTTCCAAACACATCACTAGAGATTTGTACAACACCAAGCAAGCCCTCAATATGCTCTCTTCACAAGGGTCTCGACTATCCACTATGAAGACCTAGGGCTACAAGTTCCACAATAGAATCAAGAGGAAATTCAAATTCCTTTGGTCAAAGGGTATATTGGGCCCTCCTCCTTCGATTACCTAAAGATGGGATGAATTGGCTACATAGGGAGAACCACCAACTTGAAGCTCTAGAGTAATGGAGGAGATAAAAAAACCCACGACCTGAAGACCTACCCCTTGCGGGAAGAAAAGGGTGGCTATTTATAGCCATCCTCAGATTTCTGGCCGTTGCACAGTCACATGGCTACATGTGGAGGTGTCTTGGATCCGAAGAAGGGTTATAGGTCACCATCACTATTGGAGAGAAGAAGAAGGATCTTGGTGGCTAGGTCCTTCACGGAAAATTAAAAGGATCATATTTAATTGAGACATAGTTATCATGAGTAAATTGATGAACCGAGATTAAGTTTTTGACTATATGAGAAGAGGGCTAGAACATTTTGTAAGTAGAGAAGAAGAGAGGATATTTGCACAAAACCTACAGCAATGATGGGTTTAGTTTGGTCATCAACAACATTAGGTGCATGCGTGGGATTAGGACAAATCACACACGCGAGTGTGCCACCGGGGAACTTTAAGTATTGGTGAATTTCTATATCTCTGCTAATGTCCCAGGTGCAGCCTTTTGAGTTGCCATATGGCCAATTGGTTCCATGGTCTCATTTGGGCTCATAGGCCTAATAGGTAAAAAAAAGTAAAACCCCTTACGCCCAAATTAATTCACACCACTTAGGAGTATACTTATATTGGAAAAGTATATGGTTTCCTCTACTAATTTGAGCCGGAGATATTTTTTTTCTTGGCAACTATAGTAGAGTAGTATTCATTATGTGAACATTTTTATTTATGGTCATTTAAAAAAAAAGCTAAAACATATAGGTTTCGGGTATATCACCCTCCCAAGATATACCAGGAGCTCAGAATGTCCGATACCACTTTGTAATTAAGCTTGCGAAGGGGTAAAGAGCGATCTCAACCATTGATATGTTTGAGTTTGAAGGGGAAGGAGGAGGTGTACGGAAGTGGGCCTCCAACATATATTTGGTGTACACGTGACGATGAACCCAAAAAAAATCACAAAAGAAGACGAAGTCACGTAAATAATGAACATATTGACTCCAGATACAAGAAAATCCATAGCCTAGCTTTAAATATATACTCCAAACTAAGTAAGCTGCAATCCTAGAAAAACAATTAGAAGATATTGAGCTTGCATCGGTAGCTCTACGAATATCATGGAACCTATCTAGTCTTGAACAACAAACTCTCTCAAGGGCTTTTCCAATTGCTTCATCACTGCCTCCCACCCTACATGTGTCGGGTGCATGTCATCCCAGTAGAAAAACTTATTGGACTTGTCGCACACAGTGTAGAGAAGCTCCGAGGAATCGCCTTGTTGTCCGCAATAACCGTTTGAATCAAAACTTTCGCAGCACGGAGAAAGCTTGCGCTTGAATTGTTTAGATAGCTCCTGGCCTTTACCTGCGTGTACATAAATAAAAGAAAGTTTAAAGGCAGCGCAAACACACATTCAAATCCATCTATATATCTGAAATCTTATAAATAATACTTTGGGCACTTGTGCATGCATGCATGTATGTACATACCTGGGGCTGTATCCACAATATTACTGAAGGCGGTGTAGAGGTCGGCAACGTGGACATTTTTCTTGCCCTCCATCGTTTGTTTTAGGTTACCGTTATGGACGGATGCACCTAAATTTCCGAAGACGTCGCAGGCGGTGTAGTTGTTAGTCCGTGTTTGCAATGGTGTGCATCCGACGGGGTGCAAGTTATTGACGACAACCTTTGTCACCCCTAGCTTCTGCAACTGCTCCACGTTGGCTGCGATCTCCTTTGTCACCTTCCCAATATAAGCATTGATCTGCATATATACATGAAAAGTTAGCACATTAGTTAAGATGCACAAACAAAATAGTCATTTGAAATCTATGTATGCATGCTTTGAACTGTTGCTAGCTACTCACATCGTTGGGGGTGCTTAGGCCAATGTTGCTGGAGCTCCCGCGGTAGTCGTTGCCGGAGACGGCCACGAGGGCCACTGAGCGACTGAGCTGCTGCTCAGAGATGATCCCGTCGTTGACCATCTTCCTGAAAGTGTCGACCTGCTTGGCAAGGGTGGGGACCTTGTGCGTCGACGAGCTATCCAATACGCCAGCGCCAGCATAGGCGAAGGTCATGCCAGACGGGTCGCAGGTTTTCTCCGCGGTCAGAGCATGCGCCGGAGGTGCTTCCTCGAGCCCCAAGATCGTTGCTGCAGGTACGTACGTAGAAATAAAGGAATACGCAGTGTTAATTATGACGCACGTACTAGTCTACTAGCTAGGTACTGTATATCACATGAGTGAGTATGAGGGAATTATAATGCTTACCGATGAAATCGGATTGGATTTGGTAGTTGGAGAAGCGTCCCGACGGAGTATTTGGTCGCGGGTTTCCGTCGGCGTCAACGTAGGAGGAGCCGTAGGGGTAGGCCCATTGCCGCGACATCTGGGTGACGGGGTCTGTTAGAGGGAGGTTCCCGTTGTCGGCGAAGTCATCCCCGAAGACGAAGAAGCTGTAGCTCGATAGCTTCTTCTGAGGATGGCCGCCGGCAGGGGCAGGCCGGGCCTCCGCGCCATTGGGGTTTAGAACAAGGACGAGGAGAAGGAGGAGGCCGAGGACGGCCGGACGAAGCTTCATGCCTCCGGTGCTTCGAAGGCGGATCGCCGAACTGCTTTCTGTGGTAGCTAGGTAGGCGCGCGCTGGCCCGAGGCGAGGGTCCTCGAATTTGCTGGTCGGGAACGGAAAAGGTCGAAATCAGGAACTCGAGCTAGCTTGTCCTCTTCGATGCGCTCCTCTCTTCTATTTATGGAACCAGCAACGCAAAGCTCAAACACCAGCAAGGTGAAGTCGTAAACGGACTCGCGTTATCGGTCGGAATCGGAAACCATAGCTAGACGTGCGTACAGTATCGGGCACAGAGTCACAGATACGCGCCAGGGATGTACAGCACAGTCGGAGACGGATTCCACTAGCCAAGCAAACAACCATCGTTGCATCCGGTGGACCCTTGGGGCTTTCTCCTTTGAACTCGTTCAAATTAACCGATGAGGCAATGAGAAGGCTAAAAAGTTTATTTGTTAATCAAGAAGAGAAATATTTCCAGTCAATTAGCAAACACCAGAAGAAACGGCCTTGGCTGAACCCTATCTCCCGCTACAGTGCAGATAGACGATTTCTGAAACTCCCCTCGCGAACCACCTCGCCGCCGCGGTCGATTCCTCTCCTCCGGCGGCCGCTCCGGCGGCGGGAGGGCGGGGAATCGCCGGATCCCAGCGTGTACATAGTGTAGGTTCCCGTAGGTGGCTTGCTGGCGGCGTTTTGGTGACGGCGGCGCGGTCGGTGTGGCCTTTTGCGGAGGCGGGCGTCCTCACCGGTGGTGGTGCTCTCAGGAGCGCGGCCGCGGCCCGGCCTCCTTCCTGGCGCTCGCGGCTCGGTGGAGCTGTGGTGCGCCTCCTTCCCGTGCCGGAGTTCGAGGAGCGGCGACTCCGGTTGTTGAAGATTCGGAAGCGGCGGGTGATGGCGGCGTTGCGGGGTGGAGGCTTTCGGAGCTGAGGTCCGTCGACTTCCCGTCCGCCATGGGACTCCTTCCAATCCAAGGTTTCAGAGGAGGAGCGGCGGCGGCGCGCCAGCGGCACGTCTTCTTCGGCGACGACGACGTTGAGGTCCTTCTGGACTGGGTTGTAATTTTCTTATTTTTCAGGGACTGTTCTGTAAGGACTCTGGTTTAATATTACCTGTTTCTTCTCGCAAAAAAAAAAAATTAGCAAACACCAGAAGAAAATCGATACAACTAGTGCCACGCCCGCTCGAACACCGCTACACAGCATAATGGTGGATCTGCAAACTTATTACTTATGGAAGTCTGGCCAAACGTAGATTTTTTCGGACAAATTACATTCAATTAAGCCCAAATTTTATTTGATTCAATATCAATACTTGTCCAGATTAAGTACAGAAGTAGGGAAATCTCAAGTTCGTGAACATTTTGGTCCTGTTTGACACGAACTGAAGTATCAGCGTGGCTGCTCGCAGTGTGATGTCACAAGTTTTTTTTTCTTCTTCTAGGAATATGGCGAGTAGGCTGTTCCAATAAACTATATTGCATATGGTGGACCCTTCGGGTTTTCTCCTTTTTTTTTTGATTTTTGGGCTTTCTCCTTTGAACTTGTTCTTAAACCGATGACAAGGCAAAAAAAAGTTTTTTTTTTCATTAATCAAGAAGAGAAATGTTTCCAATTTTGTTAACAGTCAATACTCCCTATATTTATAATACTAACAAATCTCTACTATTAAGAGCAAACTGGTGAATGCCTGGTGTCACATTTTCAGGATGGACAATAATACCCCCACGTCAATATACCAAAATATACCACCGCGCACCCTTTCCGCCTCCCGTTTCACGCACGCAAACAACCACGGAATTTTCTCCTCATATTGTGGATCGGCCCTTTTGCTTCGGTCAGAAAGTTAAGGTACGTGATTACTCTAATCCCTATCTCTATGGCCTCCTCTCCGCACCTAGCACATTTGTTGAACTAATCAAATCTCAATGCTCAAATGATCATCCATTCCGATGCCACAACAGGACCTTCCAACCCGGTGGCACTCACGCTGCAACCTCCTGTCCCGAGTAGGTGCGGCACGACGCCTTGCGCTCGATCTTGAGCCTCTCCATCGCGTCGGTGAACGCTCCGCACCTGCTGGCCACGGGACTGGCACCGTCACCGGGGACACGTCCGGGCTGAACTGGGCCCTCGCGACACTTAGCAACATCGTGGCCGCCTGTCCCGAGGGCCGGCGCGCGAGGAGTCGCGTCCCGGACGCGGTGCCCGTCGGCCGTCCACCAGAGCGTGCTCAAATGGTCCGACAAGGCTGGGTGCCAGGAGAAGGCCACGTACGTGCTGATGGTCCCGGCGCACCGGAGCTACGGCGACCGCGTAGCGATGGCTGAGACTGGCGCCACGTCCACGCTCGTGGGCACAGTGCTGGCGCAGAATCGTTCATCGATGGTCCGCGTCGACAAGGGCAAGCAGGCCACCGCTCATACATTTTCTCCCATAACGAGCATCATAGCAAATTACTAGGCTGAAGCATAACTGCTGCGGAAAAAAGAAGATCCATCACGTGTGAAAGCCTACAGGGTTTCTTCTGTACGCTATCAATTTACCTATCTATGAATGATGGCACTTAATGTTTGTAGAAGTTTCTTTCCCTCATTTGGTTCTCATTGATTTGTTACTGTGAGTTAGGCAATTAGTGGTCTAATGCAACATTTTGGTAATGTTAGGCACTTAGGCTCTTAGACTGAATAAACTAGATTCCCTCTCGGTCGACTATGAATTGTTTCTTATGACTCCCGAGTACCTTTACCAAAATATAGTGATACTCATCGTATATTGGTAAAAAATATAGTTATAATCGGTGGTGTCGGCTGGTAAAAATACTAGGTTAAAAACTTTGTACGTCAAAAAGTTCGTTTAGTACGTTAAAAACAGGGTCAAAGCTACGTGGTGACCGAGCAAAGTTTCGTTGTCTGACCGTGCTGGCAAAGAACTCCTATCATCTGGAAGTGAGCATGGGGAGAAGGAAAAAAGAAAGCGCATATCACACGAAACGAACAAACCAGAGAGAGAAGGAAAAATTAAATCAACGCAGAGCACGCTACCTTACTCCCATCGCCGTATAAAAGAGATCACGGCAACATAGGATCGAGCCATTGAGCGGCGGCGGGGATGGATCCAAGGGCAGCATGGTAAGAGTGAAGCAGGTCACTCCAGGAACCTGGCGGAGGCGTGACGCTATGGTGGGGCGAGGGTGCGAGATGCATCATTCATGGGGTTTGACCGAGGGGTGAGCAGCGCTACGAGACGCGCGGCTCGAGCCTGCTGCATGGAGCTACGGGTGGTGGCCAGTCTGTAGGATTCGAGGGCCGCTGGGACATGGAAACAAGGAGCTCATGGCGTTGTTGTTTTGTGAGAGCCTCCATTCTGAGGAACCAGGCGACGGGGTGAGGGATCGATAGGAGAGCAATGGGGAGCGCTTGGGAAAGCTTCGCTAGGATGGGACCGGGTGTGTGCGCTCACGCGCTCACCCGTGAGCGTATTGCGCACGGTGTGTTGTGTGTGGTGGCGGGGTTAGTGGGGAGAGAGGCACATCAAAGGGTGGATCCCCTAACCCTAAACCCTAAACCCTAAACCAGTTAACGCTAGCGACACAATAGTTGCAGGCTTGCAGCATCAGGGAGGTCGATGTGCTCGTGGAGACGACGACCGGATTTCTTTCGTTCCGGGCATGTGAATGGCGGGTCCACCCACGTGATGGAGGTTGGAGAAAATGTCTTGGATGCGTGTTGTTGATCGGACGAAGGCGCGCACTGGGTTTCCCCGATCGAACGGTTGGTGACCCCGGGGATCGAGGGATTTGATCCCCCGGGAGACGCTCAGCACTTCCCCTGTTAGATATGGTTTGTTGAGATTAATCGGTGAATCCATTCTTTGGTAAAAAACAAAAATTGATCGATGGGGCGTAAGCACGTGGAATGCAGCTGATTTTCTCTTCTCCCTTGCGCTAGATTTTCTCCTTCTTTTTGTGGTACGGGGATGGTTGTTAAAGCTTGCGCCCTGATTTTTAGTTCAGGGAGTTTGCGGGAGAGAGGAAAACATGGGTGGTGTGTTGTTTGTAATCTCTTAGAGGTGTGACACCGTCAGGCATTCATAATGTTGTGCGAGAATACCTTAGGCGCGTTGAGGGAGAATGTCTCTTAAAATGAGGGATAATATGTATGTACTTGCATTTTATACACACTGGATTAAATTATGTGAAGTCAATTTTAAATATTTTTAAATACTATATGATTTTTTATCTACTTAAATATTTATGTGCATTGTTTGCACGTGTAACATGTGTGTGGCACTAGAATAAACGAGGAAGCCGTGGCGAAGCACGGGCATTCCACTAGTAGTATATGATAGAGATACACAAGCTATTTTTAACAATTACAAAATATTTAAGTCAAAACGAAAGGAACAAATCTTTCAGGTCTTCAAACTCTTTTTTTCTTTCATAACATAATCTTGTATTTTTCTGAATGTAGCCAAAGATAGATACCAAGCAAGGTTTTCCTTAATTTTAATTTGAGCCGCAATGATAAGACTACATCCTGCTCGCAATCATTGGACTAGTCAATTAATATTGGCAAGAGTACCAACACTATATGATAGAGAAAAACAACCGAATAACGTGATTAGCGTCGCTGAAGAGCCAAGAGGACGAATCATCATTGTAAAGAACCTAACAGCCGGGACTAATATTGTGAGGATAATCCGTCTCGCGACAACTACAAGAAAAGATCCAAACTTGATCTGGCGAAGCAAACTCTAAAGGATCATACCTAGAGAAATCTAATCTTTCAAGATCCCTACTGCCGTCGGGAATAAGATATGAAGATGAGAAACGTTTCCAGTTAATTAGCAGAAACAAGACAGAAATGGATACAACTAGGGCCATGCCTGGTCGAGCACCGCTACACAACATAGTGGTGTCAATTGCCCGCTACAACACCGTTACACATCATATAGTGGTGGATCTGCAAACTTATGGAAGTCTGGACAAACGTAGAATTTTTTTCGGACAACTTACATTCAGTCAAACTCTAATTCTATTTGATTCAATACTTGTACAGAAGTAGCGAAAGCTCAAGTTCGTGAACATTTTGGTGCTGTTTGACACGATTTGAAGTGTGCTCACCGGAATAGCCTAAGAAAACACACTTGTAGAGCACGAAGTTATTTTTTGATCGGTTGTGGCATATAGATTATGATAGCATAAGCACCAAAAAAACACGCAAATGATCACAAGAGGGGTGTACACCGTAGAGACGGTAATGGGCGTGTGGTCAGAGATGGTGCAGGATGGTCGAAGGTTAAGGAGGTTTGTTGCGGTTTGGAGGGCTTCTACCCAAAAAGTGGAGGGTAAAGTTCGCTTTGGATTAGGAGGGTGCGAATTATGTAATTTGTGGTGCCCAAACTACATCCAACTTTGCCATTTTGAGGGGAGGTGTGAGGGCAGGAGATACGGAAGGAAACACACCATGAGAGGGAAATAAATCATGCAAATTACTAGTAAGAAATTCTCCATCGTTGTCACATTGCAAGCATTGGATAGTGACATGAAATTGAGTGATCAAAACTAACAATAGGAGATGTCCACAAGTCTCAATGTATGAGTTGGAATGCAACGGAGCTATGAGATGTGCATGTGGGGAAAGGTAGTGCAAGGTTGGAGATCAAGTTGACATTCCTCACAAAGTGGTGAGCGACTAGCGGTATCATTATTAAATGTTTCAAGAAAATCTAATTGTAAATGAGAAATTTAAGATTTGCTAGCATTCTCAAGTCATTTATGCCTGAAGTTGTTGTAACGAAGAATGTCACACATGAAGGTGTCTTGGATCCGAATAGGGGTATAGATCGTCGTCACTATTGGAACGAAGAAGAAGGGTCTTCGCAGCTAGGTTCTTCTCTGAAAAACTAGAAGGATCAAATTCAATTGAGACAAAGTTATCACGAGCAAATTGATAAACCGAGATTAAATTTTTAACCAAGTGAGAAGAGACTAGAACATTTTGTAAGTAAAGAGGAAGATACAATATTTAGATAGACCCTGGAGCAATGATGGTATTTGTCTTGATCATCAAAAAATTTAGGTGCGGGCGTGCGATTAGGACAAATTAGGTATGTAGAGTAGTCGATTGTACCACATGGAAACTTCAAGTTGGTGAATTTCTATATCCTAATATTCGGCGGGCAGCTTTTTGAGTTCCCATACGGCCAATTGGTTTCATGGTTTCATTTGAACTTATGGGACGTGTAGGTAAAGAAACTATCGGTTTAAATTAATTAGTGCAACTTAGGAGTATATTTACATTGGACAAGTGTATGGCATCATCAATTAATTTGATCCGAAAGATTTTTTTCTTGGCAACTACAATAGAGTAATATTTAATTTTAAATAGTTTTCTTTGTGAACAAAAATTTCAAAAAAATGTTAAACATATAGGTTTCTGGTCCACCCCCTCCCTAAAAAATATCACAAAAGTAGACAAAGTCACGTAAATAAAGAACATATTGACTTCAGATACAAGAAAACCCATAGCCTAGCTTTAAAAATATACTCCAAACTAAGTAAGCTGCAATCCTAGAAAAACAATTAGAAGATGTTGAGCTTGCATCGGTAGCTCTACGAATATCATGGAACCTATCTAGTCTAGTCTTGAACAACAAACTCTCTCAAAGGCTTTTCCAATTGCTTCATCACTGCCTCCCACCCTGCATGTGTCGGGTGCATGTCATCCCAGTAGAAAAACTTATTGGACTTGTCGCACACAGTGTAGAGAAGCTCCGAGGAATCGCCTTGTTGTCCGCAGTAACCGTTTGAATCAAAACTTTCGCAGCACGGCGAAAGCTTGCGCTTGAATTGTTTAGATAGCTCCTGGCCTTTACCTGCGTGTACATAAATAAAAGAAAGTTTAAAGGCAGCCGCAAACGCACATTCAAATCCATCTATATATCTGAAATCTTATAAATAATACTTTGGGCACTTGTACATGCATGCATGTATGTACATACCTGGGGCTGTATCCACAATATTACTGAAGGCGGTGTAGAGGTCGGCAACGTGGACATTTTTCTTGCCCTCCATCGTTTGTTTGAGGTTACTGTTATGGACGGATGCACCCAAATTTCCGAAGACATCGCAGGCGGTGTAGTTGTTAGTCCGTGTTTGCAATGGTGTGCATCCGACGGGGTGCAAGTTATTGACGACAACCTTTGTCACCCCTAGCTTCTGCAACTGCTCCACGTTGGCTGCGATTTCCTTTGTCACCCTCCCAATATAAGCATTGATCTGCATATATACATGAAAAGTTAGCACATTAGTTAAGATGCACAAACAAAATAGTCATTTGAAATCTATGTATGCATGCTTTGAACTGTTGCTAGCTACTCACATCGTTGGGGGTGCTTAGGCCAATGTTGCTGGAGCTCCCGCGGTAGTCGTTGCCGGAGACGGCCACGAGGGCCACCGAGCGACCGAGCTGCTGCTCAGAGATGATCCCGTCGTTGACCATCTTCCTGAAAGTGTCGACCTGCTTGGCAAGGGTGGGGACCTTGTGCGTCGACGAGCTATCCAATACGCCAGCGCCGACGATAGGCGAAGGTCATGCCAGACGGGTCGCAGGTTTTCTCCGCCGTTAGAGCATGCGCCGGAGGTGCTTCCTCGAGCCCCAAGATCGTTGCTGCAGGTACGTACGTAGAAATAAAGGAATACGCAGTGTTAATTATGACGCACGTACTAGTCTACTAGCTAGGTACTGTATATCACATGAGTGAGTATGAGGGAATTATAATGCTTACCGATGAAATCGGATTGGATTTGGTAGTTGGAGAAGCGTCCCGACGGAGTATTTGGTCGCGGGTTTCCGTCAGCGTCAACGTAGGAGGAGCCGTAGGGGTAGGCCCATTGCCGCGACATCTGGGTGACGGGGTCCGTTAGGAGGGAGGTTCCCGTTGTCGGCGAAGTCATCCCCGAAGACGAAGAAGCCGTAGCTCGATAGCTTCTTCGAGGATGGCCGCCGGCAGGGGCAGGCCGGGCCTCCGCGCCATTGGGGTTTAGAACAAGGACGAGGAGAAGGAGGAGGCCGAGGACGGCCGGACGAAGCTTCATGCCTCCGGTGCTTCGAAGGCGGATCGCCGAACCGCTTTCTGTGGTAGCTAGGTAGCCGCGCGCTGGCCCGAGGCGAGGGTCCTCGAATTTGCTGGTCGGGAACGGAAAAGGTCGAAATCAGGAACTCGAGCTAGCTTGTCCTCTTCGATGCGCTCCTCTCTTCTATTACTTCTATAAATGTTCCTAGACTACCCGGCCAACCAGGCCATCTGAAAGGGGCAAATCCATCGTGTCCGTCCGTTTCACTAGCACAGTAACTTCTCAATCCCGCTTTTCATCTCAGCCGTCGGATATGGTAATTGTTTTATCACCTTTTGCTTGTCCAAACGACCCAATGACTTATGGGACCAGTTGTGTGTGCGGGCCACCGTCGGAGGCAGCCACGCCCGCTCGTCCGAGTCACCTTATTTCTCCTGCGCGCGTGGGGCAGTGAAAACCCTAGATCGTGCCTCCTGTTCCTCCGCGAATCCCCGCCTCCTCTCGCTCCTTCCCCAATCCGCTGCCCATCTTCTCCGCCCAATCCGCCGCCTCCTACCACCAGCACATCACTTGCTTGTTAGTTGGGACGACCGGAGGACTGGAGAAGGGACGGCCGAGCAGCGGATCCGTCGGGTTGAAAGAGATCGTTTTCGGGGAGAAGAGGAGGCGGCCAGTGGGAGACTGGCGGCGGCCGCGCATCGACGAGATCAAGAGCCCCACCGGTGGCGGCCGGAATGGAACGGGGTGGCCGTGGCCAGGGCAGGAACGGGGCGGCGGCGCCTCATCTCTTTTTTCTCTCGAGATCTTGCACGGGAGACACAGTATGTGTCAGCCTTCCTCCTCTCGACCGGTGCCAACCACCAGCAGTCAGGCAGTGTGAGGCAACGAACCCTCTTCGTTTGCGTCGACCTCATCGTCTTCCGGAACGGTAAAACCTAGATCTCATCGTGGGCAAAATATCCTGTGATGCCTTTTCTCTCACCAGCCCCGTGTACTCCCCTCCACCCTCACCACGGCCTCCCTGACTTAGCGGCGGCGCGCCTGGCGGAACCGGTCGGAGCCGTACCAGCCGTCCCTGACCGGCGAGGAGCAGGGGCAGCCGTGCCACATAGGAGGTCGGGGAGTTCACCCGTGCGTTCGCCTCCTCCTCATGCCTCCACAACTCTGCGGGGGCAAATCAGGCAGGACCAGTCTGAGCCGGAGCAGCCGGCCCTGGCCGGCGAGGAGCGGATAGTTCTGCCACATAGAAGGTTGGGGAGGACCAGGAGACGACGCCCGAGGCCAGTCTGGTTCGTCGAGGCCGGCCGTAGGACGGGCATGAGGTGCCTGCTTCCTGGAATCCGTGAGGAAGCTGGAGCTTACAGTTCACTTTTTCTATAGAAATAGGTATGTGCGTCAGGTGGCTGCAATTGATTTTTTTTGGTATATAGTGAACTTTTGCTCCACTCTGGTCTGATCGTCTACGCCGGCCGAAGGATGGCCAGGAGGTTCCCGCCTGATTCCTAGAATCCGCGAGGAGGCTGGAGCTTCCGGTTCACTTTTGGTACAGACCTCGTTATGTGTTCCGTGTTGCAGTATTATTTACTGGATGCTAACCATGCTGTTGTTCAGGTCGCGAAAGGAAAATCTTGAGCGTGCCAGGGAACATGAAGCAGCTGGGAACTCACGTGCTGCTTATGAGTGTTATCAGAAAGCTGTTGACATTACGCCTAAAATTGCTTCTGATCTGATCCAGGTACAGATGCAAATTCCATGTATTGCTATCAGCTGGTTACCATCATACTTAGTTACCACTTATTTGAAGCAGTTTCTACCAGAATGTGAACGTTTATTTGGCTATGCATCATGCAATGCAGGTACTGAAGCAAGAAAAGGTTGATTATATTGTTGCGCCTTATGAAGCAGATGCACAAATGACATTCTTATCTGTAAACAAACTTGTTGATGCTGTAATTACCGAGGATTCAGATTTGATACCGTTTGGTTGTTCTAGAGTAAGCGCACTGCTACAACCCTTTTTCTGCCATCAACTTCCAGAATCTTTCTTTTTATTACCCTGGTATCATGTTTGGTAGTTGGATGACTGCCTCCTGTGAGAGCATTCTTTGTATTCTAATTTTTATGTATCTTCTTGTAACGTGCAGATTATTTTTAAGATGGACAAATTTGGGCAAGGTGTTGAATTCCAGATTACACGATTAGAACGAAACAGGGAGTTGGACTTGAATGGATTCACAAAACAAATGTTGCTAGAGATGTGTATTTTAAGTGGCTGTGACTATCTTCCATCGTTACCTGGAATGGGTGTGAAACGTGCTCATGCACTCATCCAAATGCTCAAGAGTTACGAGAAGGTAAATCCTGTCTTCTCTGCGTCTATTGAACATTTGAGCATACTACTTCACTATTTCATGAAAAAAAAGAAACCAAGTGTGGCATGGCCGTCCTACAAGATAAGGAAGGACGCATTATGCGCATGCAGAATAAATAGTTCTAGAAATGGCTACAGTAGTGTTGACTGCCAAAACCCACCGGCGGGTAGCGGCCTTGTCAACACTGTAGAGCCGGGGGGAGCCTAGAGCTGCGGCTGGCTGAGACCCCTCCGAGCGACGGCCCGCAATGCTCTTCTGGTCACACGCGGCGTTGCGAAGTGCAAGGGCGTGCCACCTGACCTATACCTGGTCAGGAAGGTGATGAGATTGCCTCGCTTAGTTTCCTGCAGGGCATACATGTAAACGTTAAATACGAGCCTCGATCGGCTCCCGGTTATCTCGTGAATCGGCTCAAAGAGCCGATTCACCCATGATCCGTACGGGGTGTACGAATACTTGGTGGTCCTGCTTGATCAAGATGAAGCTAATGAGATCTACGACGATTTAGGGTTTTCACCACATAATCGGATCATCCTACTCCAGGTTGGGCCAGATGGCCACGCACGGTGCTCGTAAGCCGATCCTAAACAAGGCCAGAAAACCAACATGAAGTTGATCCTAGGAACATCCCGTTTAGGACTTGCGAACGCCACCCTACGTGCCACAGGATCCTCCCCCCCTTTGTAAGGCCAAACTATTGCAGATATTAAACTAATCCTTGTAGAACAAGGAGCAATCGTAACGGATCAGATCTACTAAATAATGATCAAGCGGGGTGCCGCCCCCACACCTGGGATAGGCGTGAGGACGGCTAGATATGCAAGGGTTGCACTACGTAAGCATGCTTAAACGAAGAACAATGCTAACCCTAACACATCTAATGATAACTACGTTGCTCGCCATCAAAAGCGCTTCAGTACGAGCAACGCATGAACAACGTGGCTTGTGCTGCCTAGATCGCAAGATGCGATCTAGGCAGCATGTCGCTTACCCGATAGAAACCCTCGAGACGAAGGAGTTGGCGATGCGCCGAGATTGGTTTGTTTTTGGGGTTGAACGTGAGTTGTTGTTTATTCCATAAACCCTAGGTACATATTTATAGTCCAGGGGACTTTCTAATGCGGGCGTGCACTAAACCGTGCACGACTAAGATTCTATCTCTAAACTAAGATACGATCTAATATGTTACGTATACACGGGCAATTAAGCCCAACTTGGTAAAAAGGCCGATCCACATACTTCTTCTATATATATTTCTTCACACCCATCTTCGATCGCGGCCCACCTCTGACTTGGTCAAATTCTGGTGATAACACATGCCCCCCTGGTTTTGGTAATGATAATTTCAAAACCACTCTGTTTTTTCCTCAGAGGGGTCATGTCACAGCAGAGCGGAACTGTCGCAGCACGCCTTATCATGACGACTTGCCTTCCCAACTTCTCTCGCACGATTTGACAGTTTTGGCACCATGTCCTCGAGAACTGCTCGGAAATTAAAACCCCCACCTCCTTTTATTTAGCCACAACGAACAGTTCTCTTCTTTACCCCTTCCGCAGTAGTGCTCCAAAAAAACCCTCCCCTGCAACCATGTCCTCTTCCTCTTCCTCTTCTTCTTCGTCGGATCCTTCCCACGTGTCTTCTCCCATCCGAGAGTCGACGCCTCGTGGGGTACACAAGCGGCGTATGACATCCTTGCCCCGACGAAGTGGGACAAAGAGGACCATGACTCCTCCGTCTGGTCCGAGAATGACAAATCCCAAACCGATGGGGAGAGCGACCTCCGCTTCCTTGCTGACGAGGAAGTAGTGGAGGAAAGCGAAGACGACCGTCTCTCTTGGGCGGACTTCACCACCTCCGAGGAGGTGAAGGAAGAGGGAGAGGAGGAGGAGGATGAAGATAGCTCCTCCGACGAGCCGCCGGCCAAACGCCGCCACCTCTGGCCCGGGAACTTCAGCGACGTCGACAGTGACGACGACGCCGACGAAGAGGACGAAGACGACGAGGGTCCTATCGGCGGCCGCTGGAGCAGCGACGACGAGCCGGCGGGGAGTAGCACCGGCGGTGGCGACGACGACGACGAGGGCAGCAGCGGCCCCTAGATAGGGTCTTAGCATAGGACTAGCAGTAGCAGACGGGGCAATGTATCCCCCTGGTCTTCTCTTTTGAGGGCAATCAGCTCTTCTCTGTAAGAAACCCACCGGCTCTACAGTGTTATCAACACTTACGTAAGAATTTGATAACACTTGCCGTTCTGATTGGTTTGTTTTTGGGGTTGAACGTGAGTTGTTGTTTATTCCATAAACCCTAGGTACATATTTATAGTCCAGCGGACTTTCTAATGTGGGCGTGCACTAAACCGTGCACGAGATAAACTCTAACTTTAATCTAAGATGCGATCTAATATGTTACATATACACGGGCAATTTAGCCCAACTTGGTATAGAAGGCCGATTCATGCACTTCTTTCATGTATATTCTTCAAGTCCATCTTCAATCGCGGCCCACCTCCGATCCGGTCAAATTCTCGGTGATAACACATGCTCCCTCGGTTTTGGAAATGACATTTCCAAAATCATTATGCTTTTCCTTCGTCGGGTCATGTCGTGGCAGAGCAGAAACTGCCGATTGTTAGCTGGATCGACGCCCAATGAGCCGATAGCAACGCATTGGTCTCTCATAATCTGTCCTTCATCTTCTTCGACTGATGACTCTGAGACCTGGTGATCCTCCTCAGGTCGGTTGCCCCCCGAGTCTCAGTCAAGGCGAAACAGAGGAGGATACACAAATTAGCCGAATGGACCTGGGCTTGATCATGTCCGAGGGCACTATCATGCGAGAGCCAGCCGATTTGAACGAAATCGGCTCTCCAGTAGGAGAGGACCTTCGGGGTGAGCTGCCCCCGAGTTTCTTCAGTCCAAATGTCATGACTACATATTCAAACAAGCCCATTGAACCCGGTACTCGAATGCAGTCTTGTGTATATCTTCTGGATATTGTCAACATAAAGTAATATAACAAGTGCAATATGCAAGTATGTAGGAATCAATGCACAAGCTTAACACAAGCGTTTGCTTTTTAGATAGAAGGAAATGGGTAAACCGACTCAACAATAAAAGTAGAAGAAAGGCCCTTCGCAGAGGGAAGCATGGATTGCTATATTTGTGCTAGAGCTTTTATTTTGAAAACATGAAACAATTTTGTCAACGGTAGTAATAAAGCATATGAGTTATGAAAGTTATATCTTACAAGTTGCAAGCCTCATGCATAGTATACTAATAGTGCCCGCACCTTGCCCTAATTAGTTTGGACTACCGGATCTTTGCAATGCACATGTTTTAACCAAGTGTCACAATGGGGTACCTCCATGCCGCCTGTACAAAGGTCTAAGGAGAAAGCTCGCATTTTGGATTTCTCGCTTTTGATTATTCTCAACTTAGACATCCATACCGGGACAACATGGACAACAGATAATGGACTCCTCTTTAATGCATAAGCATGTGGCAACAATTATTATTCTCATATGAGATTGAGGATATATGTCCAAAACTGAAACTTCCACCATGATTCATGGCTTTAGTTAGCGGCCCAATGTTCTTCTCTAACAAATGCATGCTCCAACCATTAAGGTGGTAGATCTCTCTTACTTCGGACAAGACGGACATGCATAGCAACTCACATGATATTCAACAAGGAATAGTTGATGGCGTCCCCGTGAAACATGGTTATCGCACAACAAGCAACTTAATAAGAGATAAAGTGCATAAGTACATATTCAATACCACAATAGTTTTTAAGCTATTTGTCCCATGAGCTACATATTGCAAAGGTGAATGATGGAATTTTAAAGGTAGCACTCAAGCAATTTACTTTGGAATGGCGGATAAATACCATGTAGTAGGTAGGTATGGTGGACACAAATGGCATAGTGGTTGGCTCAAGGATTTTGGATGTATGAGAATTATTCCCTCTCGATACAAGGTTTAGGCTAGCAAGGTGTTTAAAGCAAACACAAGTATGAACCGGTACAGCAAAACTCACATAAAAGACATATTGAAAGCATTATAAGACTCTATACCGTCTTCATTGTTGTACCTTTATCATCATATCGAAGCCGATCGCTTGAAACGGCCTCCTCTTTGTCCTTGCCATGGCGGTAAACAGAATGAGCTACCATGTAGTTAACTTCCTGGCGCAGAGCTCTGGTCCGTTCTTCTGAAGGGGTGGACAGATCTACTTGGTCGAGGGCACCCTCGGCTGTAAAGCCGCTCCACCTGATGCCATGAGAACGGGTCTTCGAGAAAGAGCCGATTAGATCGGCTTCAAAGAGAGCCTTGAGCTCATCGTACTTCTTCTTGTGCTCATCAGGCAGATCCGCGTACGTGACCGGAGTGTCTTCCGCCATCTCGGATGTAGATGGCGATGTTGCGGATGTCGAAGGCTGTCCCACCGGGCGTGCCAGAATGTGTTGACTGCCAAAACCCACCGGCGGGCGCGGCCTTGTCAACACCGTAGAGCCGGGGGAGCCTAGAGCTGCGGCTGGCCGAGACCCCTCGAGCGACGGCCCGCAATGCTCTTCCGGTCACACGGCGTTGCGAGTGCAAGGGCGTGCCACCTGACCTATACCGGTCAGGAAGGTGATGAGATTGCCTCGCTTAGTTTCTGCAGGGCATACATGTAAACGTTAAATACGAGCCTCGATCGGCTCTCGGGTTATCCCGTGAATCGGCTCAAAGAGCCGATCCACCCATGATCCGTACGGGGTGTACGAATACTTGGTGGTCCTGCTTGATCAAGATGAAGCTAATGAGATCTACGACGATTTAGGGTTTTCACCACATAATCGGATCATCCTACTCCAGGTTGGGCCGGATGGCCACGCACGGTGCTCGTAAGCCGATCCTAAACAAGGCCAAAAACCAACATGAAGTTGATCCTAGGAACATCCCGTTTAGGACTTGCGAACGCCACCCTACGTGCCACAGGATCCTCCCCCTTTGTAAGGCCAAACTATTGCGGATATTAAACTAATCCTTGTAGAACAAGGAGCAATCGTAACGGATCAGATCTACTAAATAATGATCAAGCGGGGTGCCGCCCCACACCTGAGATAGGCGTGAGGACGGCTAGATATGCAAGGGTTGCACTACGTAAGCATGCTTAAACGAAGAACAATGCTAACCCTAACACATCTAATGATAACTACGTTGCTCGCCATCAAAAGCGCTTCAGTACGAGCAACGCATGAACAACGTGGGCTTAGGCTGCCTAGATCGCAAGATGCGATCTAGAGCAGCATGTCGCTTACTCGATAGAAACCCTCGAGACGAAGGAGTTGGCGATGCGCCGAGATTGGTTTGTTTTTGGGGTTGAACGTGAGTTGTTGTTTATTCCATAAACCCTAGGTACATATTTATAGTCCAGCTGGACTTTCTAATGTGGGCGTGCACTAAACCGTGCACGAGATAAACTCTAACTTTAATCTAAGATGCGATCTAATATGTTACGTATACACGGGCAATTTAGCCCAACTTGGTATAGAAGGCCGATTCATGCACTTCTTTCATGTATATTCTTCAAGTCCATCTTCAATCGCGGCCCACCTCTGATCCGGTCAAATTCTGGTGATAACACTGTAGCTAATGAGATCACCAGAATTTAGACGAATCCAGAGGTGGGCCGGGCTTGTGCTGATTACCTGTGAAAGGATTCTAAGGCGGCCTGGCACGAAGGGTCTTGGGCTGAATTGCCCGTGTATCTTTACTTAGTAGTTTATTATAAGAGATAGAATCTGAGTCGTGCACGGTTTAGTGCATGCCCACATTAGAAAGTCCCCTGGACTATAAATATGTACCTAGGGTTTATGGAATAAACAACAACTCACGTTCAACCCCAAAAACAAACCAATCTCGGCGCATCGCCAACTCCTTCGTCTCGAGGGTTTCTATCGTAGCGACATGCTGCCTAGATCGCATCTTGCGATCTAGGCAGCACAAGCCCCACGTTGTTCATGCGTTGCTCGTACCGAAGCGCTTTTGATGGCGAGCAACGTAGTTATCATTAGATGTGTTAGGGTTAGCATTGTTCTTCGTTTAAGCATGCTTACGTAGTGCAACCCTTGCATATCTAGCCGTCCTCACGCCTATCTCAGGTGTGGGGGCGGCACCCCGCTTGATCATTATTTAGTAGATCTGATCCGTTACGATTGCTCCTTGTTCTACAAGGATTAGTTTAATATCCGCAATAGTTTGGCCTTACAAAGGGGGGAGGATCCCGTGGCACGTAGGGTGGCGTTCGCAAGTCCTAAACGGGATGTTCCTAGGATCAACTTCATGTTGGTTTTCTGGCCTTGTTTAGGATCGGCTTACGAGCACCGTGCGTGGCCATCCGGCCCAACCTCGGAGTAGGATGATCCGATTATGTGGTGAAAACCCTAAATCGTCGTAGATCTCATTAGCTTCATCTTGATCAAGCAGGACCACCAAGTATTCGTACACCCCGTACGGATCATGGGTGGATCGGCTCTTTGAGCCGATTCACAGATAACCCGAGAGCCGATCGAGGCTCGTATTTAACGTTTACATGTATGCCCCGCAGGAAACTAAGCGAGGCAATCTCATCACCTTCCCGACCGGTATAGGTCAGGTGGCACGCCCTTGCACTTCGCAACGCCGCGTGTGACCGAAGAGCATTGCGGGCCGTCGCTCGGAGGGGTCTCAGCCAGCCGCAGCTCTAGGCTCCCCCGGCTCTACAGCTGTTGACAAGGCCGCTGCCCGCCGGTGGGTTTTGGCAGTCAACACATTCTCGGCACGCCCGGTGGGACAATCGTCTACATCAACCACATCGCCATCTACATCCGAGATGGCGGACGGCACGCCGCTCACCTACGAGGATCCGCCCGACGACCTCAAGAAGCAATACAATGAGATCAAGGCTACCCTCGAAGCCGACCTCATCGGCTCTTTTCGCAGAACCCGTTCGGTGGCATCGATGGAAGGGGTTCTCACCGAAGGTGCACTCGATGGGATAGACCTTTCTTCCCCGTCGGAGGAACGCACCGTGGGTCCGCGGCAGGAGATCAACTACCCGGTGGCTCACTCGCTACACCGCCACTCGAGAACTTGGTTAACGTGCCGGAGCGTGTCGCTCGCGCGTGATCCAGGAGATCATGAGCCACCGCACTCGCCGTCAGACCAGCTCTCGGACGCATCAAGGAGAATTGCCATTCCAGCCCCGTCCACCGCTGCCATTTGCGTTGGCAGCACTCGCCGAAGTGCCGACTACACCGGCATTCCTCGTCTACTGCAACTGGTGGCGACCCCAGTGACTACCAGCTCTTAATGGAGGCGCCTAAGGAGATCCCTCATGGGTACGCATGCATGTATGTGCCGGATTGTGGTGACCGGGCACTCACAAACCAGGCCACAACATCGGGGACTCCGGCGAAGACAGGAGGAACGTCGGCGACAGAGCGTACGTGGCTAACTAAATACGCCACACCGACGAAACTCCCGAGCCCAGCTCCCGCAGCTCGGCTCGTAGCTGGAAAAGCAAACGTGGCAGGCCAAGTACGCCACCCCGGCGAATCTTCGCAGTGCAACTCCTACGGCCAGCACGGCGGATCAGATCGCACCATACCGAGAGACCAGCTCGGCATGATGCCGAAAAGAAGGGCGGTCGGCTATTCCAAGCCGTACCCTGACGATTACGAGATGATCCCGCTGCCACCAAAATATCGGCTCCCTGACTTCTCCAAATTCAGTGGATCAGATGGCTCCAGCTCCATCGAGCACGTCAGCCCGATATTTGGCTCAACTAGGACCGGCTTCGTTGTCGGATCAGCTACGCGTGAGGCTCTTTTCACAGTCCCTCACGGGATCGGCTTTTGGATGGTACACCTCTCTACCAGCGAACTCCATCCAAGCCTTGGAAGCAATTGGAAGAACAGTTCCATATGCAATACCATACGAAGCTTCCGAGTCCGGCATTGCCGATCTAGCACAACTACGTCGAAGCGCGGGAAACGGTGACGTAATACATCCAGCGCTTCAGAATCTTAGGAACCGATGTTATTCGGTTCGTATAACCGAAAAGGAAGCAGCCGAGTTGGCGTAGCAGTGCCTTGCAACACAGCTCAAGGACATGGCCTCCCAAGCAGATTATCCCTCACCGGCGCACATGGTTCGAAACTATCGGCATATGAACAGCGCCACCCCGACCTGTACCAAGACAAGTTCAAGCGTGCAGTAGTCATGGTCGATACGGAGGAGGATGAAGTGCCCGCGGGAGGCCAAGAGATAGCAAGTGGCTGAGTGGACTCGTGGAGGAACCCCCGTGGCCTCGCAAATGGGTAAAGCCACCAGTGGCCGCCTAGTGGGATTTGATTTTGACGTGACCAAGACCGAACAAATCTTCGACCTCCCGCTCAAGGAGAAACAGCTTGACGGTTCCCGAAGGTCTCAAGTTCCCCACGGCGAAAGAGCTAAACGGAAAGCCGTACCGCAAATTCCACAACTCGCTTTCCCATGCCACCAACGACCGCCGGTGTGGCGTCGCACATCCAAGCGGCGATAGAGAAGGGGCGGCTAATTTTCAACCAGCACGCCATGAAGGTCGACACCCAACCCTTCCCCGCCGTTAACATGGTAGGAATCACCTACCCCGAAAGTTGCCAGCCCGTGCCCCTCGTTCAAGCATCAACATGGTAGGGCCCGGAAACCACTCGGCAAAGATGGAGATGAGGGCAGCCGCTCTCACAAAGCAAGGATACAGCATGAGGCCGCTCCATGCGATCGGCTCCGTCATGATGGCAAGCGCTATGTCACGGAGGGAGAGGTGAAGAATATAAGATATCAGCGACCCCTCTCTCGATCACCTCCTCAACAAATATGTTAATCAAGTATGGTCAACGCCGGCGACCCTATTACAGTGATAGAGAAGATCGTTTGGCTAGAGAAGCCGAAGATATCGTCGGCAGGATCACGATGAGGAGGAGCATGAGCGCTATGCCACGGAAGCATCAAGGGAGCAAGACGACAACGCCAGTGCATTGGGACTGCCCCTTCTTCGTACACTCGCTGGGATTCAGGAATGAGCCGATTGCCCACAATCGGCAATTGCCCGTAATGCAATCGAAAAAGAAGGAGGCAGCCAACGTGTCCGTGTTCGAGCGCTTAGGGCCTCTCCCACCACAAAGCAAAT
This sequence comes from Lolium rigidum, assembly GCF_022539505.1. Classification (NCBI taxonomy): domain Eukaryota; kingdom Viridiplantae; phylum Streptophyta; class Magnoliopsida; order Poales; family Poaceae; genus Lolium; species Lolium rigidum. The sequence continues at coordinate 6,587,202 of NC_061509.1, read as the reverse complement.
GCGCCGAGTCACCTCGTTGGGCAGATCTTGAAGATTCGAAGACGAGGGAGAAGTGGAAGAAGACAGTACCACCGGCCAAGGTGGTGCCCCGACGGACTCAGCCGTTCCCGTAAGCGCAGGGTTCAGCGATTGCGCGGCCCGGAGGAAGCCGAAAGGTTGTACCTGCATACGCTAAGAAAGGCACGGCCCGATCTGGCTGCAAAGGTTCAGCCGAACCCCGGATGAAGAGGGTCGTCCACGGAAAATGGAGTGGCGCCCTAAACAGAGGAAAGCCGATGATGAGACATCGGCCGGCACAAACATGGTACTCGTCTTGCCGACAGAGCGTAGCGCTCCACGACTCTACGGAGCACACAAGGTGGACGACAAGCAGGCGCATCAAGTCGTAGGTTGGGTTGGTTTCATCCAGCCCGACCAAGTAGCAAGATCAAACCAATGGGCAAACCAGGAGAGGCTGATCCTTGTGATCGGCCCCAAAAAATTTACGAAGGGAACTTACAAAACCTTCAACGAACAAGCAACGTGGAGGCCGATTCCAGCAATCGGCCAAAATTATCCTCACCTACCTTTCTCGCCCGGGTTCAACATGTTATCCAACGGAGCCGATACCATCAATTTTCTTGACAGAATCGGCTCGGGGGCGCCCGTGTATATGGAAATATGAGGGTATACAACTGAAGCATCTCATCTTTTGTTGACGGGTATTGAGATATGGGGGCCGATGCACAGTGTCGGCCGTAAAAAAAACAAAAAGTGAAAATTCGAAAATTTTCGAACACAACCGATGCAAGCAGCATCGACTTAAGGACATGAAAGCCGATGCAGGCCATCGACTCAAGGGAGATTTCTTCAAGAACAATGTCGGAGCAGCATGGGCGCGTGGATCGATCAATGATCAGATCAATGTCGTGGAGCCCGTCCGGCCGGCAGTGGACCGAAGAAACTCGGGGGCAGCTCACCTTGAGGGTTCTCCGTTTTTGGGAAGCCGATGTATACTTAAATCGGCTAGCTCGGCATAAGGAGTTCCTCGTACATGATCGAGCCTAGGTCCATACAGCTCTGCTTTACCTGGGCCGAGACTCGGGGGGCAACAAGCCTGGAAGATGCCTTGTTCTTGGGAGCCGATCAGGATTACCTCGGCTGCGGCTGCATCATGGCCGTCTCAGGCAGGAACCGGGAAGGAAAAGCCGACGCCTAGTACAGGGCTTGGACCGTGCCGTTGCCGCAAGAAAGGAAAGAAGTCCGACGCGTTGCCGTCGGTCTTAGCATGGCAAACGGAGGGAATGAAATTGGAGCAATTAAAGGATAAATGGAAAGAACAATTTCATTAATTCCAAGGAGCGGCTTTACAAGAAAGAGCCGATGGCTCTCAAAAGAGGGATCTCGGTGCCTAGTGCACCGCTACTACTAGTCCTATACTACTAGTCGTCGCTGTCCTCGTCATCGCCGCCGCCGACGTCATCGGCGCTGCTCCCAGGGAGCTCTTCGTCGCTGCTGCCCCAGCCCTTGGCCGGGGCCTCTTCCTCCTCGTCATCATCATCATCCTCGCTGTCCGCCCAGGAGCGGAAGCGCTTGGTCGGCGGGTACCCGATGGAGGAGGAAGAGTCGTCCTCCTCCTCTTCCTCTTCGTCATCATCCTCGTCCTCGCTGTCCGCCCACATGCGGGGCGCTTCTTCGGCGGGAGCTGGGCGGAAGGAGAGGCTTTGGCCTTCGCTGCTTCTCCTTCTTTTTTCTCCTTGTCGGAGGAGAAGGGATTCACCGCGGGGTGGAGACTGCCTTCGGTCTTCTTCTTCGGCGAAGATTGGGGGAAGAGTTTGGAGAAAGAAGAGGAAGAGGAAGACATTGCTACAGGAAGAGGGGGTTTTTTGGTGCCGATAGCAGGGATGGAATAGAGGATATGAGAGAGAGCTAACCAGTCGGCGCGGTTAAATAATGATGAATCTGGCGAAGGATTAATGCCATTACAACTTCCAAGGGATCGATGCTAAAGCTGTCAGGATTTTTAGAGAAGCTGAGAAGACAGGGCATAATGATGACGGATGCTGTAACGGCTCTACTCTGCTACGACGTGACCTCTCGAAGGGAAAGCATAATGATTTTGGAAATGTTATTTCCAAAACCAGGGGGGCATGTGTTATCACCAGATTTTAGACGAATCCAGAGGTGGGCCGGGCTTGTGCTGATTACCTGTGAAAGGATTCTAAGGCGGCCTGGCACGAAGGGTCTTGGGCTGAATTGCCCGTGTATCTTTACTTAGTAGTTTATTATAAGAGATAGAATCTGAGTCGTGCACGGTTTAGTGCATGCCCACATTAGAAAGTCCCCCGGACTATAAATATGTACCTAGGGTTTATGGAATAAACAACAACTCACGTTCAACCCCAAAAACAAACCAATCTCGGCGCATCGCCAACTCCTTCGTCTCGAGGGTTTCTATCGTAGCGACATGCTGCCTAGATCGCATCTTGCGATCTAGGCAGCACAAGCCCCACGTTGTTCATGCGTTGCTCGTACCGAAGCGCTTTTGATGGCGAGCAACGTAGTTATCATTAGATGTGTTAGGGTTAGCATTGTTCTTCGTTTAAGCATGCTTACGTAGTGCAACCCTTGCATATCTAGCCGTCCTCACGCCTATCTCAGGTGTGGGGGCGGCACCCCGCTTGATCATTATTTAGTAGATCTGATCCGTTACGATTGCTCCTTGTTCTACAAGGATTAGTTTAATATCTGCAATAGTTTGGCCTTACAAAGGGGGGGAGGATCCTGTGGCACGTAGGGTGGCGTTCGCAAGTCCTAAACGGGATGTTCCTAGGATCAACAGAATTTGACCGGATCAGAGGTGGGCCGCGATTGAAGATGGACTTGAAGAATATACATGAAAGAAGTGCATGAATCGGCCTTCTATACCAAGTTGGGCTAAATTGCCCGTGTATCCGTAACATATTAGATCGCATCTTAGATTGAAAGTTAGAGTTTATCTCGTGCACGGTTTAGTGCACGCCCACATTAGAAAGTCCGTTGGACTATAAATATGTACCTAGGGTTTATGGAATAAACAACAACTCACGTTCAACCCCAAAAACAAACCAATCTCGGCGCATCGCCAACTCCTTCATCTCGAGGGTTTCTATCGGGTAGCGACATGCTGCCTAGATCGCATCTTGCGATCTAGGCAGCACAAGCCCCATGTTGTTCATGCGTTGCTCGTACTGAAGCGCTTTTGATGGCGAGCAACGTAGTTATCATTAGATGTGTTAGGGTTAGCATTGTTCTTCGTTTAAGCATGCTTACGTAGTGCAACCCTTGCATATCTAGCCGTCCTCACGCCTATCTCAGGTGTGGGGGCGGCACCCCGCTTGATCATTATTTAGTAGATCCGGTCCGTTACGATTGCTCCTTGTTCTACAAGGATTAGTTTAATATCCGCAATAGTTTGGCCTTACAAAGGGGGGAGGATCCTGTGGCACGTAGGGTGGCGTTCGCAAGTCCTAAACGGGATGTTCCTAGGATCAACTTCATGTTGGTTTTTGGCCTTGTTTAGGATCGGCTTACGAGCACCGTGCGTGGCCATCCGGCCCAACCTCGGAGTAGGATGATCCGATTATGTGGTGAAAACCCTAAATCGTCGTAGATCTCATTAGCTTCATCTTGATCAAGCAGGACCACCAAGTATTCGTACACCCCGTACGGATCATGGGTGGATCGGCTCTTTGAGCCGATTCACGGGATAACCTGAGAGCCGATCGAGGCTCGTATTTAACGTTTACAGGTATGCCCTGCAGGAAACTAAGCGAGGCAATCTCATCACCTTCCTGACCAGGTATAGGTCAGGTGGCACGCCCTTGAACTTCGCAACGCCGCGTGTGACCGAGAAGAGCATTGCGGGCCGTCGCTCGGAGGGGTCTCGGCCAGCCGCAGCTCTAGGCTCCCCCGGCTCTACAGGTGTTGACAAGGCCGCTGCCCGCCGGTGGGTTTTGGCAGTCAACACATTCCGGCACGCCGGTGGGACAGCCTTCGACATCCGCAACATCGCCATCTACATCCGAGATGGCGGAAGACACTCCGGTCACGTACGCGGATCCGCTCGATGAGCACAAGAAGAAGTACGATGAGCTCAAGGCTCTCTTTGAAGCCGATCTAATCGGCTCTTTCTCGAAGACCCGTTCTCATGGCATCGGGTGGAGCGGCTTTACAGCCGAGGGTGCCCTCGACCAAGTAGATCTGCCCACCCCTTCGGAAGAACGGACCGAGCTCGCGCCAGGAAGTTAACTACATGGTAGCTCATTCTGTTTACCGCCATGGCAAGGACAAAGAGGAGGCCGTTTCAAGCGATCGGCTTCGATATGATGATAAAGGTACAACAATGAAGACGGTATAGAGTCTTATAATGCTTTCAATATGTCTTTTATGTGAGTTTTGCTGTACCGGTTCATACTTGTGTTTGCTTTAAACACCTTGCTAGCCTAAACCTTGTATCGAGAGGGAATAATTCTCATACATCCAAAATCCTTGAGCCAACCACTATGCCATTTGTGTCCACCATACCTACCTACTACATGGTATTTATCCGCCATTCCAAAGTAAATTGCTTGAGTGCTACCTTTAAAATTCCATCATTCACCTTTGCAATATGTAGCTCATGGGACAAATAGCTTAAAAACTATTGTGGTATTGAATATGTACTTATGCACTTTATCTCTTATTAAGTTGCTTGTTGTGCGATAACCATGTTTCTGGGACGCCATCAACTATTCCTTGTTGAATATCATGTGAGTTGCTATGCATGTCCGTCTTGTCCGAAGTAAGAGAGATCTACCACCTTAATGGTTGGAGCATGCATTTGTTAGAGAAGAACATTGGGCCGCTAACTAAAGCCATGAATCATGGTGGAAGTTTCAGTTTTGGACATATATCCTCAATCTCATATGAGAATAATAATTGTTGCCACATGCTTATGCATTAAAGAGGAGTCCATTATCTGTTGTCCATGTTGTCCCGGTATGGATGTCTAAGTTGAGAATAATCAAAAGCGAGAAATCCAAAATGCGAGCTTTCTCCTTAGACCTTTGTACGAGGCGGCATGGAGGTACCCCATTGTGACACTTGGTTAAAACATGTGCATTGCAAAGATCCGGTAGTCCAAACTAATTAGGGCAAGGTGCGGGCACTATTAGTATACTATGCATGAGGCTTGCAACTTGTAAGATATAACTTTCATAACTCATATGCTTTATTACTACCGTTGACAAAATTGTTTCATGTTTTCAAAATAAAAGCTCTAGCACAAATATAGCAATCCATGCTTCCCTCTGCGAAGGGCCTTTCTTCTACTTTTATTGTTGAGTCAGTTTACCCATTTCCTTCTATCTAAAAAGCAAACGCTTGTGTTAACTCGTGCATTGATTCCTACATACTTGCATATTGCACTTGTTATATTACTTTATGTTGACAATATCCAGAAGATATACACAAGACCGCATTCAGAGTACCGGGTTCAATGGGCTTGTTTGAATATGTAGTCATGACATTTGGATCGAAGAAACTCGGGGGGCAGCTCACCCCGAAGGTCCTCTCCTCTGGAGAGCCGATTTCGTTCAAATCGGCTGGCTCTGCATGATAGTGCCCTCAGACATGATCAAGCCCAGGTCCATTCGGCTAATTTGTGTATCCTCGTCTCTGTTTCGCCTTGACTGAGACTCGGGGGGCAACCGACCTGAGGAGGATCACCAGGTCTCAGAGTCATCAGTCGAAGAAGATGAAGGACAGATTATGAGAGACCAATGCGTTGCTATCGGCTCATTGGGCGTCGATCCAGGCTAACAATCGGCAGTTTCGCTCTGCCACGACATGACCCGACGAAGGAAAAGCATAATGATTTTGGAAATGTCATTTCCAAAACCAGGGGAGCATGTGTTATCACCAGAATTTGACCAGGATCGAGAGGTGGGCCGCGATTGAAGATGGACTTGAAGAATATACATGAAAGAAGTGCATGAATCGGCCTTCTATACCAAGTTGGGCTAAATTGCCCGTGTATCCGTAACATATTAGATCGCATCTTAGATTAAAGTTAGAGTTTATCTCGTGCACGGTTTAGTGCACGCCCACATTAGAAAGTCCGTCGGACTATAAATATGTACCTAGGGTTTATGGAATAAACAACAACTCACGTTCAACCCCAAAAACAAACCAATCTCGGCGCATCGCCAACTCCTTCGTCTCGAGGGTTTCTATCGGTAAGCGACATGCTGCCTAGATCGCATCTTGCGATCTAGGCAGCACAAGCCCCACGTTGTTCATGCGTTGCTCGTATCGAAGCGCTTTTGATGGCGAGCAACGTAGTTATCATTAGATGTGTTAGGGTTAGCATTGTTCTTCGTTTAAGCATGCTTACGTAGTGCAACCCTTGCATATCTAGCCGTCCTCACGCCTATCTCGGGTGTGGGGCGGCACCCGCTTGATCATTATTTAGTAGATCTGGTCCGTTACGATTGCTCCTTGTTCTACAAGGATTAGTTTAATATCTCGCAATAGTTTGGCCTTACAAAGGGGAGGATCCCGTGGCACGTAGGGTGGCGTTCGCAAGTCCTAAACGGGATGTTCCTAGGATCAACTTCATGTTGGTTTTTTGGCCTTGTTTAGGATCGGCTTACGAGCACCGTGCGTGGCCATCCGGCCCAACCTGGAGTAGGATGATCCGATTATGTGGTGAAAACCCTAAATCGTCGTAGATCTCATTAGCTTCATCTTGATCAAGCAGGACCACCAAGTATTCGTACACCCCGTACGGATCATGGGTGGATCGGCTCTTTGAGCCGATTCACGGGATAACCCGAGAGCCGATCGAGGCTCGTATTTAACGTTGGCTGTGTATGCCCCGCAGAAACTAAGCGAGGCAATCTCATCACCTTCCCGACCAGGTATAGGTCAGGTGGCACGCCCTTGCACTTCGCAACGCCGCGTGTGACCAGAAGAGCATTGCGGGCCGTCGCTCGGAGGGGTCTCAGCCAGCCGCAGCTCTAGGCTCCCCCCGGCTCTACAGTGTTGACAAGGCCGCTGCCCGCCGGTGGGTTTTGGCAGTCAACACATGTGTTATCACCAGAATTTGACCGGATCAGAGGTGGGCCGCGATTGAAGATGGACTTGAAGAATATACATGAAAGAAGTGCATGAATCGGCCTTCTATACCAAGTTGGGCTAAATTGCCCGTGTATCTGTAACATATTAGATCGCATCTTAGATTAAAGTTAGAGTTTATCTCGTGCACGGTTTAGTGCACGCCCACATTAGAAAGTCCGCTGGACTATAAATATGTACCTAGGGTTTATGGAATAAACAACAACTCACGTTCAACCCCAAAAACAAACCAATCTCGGCGCATCGCCAACTCCTTCATCTCGAGGGTTTCTATCGGTAAGCGACATGCTGCCTAGATCGCATCTTGCGATCTAGGCAGCACAAGCCCCACGTTGTTCATGCGTTGCTCGTACGAAGCGCTTTTGATGGCGAGCAACGTAGTTATCATTAGATGTGTTAGGGTTAGCATTGTTCTTCGTTTAAGCATGCTTACGTAGTGCAACCCTTGCATATCTAGCCGTCCTCACGCCTATCCCAGGTGTGGGGGCGGCACCCCGCTTGATCTTTATTTAGTAGATCTGATCCGTTACGATTGCTCCTTGTTCTACAAGGATTAGTTTAATATCTGCAATAGTTTGGCCTTACAAAGGGGGAGGATCCTGTGGCACGTAGGGTGGCGTTCGCAAGTCCTAAACGGGATGTTCCTAGGATCAACTTCATGTTGGTTTTTTGGCCTTGTTTAGGATCGGCTTACGAGCACCGTGCGTGGCCATCCGGCCCAACCCGGAGTAGGATGATCCGATTATGTGGTGAAAACCCTAAATCGTCGTAGATCTCATTAGCTTTATCTTGATCAAGCAGGACCACCAAGTATTCGTACACCCCGTACGGATCATGGGTGGATCGGCTCTTTGAGCCGATTCACGAGGATAACCCGAGAGCCGATCGAGGCTCGTATTTAACGTTTACATGTATGCCCTGCAGGAAACTAAGCGAGGCAATCTCATCACCTTCCCGACCAGGTATAGGTCAGGTGGCACGCCCTTGCACTTCGCAACGCCGCGTGTGACCAGAAGAGCATTGCGGGCCGTCGCTCGGAGGGGTCTCAGCCAGCCGCAGCTCTAGGCTCCCCCCGGCTCTACAGTGTTGACAAGGCCGCTGCCCGCCGGTGGGTTTTGGCAGTCAACACATTCTGGCACGCCCGGTGGGACAGCCTTCGACATCCGCAACATCGCCATCTACATCCGAGATGGCGGAAGACACTCCGGTCACGTACGCGGATCTGCCTGATGAGCACAAGAAGAAGTACGATGAGCTCAAGGCTCTCTTTGAAGCCGATCTAATCGGCTCTTTCTCGAAGACCCGTTCTCATGGCATCAGGTGGAGCGGCTTTACAGCCGAGGGTGCCCTCGACCAAGTAGATCTGTCCACCCCTTCAGAAGAACGGACCAGAGCTCTGCGCCAGGAAGTTAACTACATGGTAGCTCATTCGTTTACCGCCATGGCAAGGACAAAGAGGAGGCCGTTTCAAGCGATCGGCTTCGATATGATGATAAAGGTACAACAATGAAGACGGTATAGAGTCTTATAATGCTTTCAATATGTCTTTTATGTGAGTTTTGTCTGTACCGGTTCATACTTGTGTTTGCTTTAAACACCTTGCTAGCCTAAACCTTGTATCGAGAGGGAATAATTCTCATACATCCAAAATCCTTGAGCCAACCACTATGCCATTTGTGTCCACCATACCTACCTACTACATGGTATTTATCCGCCATTCCAAAGTAAATTGCTTGAGTGCTACCTTTAAAATTCCATCATTCACCTTTGCAATATGTAGCTCATGGGACAAATAGCTTAAAAACTATTGTGGTATTGAATATGTACTTATGCACTTTATCTCTTATTAAGTTGCTTGTTGTGCGATAACCATGTTTCTGGGGACGCCATCAACTATTCCTTGTTGAATATCATGTGAGTTGCTATGCATGTCCGTCTTGTCCGAAGTAAGAGAGATCTACCACCTTAATGGTTGGAGCATGCATTTGTTAGAGAAGAACATTGGGCCGCTAACTAAAGCCATGAATCATGGTGGAAGTTTCAGTTTTGGACATATATCCTCAATCTCATATGAGAATAATAATTGTTGCCACATGCTTATGCATTAAAGAGGAGTCCATTATCTGTTGTCCATGTTGTCCCGGTATGGATGTCTAAGTTGAGAATAATCAAAAGCGAGAAATCCAAAATGCGAGCTTTCTCCTTAGACCTTTGTACGAGCGGCATGGAGGTACCCCATTGTGACACTTGGTTAAAACATGTGCATTGCAAAGATCCGGTAGTCCAAACTAATTAGGGCAAGGTGCGGGCACTATTAGTATACTATGCATGAGGCTTGCAACTTGTAAGATATAACTTTCATAACTCATATGCTTTATTACTACCGTTGACAAACTTGTTTCATGTTTTCAAAATAAAAGCTCTAGCACAAATATAGCAATCCATGCTTCCCTCTGCGAAGGGCCTTTCTTCTACTTTTATTGTTGAGTCAGTTTACCCATTTCCTTCTATCTAAAAAGCAAGCGCTTGTGTTAACTGTGCATTGATTCCTACATACTTGCATATTGCACTTGTTATATTACTTTATGTTGACAATATCCAGAAGATATACACAAGACTGCATTCAGAGTACCGGGTTCAATGGGCTTGTTTGAATATGTAGTCATGACATTTGGACTTGAAGAAACTCGGGGGCAGCTCACCCCGAAGGTCCTCTCCTCCGGAGAGCCGATTTCGTTCAAATCGGCTGGCTCTGCATGATAGTGCCCTCAGACATGATCAAGCCCAGGTCCATTCGGCTAATTTGTGTATCCTCGTCTCGTTTCGCCTTGACTGAGACTCGGGGGGCAACCGACCTGAGGAGGATCACCAGGTCTCAGAGTCATCAGTCGAAGAAGATGAAGGACAGATTATGAGAGACCAATGCGTTGCTATCGGCTCATTGGGCGTCGATCCAGCTAACAATCGGCAGTTTACGCTTCTGCCACGACATGACCCGACGAAGGAAAAGCATAATGATTTTGGAAATGTCATTTCCAAAACCGGGGGGCATGTGTTATCACCGGAATTTGACCAGGATCGAGAGGTGGGCCGCGATTGAAGATGGACTTGAAGAATATACATGAAAGAAGTGCATGAATCGGCCTTCTATACCAAGTTGGGCTAAATTGCCCGTGTATCCGTAACATATTAGATCGCATCTTAGATTAAAGTTAGAGTTTATCTCGTGCACGGTTTAGTGCACGCCCACATTAGAAAGTCCCCTGGACTATAAATATGTACCTAGGGTTTATGGAATAAACAACAACTCACGTTCAACCCCAAAACAAACCAATCTCGGCGCATCGCCAACTCCTTCGTCTCGAGGGTTTCTATCAGATAAGCGACATGCTGCCTAGATCGCATCTTGCGATCTAGGCAGCACAAGCTCCACGTTGTTCATGCGTTGCTCGTACTGAAGCGCTTTTGATGGCGAGCAACGTAGTTATCATTAGATGTGTTAGGGTTAGCATTGTTCTTCGTTTAAGCATGCTTACGTAGTGCAACCCTTGCATATCTAGCCGTCCTCACGCCTATCCCGGGTGTGGGGGCGGCACACCGCTTGATCATTATTTAGTAGATCTGATCCGTTACGATTGCTCCTTGTTCTACAAGGATTAGTTTAATATCTCGCAATAGTTTGGCCTTACAAAGGGGGGAGGATCCTGTGGCACGTAGGGTGGCGTTCGCAAGTCCTAAACGGGATGTTCCTAGGATCAACTTCATGTTGGTTTTTTGGCCTTGTTTAGGATCGGCTTACGAGCACCGTGCGTGGCCATCCGGCCCAACCTGGAGTAGGATGATCCGATTATGTGGTGAAAACCCTAAATCGTCGTAGATCTCATTAGCTTCATCTTGATCAAGCAGGACCACCAAGTATTCGTACACCCCGTACGGATCATGGGTGGATCGGCTCTTTGAGCCGATTCACGAGATAACCCGAGAGCCGATCGAGGCTCGTATTTAACGTTTACATGTATGCCCTGCAGGAAACTAAGCGAGGCAATCTCATCACCTTCCCGACCAGGTATAGGTCAGGTGGCACGCCTCTTGCACTTCGCAACGCCGCGTGTGACCAGAAGAGCATTGCGGGCCGTCGCTCGGAGGGGTCTCAGCCAGCCGCAGCTCTAGGCTCCCCCCGGCTCTACAGTGTTGACAAGGCCGCTGCCCGCCGGTGGGTTTTGGCAGTCAACACATTGGCTCAACTAGGATAGGCGTGAGGACGGCTAGATATGCAAGGGTCGCACTACGTAAGCATGCTTAAACGAAGATCAATGCTAACCCTAACACATCTAATGATAACTACGTTGCTCGCCATCAAAAGCGCTTCAGTACGAGCAACGCATGAACAACGTGGGGCTTGTGCTGCCTAGATCGCAAGATGCGATCTAGGCGACATGTCGCTACGATAGAAACCCTCGAGACGAAGGAGTTGGCGATGCGCCGAGATTGGTTTGTTTTTGGGGTTGAACGTGAGTTGTTGTTTATTCCATAAACCCTAGGTACATATTTATAGTCCGGGGGACTTTCTAATGTGGGCATGCACTAAACCGTGCACGACTAAGATTCTATCTCTAAACTAAAATAGATCTAATATGTTACGGATACACGGGCAATTAAACCCAACGAGGCCGATTCATAGAATTCTCCACGTATATTTCCTTAAGCCCATCTTGATCGCGGCCCACCGTCGACTCGGTCAAATCTTGGTGATAACACATGCCCCCTGGTTTTGGAATTGGTAATTCCAAAATCACTCTGCTTTCCTTCGTCGGGTCATGTCGTGGCAGAACCGTCGCAGTATTCCTCATGATGATGCCCTGCCTTCTCAACTTCTCCGCGTGACCTGGCAGTTTTTTGGTCAAACACGAAAGTATACATGGGTTGATTGTCCTCACCTACCTTTCTGCCTGGGTTCAACATGTTATCCAACAGAGCCGATACCATCAATTTTCTTGACAGAATCGGCTCGGGGGGGCGCCCAGGTATATGGAAATATGAGGGTATACAACAGAAGCATCTCATCTTTTGTTGATGGTTATTGGAATATGGGGGCCGATACACAGGTCGGCCGTAAAAAAAACAAAAATGAATGAAAATTTTCGAACACAGCCGATGCGAGAGCATCGACTTAAGGACATGAAAGCCGATGCAGGGCCATCGACTCAAGGGAAATTTCTTCAAGGACAATGTCAGGAGCAGCATGTCAAGAATCAAGAAACAGCCGATGCGTAGCCATCGACTCTAGTTGTGTGAGGATTATCCAATCTGTGGGGTTAGTACAGCTGGAACGGAAGATTATCGGCTGTCAGAGGAAGAAAGAGGATCGGCTGTGGCACATTCTCGCCTCGAGTAAGAACTCGGGGGCAGCTCACCTTGAAGGCTTTCCGCTCGGAGAGGCCGATTTGTGTTCAAATCGGCTGACGCTACATAAGGAATTTCCCCACACGCGATCAGTGCCCGGGTCTATACAATTCATGCGCGTATCCTCGTCTACGTTTTGCGTTGGCTGAGACTCGGGGGGCAACAGGCCTGGTAGATTGCTCTGTTAAAAGTCCGATGCGTGGTTATCGGCTCGTCACACATTGGCAAAGAGGCAAATCGGCTCAATCAAACTCAGAAGAAATCGGCAAAATCAAAGTGGGGAACAATTCTTCATTGATAAGCGGGATTTCTTACATAAAGAACTGAATTGCTCTCAAAAGGAAATACGAGGGGATACCTTGCCCCATCTACCACGACATGACCCAACGAGAGCATAATGATTTTGGAAATTCCATTTCCAAAACCAGGGGGGCATGTGTTATCACCAAGATTTAACCGAGTCAGAGGTGGGCCGCAGTCAAGATGGGCTTAAGGAAATATATGTGGAGAATTCTATGAATCGGCCTGTTGGGTTTAATTGCCCGTGTATCTGTAACATATTAGATCTGTTTTAGTTTAGAGATAGAATCTTAGTCGTGCACGGTTTAGTGCATGCCCACATTAGAAAGTCCCCGGGACTATAAATATGTACCTAGGGTTTATGGAATAAACAACAACTCACGTTCAACCCCAAAAACAAACCAATCTCGGCGCATCGCCAACTCCTTCGTCTCGAGGGTTTCTATCGGGTAAGCGACATGCTGCCTAGATCGCATCTTGCGATCTAGGCAGCACAAGCCCCACGTTGTTCATGCGTTGCTCGTACTCGAAGCGCTTTTGATGGCGAGCAACGTAGTTATCATTAGATGTGTTAGGGTTAGCATTGTTCTTCGTTTAAGCATGCTTACGTAGTGCAACCCTTGCATATCTAGCCGTCCTCACGCCTATCTCAGGTGTGGGGGCGGCACCCCGCTTGATCATTATTTAGTAGATCTGATCCGTTACGATTGCTCCTTGTTCTACAAGGATTAGTTTAATATCCGCAATAGTTTGGCCTTACAAAGGGGGAGGATCCTGTGGCACGTAGGGTGGCGTTCGCAAGTCCTAAACGGGATGTTCCTAGGATCAACTTCATGTTGGTTTTCCGGCCTTGTTTAGGATCGGCTTACGAGCACCGTGCGTGGCCATCCGGCCCAACCTGGAGTAGGATGATCCGATTATGCGGTGAAAACCCTAAATCGTCGTAGATCTCATTAGCTTCATCTTGATCAAGCAGGACCACCAAGTATTCGTGCACCCGTACGGATCATGGGTGGATCGGCTCTTTGAGCCGATTCACAGGATAACCTGAGAGCCGATCGAGGCTCGTATTTAACGTTTACATGTATGCCCTGCAGGAAACTAAGCGAGGCAATCTCATCACCTTCCTGACCAGGTATAGGTCAGGTGGCACGCCCCTGCACTTCGCAACGCCGCGTGTGACCAGAAGAGCATTGCGGGCCGTCGCTCGGAGGGGTCTCAGCCAGCCGCAGCTCTAGGCTCCCCGGCTCTACAGGTGTTGACAAGGCCGCTGCCCGCCGGTGGGTTTTGGCAGTCAACACATTCTAGCACGCCCGGTGGGACAATCGTCTACATCAACCACATCGCCATCTACATCTGAGATGGCGGACGGCACGCCAGTCACCTACGAGGATCTGCCTGACGACCTCAAGAATTTGACCAAAAAACTTGGTGATAGTCAACATCACCAAGTTCTCACCAGAATTTGACCGGATCAGAGGTGGGCCGCGATTGAAGATGGACTTGAAGAATATACATGAAAGAAGTGCATGAATCGGCCTTCTATACCAAGTTGGGCTAAATTGCCCGTGTATACGTAACATATTAGATCGCATCCTAGATTAGAAGTTAGAGTTTATCTCGTGCACGGTTTAGTGCACGCCCACATTAGAAAGTCCACTGGACTATAAATATGTACCTAGGGTTTATGGAATAAACAACAACTCACGTTCAACCCCAAAAACAAACCAATCTCGGCGCATCGCCAACTCCTTCGTCTCGAGGGTTTCTATCGGATAAGCGACATCGCTGCCTAGATCGCATCTTGCGATCTAGGCAGCACAAGCCTACGTTGTTCATGCGTTGCTCGTGCTGAAGCGCTTTTGATGGCGAGCAACGTAGTTATCATTAGATGTGTTAGGGTTAGCATTGTTCTTCGTTTAAGCATGCTTACGTAGTGCAACCCTTGCATATCTAGCCGATCCTCACGCCTATCTCAGGTGTGGGGGCGGCACCCGCTTGATCATTATTTAGTAGATCTGATCCGTTACGATTGCTCCTTGTTCTACAAGGATTAGTTTAATATACTGCAATAGTTTGGCCTTACAAAGGGGGAGGATCCTGTGGCACGTAGGGTGGCGTTCGCAAGTCCTAAACGGGATGTTCCTAGGATCAACTTCATGTTGGTTTTTGGCCTTGTTTAGGATCGGACTTACGAGCACCGTGCGTGGCCATGCGGCCCAACACTGGAGTAGGATGATCCGATTATGTGGTGAAAACCCTAAATCGTCGTAGATCTCATTAGCTTCATCTTGATCAAGCGGGACCACCAAGTATTCGTACACCCCGTACGGATCATGGGTGGATCGGCTCTTTGAGCCGATTCACGGGATAACTGAGAGCCGATCGAGGCTCGTATTTAACGTTTACATGTATGCCTGCAGGAAACTAAGCGAGGCAATCTCATCACCTTCCGACCAGGTATAGGTCAGGTGGCACGCCCTTGCACTTCGCAACGCCGCGTGTGACCGAGAAGAGCATTGCGGGCCGTCGCTCGGAGGGGTCTCGGCCGGCCGCAGCTCTAGGCTCCCCCGGCTCTACGGTGTTGACAAGGCCGCTGCCCGCCGGTGGGTTTTGGCAGTCAACACATTACGGCACGCCCGGTGGGACAATCTTCGACATCCGCAACATCGCCATCTACATCCGAGATGGCGGAAGACACTCCGGTCACGTACGCGGATCGCACCGATGAGCACAAGAAGAAGTACGATGAGCTCAAGGCTCTCTTTGAAGCCGATCTAATCGGCTCTTTCTCGAAGACCCGTTCTCATGGCATCGGGTGGAGCGGCTTTACAGCCGAGGGTGCCCTCGACCAAGTAGATCTGTCCACCCCTTCGGAAGAACGGACCCGAGCTCGCGCCGGGAAGTTAACTACATGGTAGCTCATTCGTTTACCGCCATGGCAAGGACAAAGAGGAGGCCGTTTCAAGCGATCGGCTTCGATATGATGATAAAGGTACAACAATGAAGACGGTATAGAGTCTTATAATGCTTTCAATATGTCTTTTATGTGAGTTTTTTTGTCTTAGGTTCATACTTGTGTTTGCTTTAAACACCTTGCTAGCCTAAACCTTGTATCGAGAGGGAATAATTCTCATGCATCCAAAATCCTTGAGCCAACCACTATGCCATTTGTGTCCACCATACCTACCTACTACATGGTATTTATCCGCCATTCCAAAGTAAATTGCTTGAGTGCTACCTTTAAAATTCCATCATTCACCTTTGCAATATATAGCTCATGGGACAAATAGCTTAAAAACTATTGTGGTATTGAATATGTACTTATGCACTTTATCTCTTATTAAGTTGCTTGTTGTGCGATAACCATGTTTACGGGGACGCCATCAACTATTCCTTGTTGAATATCATGTGAGTTGCTATGCATGTCCGTCTTGTACGAAGTAAGAGAGATCTACCACCTTAATGGTTGGAGCATGCATTTGTTAGAGAAGAACATTGGGCCGCTAACTAAAGCCATGAATCATGGTGGAAGTTTCAGTTTTGGACATATATCCTCAATCTCATATGAGAATAATAATTGTTGCCACATGCTTATGCATTAAAGAGGAGTCCATTATACTGTTGTCCATGTTGTCCGGTATGGATGTCTAAGTTGAGAATAATCAAAAGCGAGAAATCCAAAATGCGAGCTTTCTCCTTAGACCTTTGTACGGGCGGCATGGAGGTACCCCATTGTGACACTTGGTTAAAACATGTGCATTGCAAAGATCCGGTAGTCCAAGCTAATTAGGACAAGGTGCGGGCACTATTAGTATACTATGCATGAGGCTTGCAACTTGTAAGATATAACTTTCATAACTCATATGCTTTATTACTACCGTTGACAAAATTGTTTCATGTTTTCAAAATAAAAGCTCTAGCACAAATATAGCAATCCATGCTTCCCTCTGCGAAGGGCCTTTCTTCTACTTTTATTGTTGAGTCGGTTTACCCATTTCCTTCTATCTAAAAAGCAAACACTTGTGTTAAGCTGTGCATTGATTCCTACATACTTGCATATTGCACTTGTTATATTACTTTATGTTGACAATATCCGAGAAGATATACACAAGACTGCATTCGAGTACCGGGTTCAATGGGCTTGTTTGAATATGTAGTCATGACATTTGGACTGAAGAAACTCGGGGGGCAGCTCACCCCGAAGGTCCTCTCCTGCGGAGAGCCGATTTCGTTCAAATCGGCTGGCTATGCATGATAGTGCCCTCAGACATGATCAAGCCCGGGTCCATTCGGCTAATTTGTGTATCCTCGTCTACGTTTCGCCTTGGGCGAGACTCGGGGAGCAACCTAGACACTGAGAGGAGGATCACCGGAGTGTCTCGAGGAGTCACTCGAGCTCGAAGAAGATGAAGGACAGATTATGAGAGACCAATGCGTTGCTATCGGCTCATTGGGCGTCGATCCAGCTAACAATCGGCGGTTTACGCTCTGCCACGACATGACCCGACGAAGGAAAAGCATAATGATTTTGGAAATGTCATTTCCAAAACCGGGGAGGCATGTGTTATCACCGGAATTTGACCAGGATCGAGAGGTGGGCCGCGATTGAAGATGGACTTGAAGAATATACATGAAAGAAGTGCATGAATCGGCCTTCTATACCAAGTTGGGCTAAATTGCCCGTGTATACGTAACATATTAGATCGCATCTTAGATTAGAAGTTAGAGTTTATCTCGTGCACGGTTTAGTGCACGCCCACATTAGAAAGTCCACTTGGACTATAAATATGTACCTAGGGTTTATGGAATAAACAACAACTCACGTTCAACCCCAAAAACAAACCAATCTCGGCGCATCGCCAACTCCTTCGTCTCGAGGGTTTCTATCGAGATAAGCGACATGCTGCCTAGATCGCATCTTGCGATCTAGGCAGCACTAAGCCACGTTGTTCATGCGTTGCTCGTGCTTGAAGCGCTTTTGATGGCGAGCAACGTAGTTATCATTAGATGTGTTAGGGTTAGCATTGTTCTTCGTTTAAGCATGCTTACGTAGTGCAACCCTTGCATATCTAGCCGTCCTCACGCCTATCCCAGGGGGGAAACCGGAAGTGTTCTCTCTTTTGAAGTTGCCATTCCAGTTTATCCTCTGTAAGCACCTTCCGGTGGGTCAAATCTTGGTGATAGTCAACATCAATCTTGGTGATAACACTTCCGGTTAGAATGAGGGAATTTTTTTTTTTTATTTTTCCGGCCGACTTGTATATCGGCCCCCCCATGTTCCAATACCCATCAACAGAAGATGAAATGGTTCTGTTGCACACCCTCGTGCTTTATATACCTGGGTGCCCCCCCCGAGCCGATTCTGTCAAGAGAATTGATGGTATCGGCTCTGTTGGATAACATGTTGAACCCAGGCAGAAGGGTGGGTGAGGATATTCCCGGCCGATTACTGGAATCGGCCTCCACGTTGTTTTGCTCAGTGAAGGTCTTGTAATGCTCCTTCACAGATCCTTGGGGCCGATCACAAGGATCAGCCTCGCCGACTTGCACATTGCTTGGCTTACACTACATGGTCAGGCCAGTGGATAAAACTAGCTTAACCCTTCCCTTCGTCACATCGATGCGCTCGCGATCGTCCAATTTGATGCATGAAAGGGGTTCTTGGCCTGCTTGCTTCCCATGCGTTCATGCCGGCCGTTGAAACTTCGGCCGAGTCGTCGGCTTGGACGACCTCTACCTCATCCCCATCCCATTGTATTATGCATTGGTGCATCGTGGAGGGAATGCGGCGGTTGGCGTGGATCCAATCTCTTCCTAGCAAAACGGCATAACTGCTCGTGCTATCAACGATAAAGAACGCCGTGGGGATGGTTTTTCTTCCTACGGTCAGATCCACATTCAGGACTCCTTGTGCTTCAGATGCTTGGCCGTTGAAGTCGCTCAACGTTACGTTGGTCTTGATTAGATCCGAACTCGAGCGTCCCAGCCGACGTAGCATAGAATACGGCATGATGTTAACTGCCGCTCCGGTGTCCACCAGCATCCTGTTTACAGGCCTCCCATCAATATACCCTCGTAAGTACGGGGCCTTCGGATGCACTGTAGCTCTGTCTCGTGGCTTCTCAAAGATAACCGGCCGTGGGCCGCGATCAAGTTGTGCCACGGAGGTCTCGTCTAACCACTGGGGCATTGAACTCCGAAGGGAGGATAAACACCATATTTGTGCCGGCCGATGTTTCATCATCGGCTTTTCTCTGTTCGGGCGCCACTCTCTTCTTCGTGGCTGACCTTCCTCGTCCAAGGTTCGCAGAATTTTGGCGGCCAGATCGAGCCGTGCCCTCCTTAGCGTCGCGCGAGATATAATCTTTCGGTTTCTTTCAACCCTTGCGGACGCTGGACTCTTTAGCTTACGGGAATGGCTGAGCCCATCGGGGTACCATACGGGTGACGATATTTGTATTCTTCCCTATCGTCCTCTAGCTCCTCGAGATCTTCCATGCGAGGGACTCGGCACGCTTGTCCCGATGCGGGAAAGGCCCTAGCCGGCTGAACGCGGACACGTTAGCGGCACCCTTCTTTCTTGGTTTGCATTCACGGGCAGTCCTCGATTGTTGGCAATCGGCTCATCCCGAGTCCCGGCAATGTTTGAAAAACGGGCAGTCCCGGTGCTTATCCATGTCACTCCGTCCGCTTGGCCTCCCTTTGGCGCGACGGCCGTACCCGTTGTTGCTTCCACCATGTTGGCGGTACCTTCCGACCTCGGCATCAGACCGGACATTCCTCTCATCGTCGGCGTCGTAGCGCCAACGTCGGTCTTGGTGTCGCTCGTATTTGCTGAGAGGGTGCTTGGAGTGTGGGCGTTGATACCGCATGCTTTTTATTCCCTCCCTTGCCAGGTACCGCATGTCCTCACCTCGGGGTTGGCCGCGCGGATCGGCCCCCTCTTCATCCTTGTCACGGGAGTGGCTGCTTCTGTTTCCCCTTTGTCATGGCGGCTTGCGAGATCCTGCCACATTGACACCAAAGGAACACTTTGGCCGATCTATGGGGTGTGCTGAGATCCACCGTGTCGACGCCGGGCCCCGGGCGTGGGTTCCTACCAAGCCCGACACCGTGCGGCCGGGTCTTCTCGGTGGAGCCGATGAGTTCGGCTCCACGGGTTGCCTTGATCCCGTCATGTTCCCTTCTGAGCTCCTTGGGTAGATCCCCATGCTTCAGAGACTTGGTGCGCTCCTCCAACGGGGTGGAGAGATCCCTCTCCTCGAGCGTGCCTTCGGGCGTGGAGCCCCTCCCCCTGACGCCATGGGGGTGGGTTCGGTGGGAGGAGCCGAAGAGTGCGGCTTCGAGGATGGCTTTGATCTCGTCGCATGTGACTGGCGTGCCGTCCGCCATCTCAGATGTAGATGGCGATGTGGTTGATGTAGACGTTTGTCCCACCGGGCGTGCCAGAATGTGTTGACTGCCAAAACCCACCGGCGGGCAGCGGCCTTGTCAACACTGTAGAGCCGGGGGGAGCCTAGAGCTGCGGCTGGCTGAGACCCCTCACGGCGGCGGCCCGCAATGCTCTTCACGGTCACACGCGGCGTTGCGAAGTGCAAGGGCGTGCCACCTGACCTATACCAGTCGGGAAGGTGATGAGATTGCCTCGCTTAGTTTCTGCGGGGCATACATGTAAACGTTAAATACGAGCCTCGATCGGCTCTCGGGTTATCCTGTGAATCGGCTCAAAGAGCCGATTCACCCATGATCCGTACGGGGTGTACGAATACTTGGTGGTCCTGCTTGATCAAGATGAAGCTAATGAGATCTACGACGATTTAGGGTTTTCACCACATAATCGGATCATCCTACTCCGAGGTTGGGCCGGATGGCCACGCACGGTGCTCGTAAGCCGATCCTAAACAAGGCCAGAAAACCAACATGAAGTTGATCCTAGGAACATCCCGTTTAGGACTTGCGAACGCCACCCTACGTGCCACGGGATCCTCCCCCCTTTGTAAGGCCAAACTATTGCGAGATATTAAACTAATCCTTGTAGAACAAGGAGCAATCGTAACGGATCAGATCTACTAAATAATGATCAAGCGGGGTGCCGCCCCCACACCTGGGATAGGCGTGAGGACGGCTAGATATGCAAGGGTTGCACTACGTAAGCATGCTTAAACGAAGAACAATGCTAACCCTAACACATCTAATGATAACTACGTTGCTCGCCATCAAAAGCGCTTCGGTACGAGCAACGCATGAACAACGTGGGGCTTGTGCTGCCTAGATCGCAAGATGCGATCTAGGCAGCATGTCGCTACGATAGAAACCCTCGAGACGAAGGAGTTGGCGATGCGTCGAGATTGGTTTGTTTTTGGGGTTGAACGTGAGTTGTTGTTTATTCCATAAACCCTAGGTACATATTTATAGTCCAGGGGACTTTCTAATGCGGGCGTGCACTAAACCGTGCACGACTAAGATTCTATCTCTAAACTAAGATACGATCTAATATGTTACAGATACACGGGCAATTAAGCCCAACTTGGTAAAAAGGCCGATCCACATACTTCTTCTATATATATTTCTTCACACCCATCTTCGATCGCGGCCCACCTCTGACTTGGTCAAATTCTGGTGATAACAAGTAGGCAAAACAAAAAGTTCATTGGTCCATCAACTTTTATGAGGCTATTATTTGGTTAGTTATTCAACATTCAAAACCTGTATTTCAAATAGGAATATTGTTTAAATAGTCATGCAACTAAATGAACAATAACTGCTGAGCTTTTAGCTTTATGTCGTGTTTCTAATTTTACGATTTAGAAACTTCTCCACAAGTTAATGGCATGTATGCTTTCAGGTAATCAAGCACTTGAGGTACGAGTGCTTGTTTCGTTCCACCTCGGTATGAAGAAAACTTCAAGAAGGCAATAT
Organism: Lolium rigidum; assembly: GCF_022539505.1. Lineage (NCBI taxonomy): Eukaryota > Viridiplantae > Streptophyta > Magnoliopsida > Poales > Poaceae > Lolium > Lolium rigidum. Next base: position 6,565,440 of record NC_061509.1, on the reverse strand, counting down.
GGGCATTTCGGTTTCAAAGGGTCTATGATCCTGCGACGGAAGATATTGTTCATTTGTCCGGCATTCCTCATGGCCTCGGTGAAGATGACTTTACGGGCCCATATCCTTGATAAACTTATGTTTATATAGTGAGATGCTATATTTCCCGCAAAAATAAGATACTATAGAAATATGACAACCTTTGCTTGTAAACACTCCATAGATGGATTCCTTCCTTTATGTGGTCATTCTTTCTAATGACCGAGTCACCGAGTGTATCTAGGCGATTTTTTTTCATGACACCAATTCCTCGGTAATTCCAAACTGTTTTACCTCCGGAAGGAATATTACTTACATGCATTATAGCATTTCCTTAATTGGTCTATACATGGCTACCGCAGGCTGTTGTTAAAGGTATTGCTCTAGGAGACATTGATCCACTTACAAAGGAACTATTTGAGGTACTGGTCTGTTTCTGTCCTGTTCTTGTCAGGTTTCTTTCTTTCACCAGAAAAACTTTTGTTTCACTCACAAAGGAACCGTTTGAGGTACTGATCCGTTTCCTCCTGTGTAGTTCTTCTCAGATTTCTTTCTTTCACAAGAAAAACTTTTGTGTTGATGCACATTTTGTGAAAGTTATGCTTGCTTTCCCTCATGCTTTACTAATTGGTCAAGTTGGTTTGCTGGTGCTTTGTTCCTTCAAACGTAATCCATTCTACTCTGCTGAGGAGCCTCGTGCATGTAATGACATGCATATGCACAAACATAGTGCAGCACCATTACATGAAGAAAAGCAAATACCATTTCCGCATGTTTTTCTTTTGTTAGCAACTTTCTCACTTCATTGATTAAGGAAGTCTTGAGCATAGCATTAGTGCATTACACCAGCCCGAGTATAGAAGATACAAAACGGGAAATCAAATTGACATTTAGCTAGAAAACGGACAACATTCGTCACCAAAAGGGTAGAGTGGAAGTAGATACAAGTTCTCATGGTTTTGTGTTCCTTTTTGGCAATTCTTACTTGAATGTACATCTCAAAAATAAAGGACTCTTACTTGAATGTACTACTTTGTTATCACTTGTTATAAAAAATTATATCAGGATGCTCTTAGCTATAATGCAGGACTCTCAGATCACCAAGATGAAGTTATGTTTTCTTTCTTGATTATCTTGTTGAGATTGCCATCTGCCCTGCCTTACATATACATACCTTGCAGAGCCAGCACTCGGTGCAATGCACCAGTTGTGGATAAAGGTTATCCAATCGGAGAGTCCGTTAACCCTTCATTTGGAAAGAAGAGGCAAGATCTTCCTGTGCGAGAAAAACATATTGACAAATTACTTCGTATCCTCTCAACACATCTAATTTTATTCAGAAAACTTTGCGTTATTTAAGATTTTAAGTTACTAGAGTGAGCTCCTAGCTGCAGGCATACAAATCACATTTATGAAATGCCTTGGACAAGAATCTTGTAAATTTCTGCTTCTCAAACCTGTTTGATTCATTCATGCACAGTTTTCCTACTTTATCACCCCAAATATTTTAGCTGGCAAAGGTGATGTACGAGTCGTAGTATACGATCAGAGTTCATCCACACCATCTTATTTACTAGGTTATTTTGCATCATTTCTGCACATCATTTAGCTGTCCATTGTATTGTACTATCCTTAACCCCTAGAAGGCTTAGCGTCGCTTGAGGCAAAACGGAAGTTCAGGGCACCTAAGATTACACCCAAGCAACAAAAATTGAATGAATCTTATTTGCCCGGTCCACGAGGCCGAAGACTCTGGTACCCCTGATTCAGTTGACGACACTAGCTTTCCAATACATGATATTGAAGCCTCTCAGTGTAGTTCTGAGCGTTTTAGCTCTGAACCTTCTCCAGACGATTCAATAAAAGTCTCTCAATAGCACCATCAACCTCGATAATACCACATTTGAGGTTGCTAATGTACCTGATTCAAATATCAGAAACCAGTCATTTGGGTAGCTGAGAGATGGCAGAATGGAAATTTGGCTTGCATTCCAGGTTCCAAATTGCATTTCTTTCCTTCCTTTTCCTTTTGGAAAAATTAGGAATGACTCGCTTTGATTCACTTTGATTTCCTTTGCTTTTGGGTAGGATTTGGTTTGAGTTAGCAATTGCCTACAAGTTAAGTTAGCTTTGATTTATTTATTCTGGGTTCTATGCTCTGTAGGTAAATATACAGATGCTTAGAAATATAATAATGTTGTATAAATTATAAGATTTGGCTCGAGTTAGCAATTTCCTAAAAGTTTAATTAGCTTTGAGTTATGTATTCAGGATTCTATGCTCTGATGCTTAGTACTATAATCATGTCATATAAATTATTAGTCTATATAATTTTGTACTTCAACATTTGATGGATAACCATTGTTTGAACCTAAAGTGATGAAGTATCCTCACTTGGATACTTCTTTTCACCAATAAGCATTTACTAGCCAAACTTCATTGTAATAAGTGCTTTATGCCAGGCTGTTTGTTTCATTTTAATACAATGATTTCGTAGCACTGACACTTTTATTTATAGAACTATGTTTCTCTAATAAACTTTTCACTATGCATAGTATTTCTGCCCGTACAGACAGGAAGTGAGATTTCTAGGGTTAGGCCAAGAGGAAACTAACACATTTAAGAATTATTCCGTGCCTCAAGTCAGTTTCTCTAGAATTTGATGTAGTACAGGAAAAGGAATGGATAACCCATGCCTCAACAGCCTAGGTGATTAACTCTTGCAATCACATCCTACACGCAACACACTATGGGAGTCAAATAACTTATGGCCGGTGGCAGCGGCGGCCTGTCCTCCAGTTGCAACAGCGACTCAGGGGCAGCAGTAGCTTCGATTAAGAGGGTAACAGATATGGCTGGGGTCGGAGGAGATCGAAACACGGAGGCGCAATCATGAAACGCTAATAAGAGGCGGCGATGAAAAAAGTTGTTTCAGGCTGATGGTTCCCTTTTGATTTTTAGCTACTCTCTTTCCCATTGGATGTCGGTTGAAGTGATGAAGTATAACAGTTGCATTCCCTTTGTTTGTTGCATCATGCCTATAATTTGTCACAGTTACCCATATCTATTTTCTTGGGTACACAATGACAGAATGTGCGCGTTAATATCATTTGTACAATTAATATCTATTTTCCACTACTTTGCATGTAAAAACCATTATATGTATGACCTGGATAACTATAGACTACTTATAAGAGTTTACTGATTTTGTGTTTTACGTCATCACCTATAAGGATGCCCCTGGATTATGTTCCTATCCATACAATACTTTCATTCTCTGCGCTTCAGCTAGCTAATATAGTTTTTCCCCTTTTTATTTATTAGCCTCAAGGTCAGTAAAGCTTCAGTTTTTGCTTGCTTTCATTTGTTCTCATGTCTCACAAATTTAAATTGGTCATTTGATTGATAAGGTTTGTGGTGCCTGCTGATTGTTAGATTTAACAATCGTTCTATACAAAAAAATAATTGTTGCAAATTACGTGACTTATGTGGATAAATCATCCTTTTCCTAATAATTACCCACCATGGTAAAACATCATGATGTTTCTAAAATGCTTCATGTAAATAGTTTGTTCTCGGCCAATTTTTATCTGTAGATTAGGCACCTTATCAAATTATATTGGTTGTGTCCCTCTTAAATACTATTTTCTACATGAGTTATCTCCATTGTTACTTCCCAGCTGTCCTCGCTGCACATGTTGTATATTTTTCATTTATAAATTTCCCTAATTATTGATAGAAAGAGCAACCGTTAATATATGTTCTTCTTTAAGTCTAGCAATACTTTCTATTCTCCTCTCTAAAAGAATGTGCTTCTATGCAGGCCATCACTTGATAGTGTTCATCTCTACATGTTGATGTAGTTCATGGTCTAAATTTTTACCACTGGGTGGCTTTTCTATGTCGATGTAGTTCATAGTCGTTTTCTATTTGACATTTCCAGTTATTTCATTTGTCTTAAAAACAGGTTGCGGAGATGACTCCCTCAGACGCCGACAAAGGTTGTAAAAATTAGGATTTATCCGTGTGCAGAGAGGTCTATAAAGTCGTCTCCTCAGGTTGAATCGGAAGAGGTGATAACCATGCATGCTAGGCACATTTGCTTGTGTCATTTGTTTTAGGTTGGTCATCTCTTATGGTCTTGGTTCATCACATTTGCTTGTGTTATTTGTGCTAGGTTGGTCATCTCTTATGGTCTTGGTTCATCTGTAGCTGATAATCCGAACAAGCCAGCTGAACCATCTACCATGGTTTGGACAGATAAGAGGTGGCTTCTATTCTTAGTATCAAAACATTCTCCCATGTATGTATAAGTTTGTGTGGTATGTTTGTATGTCCTATGCTGATCGAGGTCTTATGTAAAACGATTGTAGGCGCAGACGGCATCGCAGAAAGCTCAGGCGGATGGACAAAGCAAGAAGAAGAAAACATGGACTAATCTGAAAAGGATATTCGTAGATTTTTTTTGCAATATTTGGATATTCTTGGAAGTTTTTGTGAGGAGTAAATAAGGAATTAAGTGTGGCATCTACTTTTGACTGTAGAGTAAATGGTGAACCTATGTTCATGGTATTGAGGAGAAACAAAGTATGTTCTCTTTGTGATTGGTTTGCTGTCTTGAACTTAGTTGGTGATACAACTTGCAAGTGGATATACATCTTTGTTGTTTGTTTACCCTGGACTCAAAAGATTGTGTTATTCCCAACCTCGCGGATGTGGATTTTATTGTTCCTTCATGCTCATCGTACAAGTGAATACCTTATGGTTTCTCGTGTTAGCAGTTGTTTACTACTTAGTCATGTAGTAGGCTACTAGGCTCTAGCCCAACACGCCATGCTCAAGAAACACACAATTGTAGACTTCTTGTTCGGTGCCATCCTCTACCTATCTACTTCTATTTATGGTTGCTTAATGCAGTGTTATTGCATCTTCTGTTTTTCCTTCTTAGGACTGAGCCTCCTCTCGAGGTGTCTACTAACAATTGGTAGTTCGCTTCCATGTGGACCTTTATACTAGGGAACACTGGGTTGTGGTTTGGTAAACCAATGGGTTGTTCCTTTAGTTGAAGTATATTGAGTCCTTTTTGGTTTCCTTAGTGGTATGGGGAAATATTGCTTGATGTTCGTTTCTTGAAATCTAACACTTTTTTCCCTCAGCAGACCCGAAGGATCATAATTCTTAACTACTTGGTTGGATAAAACCCATCGATGAAACCTTAAATATTGTTCTTCTTAACATTAGAGATATGGTTTTGGGCTTATATCTGTTGATGCGTGCTTTAAGAAGCGTTTTGAGACAATAAATAAGCATTCTAGACTATGGTAGAATCGAATGTAGATACTACGTATGAATAAGCAGTGTGCTTTGCCCTTTTAAACTTAAACCACAAACAACGTGTGGTAGAATCGAATGCAGACCTTATGTATGGTAAAACAATGTGTTTTGCTTTAAACTTTAGCTGTCACTATTATGTGTATAAATGTTATAAGCATATACTTAAATGCTGACTACTTACCGTTCAGCTTTTGTAGCTTATGTATTTGGCTGTTGTAGTTACTTCGTGGTTCTCAACCGAGAAATATAGTTCTATACCATCATGTCCATTGGCATACAACATGTCGGGAGTAGTAATAATGTATATTCAGCATTGGCTTGATGAGATTCTCGGTTATTGTCGGTAGTGTTTCTTGGCTGTGTTTAGCGATGTTTAGATCGCAGGTACATGTACAAAACACAAAACAATAGCTTTGGCTTAACATGTTCTGCTTACATTAACAAAACAAGTACTCCCTCTGGATCTTTTTAAATTGACTTGGATTTAGTACAAAGTTATATTAAATCCGAGTCAATTAAAATGGATCGGTGAGAGGTGAGAGTAGTACTTAGGTTGCCATTTGGCTTGATTTTTTGGGGAGTTTTCTACATCAAGTGATGAGTTGTATGTCCAGCTAGGTTAGTTTTTCCCCATCTTTGTCGGGATTGGGAGGGTTTCTCCATGGGAGTACCAGAGAGAGAGAAGAAAGAATTCCTAACGTGACACTTGTGTTTCGGGGTGTTTTTGGTAGGGGCTCTAATTTGACATTGTATGTAATGAAGCTGCGTTTAAATGGTTACGAGTGGGCAAGTGATTGTTCTTCTTTTCTTTTGTGTATCTGGTAGATCTAAGTTATGAATTTGTTTTTTTGTGTGTATATTGGTAAGCCTGAGCTATGAATTCTTCTCGAACCTGTACATAAGTGATCCTCTATT
>NC_061509.1:6482307-6559073 GCF_022539505.1 Lolium rigidum | reverse complement strand
GTTTAAATTATGAATTCCATTTATATTGTTCAATGTTTATAGTTTAATGTATTAACACTTGTCAAATGCAAACATTCCCCAAGGTAACAAGTTACAAAAGAGATCATGTCGAAATTTCCCTAACTCACATTGCCTAACCCTAGATGCAAAATGAGAGAGAATCTCGATCCCTCTTAGGTTTAGTTGCAATAAGGCGCGAAAATTTCCCCCGTTTTGCGATGAAATGCACATCCCATTTCTAAATCTACCCTTCGTTGTTCCTATGTTCTGGGTTATTACAATTCATCTAAGAGTACTTCCGCCATTCAGTCACAATAATTTTTAGTTCGAAATAAAATGAAATATATTGCTTCGTATAGGTTTATATATCAAGACATCATCTTTACAATCTACATGTTAATACGTCGTAACTTCTAATGCAAGGTTTATGATTCCGATATATCGGCTTCAGTATTTGCGTCGGGGCGCAACGGGTTAGCACCTTAAACCATGGCGCCCGCATCTTCAGCACCAGTTCCTCCATTCCCCTCGGCTGCTCCCGACACAGCCAGATCCTCCATGGTCCTCACGACCTCCTCCTCACCCCAGGCTTCTCACAATAAGTAGAAACATCATTAGTAGTTGTCCTTTTATGCTTCTTTTATGATGCTACCTCTTTCGGTACAACAATCATAATTTGGCAGAGGAGCTTTTAGAAAAGCATAAAAGCTAAAAATAGTGTAAAATCGTACTAAATTGTCGTATCTTACAGTAACACCTTGATGGAATGGTATGTCTACAAGATACTAAAGCAGTTAATTTCCAGACTAATTCTTAATACTAAATTAAGCTAAAACTTATGGTTTAATTTCTAACTTGATTTTGCTATTTGCGCGATAGCGCAACAGGTCATCTAGTTTATGGAACCAGCAACGCAAAGCTCAAACACCAGCAAGGTGAAGTCGTAAACGGACTCGCGTTATCGGTCGGAATCGGAAACCATAGCTAGACGTGCGTACAGTATCGGGCACAGAGTCACAGATACGCGCCAGGGATGTACAGCACAGTCGGAGACGGATTCCACTAGCCAAGCAAACAACCATCGTTGCATCCGGTGGACCCTTGGGGCTTTCTCCTTTGAACTCGTTCAAATTAACCGATGAGGCAATGAGAAGGCTAAAAAGTTTATTTGTTAATCAAGAAGAGAAATATTTCCAGTCAATTAGCAAACACCAGAAGAAACGGCCTTGGCTGAACCCTATCTCCCGCTACAGTGCAGATAGACGATTTCTGAAACTCCCCTCGCGAACCACCTCGCCGCCGCGGTCGATTCCTCTCCTCCGGCGGCCGCTCCGGCGGCCGCTCCGGCGGCGGGAGGGCGGGGAATCGCCGGATCCCGGCGTGTACATAGTGTAGGTTCCCGTAGGTGGCTTGCTGGCGGCGTTTTGGTGACGGCGGCGCGGTCGGTGTGGCCTTTTGCGGAGGCGGGCGTCCTCACCGGTGGTGGTGCTCTCAGGAGCGCGGCTGCGGCCCGGCCTCCTTCCTGGCGCTCGCGGCTCGGTGGAGCTGTGGTGCGCCTCCTTCCCGTGCCGGAGTTCGAGGAGCGGCGACTCCGGCTGTTGAAGATTCGGAAGCGGCGGGTGATGGCGGCGTTGCGGGGTGGAGGCTTTTCGGAGCTGAGGTCCGTCGACCTCCCGTCCGCCATGGGACTCCTTCCAATCCAAGGTTTCAGAGGAGGAGCGGCGGCGGCGCGCCAGCGGCACGTCTTCTTCGGCGACGACGACGTTGAGGTCCTTCTGGACTGGGTTGTAATTTTCTTATTTTTCAGGGACTGTTCTGTAAGGACTCTGGTTTAATATCACATGTTTCTTCTCGCAAAAAAAAAATTAGCAAACACCAGAAGAAAATCGATACAACTAGTGCCACGCCCGCTCGAACACCGCTACACAGCATAATGGTGGATCTGCAAACTTATTACTTATGGAAGTCTGGCCAAACGTAGATTTTTTTCGGACAAATTACATTCAATTAAGCCCAAATTTTATTTGATTCAATATCAATACTTGTCCAGATTAAGTACAGAAGTAGGGAAATCTCAAGTTCGTGAACATTTTGGTCCTGTTTGACACGAACTGAAGCATCAGCGTGGCTGCTCGCAGTGTGATGTCACAAGTTTTTTTTTCTTCTTCTAGGAATATGGCGAGTAGGCTGTTCCAATAAACTATATTGCATATGGTGGACCCTTCGGGTTTTCTCCTTTTTTATTTTATTTTTGGGCTTTCTCCTTTGAACTTGTTCTTAAACCGATGACAAGGCAAAAAAAAGTTTTTTTTTCATTAATCAAGAAGAGAAATGTTTCCAATTTTGTTAACAGTCAATACTCCCTATATTTATAATACTAACAAATAGTATATGATAGAGATACACAAGCTATTTTTAACAATTACAAAATATTTAAGTCAAAACGAAAGGAACAAATCTTTCAGATCTTCAAACTCTTTTTTTCTTTCATAACATAATCTTGTATTTTTCTGAATGTAGCCAAAGATAGATACCAAGCAAGGTTTTCCTTAATTTTAATTTGAGCCGCAATGATAAGACTACATCCTGCTCGCAATCATTGGACTAGTCAATTAATATTGGCAAGAGTACCAACACTATATGATAGAGAAAAACAACCGAATAACGTGATTAGCGTCGCTGAAGAGCCAAGAGGACGAATCATCATTGTAAAGAACCTAACAGCCGGGACTAATATTGTGAGGATAATCCGTCTCGCGACAACTACAAGAAAAGATCCAAACTTGATCTGGCGAAGCAAATCTAAAGGATCATACCTAGAGAAATCTAATCTTTCAAGATCCCTACTGACGTCGGGAATAAGATATGAAGATGAGAAACGTTTCCAGTTAATTAGCAGAAACAAGACAGAAATGGATACAACTAGGGCCATGCCTGGTCGAGCACCGCTACACAACATAGTGGTGTCAATTGCCCGCTACAACACCGTTACACATCATATAGTGGTGGATCTGCAAACTTATGGAAGTCTGGACAAACGTAGAATTTTTTCGGACAACTTACATTCAGTCAAACTCTAATTCTATTTGATTCAATACTTGTACAGAAGTAGCGAAAGCTCAAGTTCGTGAACATTTTGGTGCTGTTTGACACGATTTGAAGTGTGCTCACCGGAATAGCCTAAGAAAACACACTTGTAGAGCACGAAGTTATTTTTTGATCGGTTGTAGCATATAGATTATGGTAGCATAAGCACCCAAAAAACACGCAAATGATCATAAGAGGGGTGTACACCGTAGAGACGGTAATGGGCGTGTGGTCAGAGATGGTGCAGGATGGTCGAAGGTTAAGGAGGTTTGTTGCGGTTTGGAGGGCTTCTACCCAAAAAGTGGAGGGTAAAGTTCGCTTTGGATTAGGAGGGTGCGAATTATGTAATTTGTGGTGCCCAAACTACATCCAACTTTGCCATTTTGAGGGGAGGTGTGAGGGCAGGAGATACGGAAGGAAACACACCATGAGAGGGAAATAAATCATGCAAATTACTAGTAAGAAATTCTCCATCGTTGTCACATTGCAAGCATTGGATAGTGACATGAAATTGAGTGATCAAAACTAACAATAGGAGATGTCCACAAGTCTCAATGTATGAGTTGGAATGCAACGGAGCTATGAGATGTGCATGTGGGGAAAGGGAGTGCAAGGTTGGAGATCAAGTTGACATTCCTCACAAAGTGGTGAGCGACTAGCGGTATCATTATTAAATGTTTCAAGAAAATCTAATTGTAAATGAGAAATTTAAGATTTGCTAGCATTCTCAAGTCATTTATGCCTGAAGTTGTTGTAACGAAGAATGTCGCACATGAAGGTGTCTTGGATCCGAATAGGGGTATAGATCGTCGTCACTATTGGAACGAAGAAGAAGGGTCTTCGCAGCTAGGTTCTTCTCTGAAAAACTAGAAGGATCAAATTCAATTGAGACAAAGTTATCACGAGCAAATTGATAAACCGAGATTAAATTTTTAACCAAGTGAGAAGAGACTAGAACATTTTGTAAGTAAAGAGGAAGATACAATATTTAGATAGACCCTGGAGCAATGATGGTATTTGTCTTGATCATCAAAAACTTTAGGTGCGGGCGTGCGATTAGGACAAATTAGGTATGTAGAGTAGTCGATTGTACCACATGGAAACTTCGAGTTGGTGAATTTCTATATCCTAATATTCGGCGGGCAGCTTTTTGAGTTCCCATACGGCCAATTGGTTTCATGGTTTCATTTGAACTTATGGGACGTGTAGGTAAAGAAACTATCGGTTTAAATTAATTAGTGCAACTTAGGAGTATATTTACATTGGACAAGTGTATGGCATCATCAATTAATTTGATCCGAAAGATTTTTTTCTTGGCAACTACAATAGAGTAATATTTAATTTTAAATAGTTTTCTTTGTGAACAAAAATTTCAAAAAAATGTTAAACATATAGGTTTCTGGTCCACCCCCCTCCCTAAAAAAAATCACAAAAGTAGACAAAGTCACGTAAATAAAGAACATATTGACTTCAGATACAAGAAAACCCATAGCCTAGCTTTAAATATATACTCCAAACTAAGTAAGCTGCAATCCTAGAAAAACAATTAGAAGATGTTGAGCTTGCATCGGTAGCTCTACGAATATCATGGAACCTATCTAGTCTAGTCTTGAACAACAAACTCTCTCAAGGGCTTTTCCAATTGCTTCATCACTGCCTCCCACCCTGCATGTGTCGGGTGCATGTCATCCCAGTAGAAAAACTTATTGGACTTGTCGCACACAGTGTAGAGAAGCTCCGAGGAATCGCCTTGTTGTCCGCAGTAACCGTTTGAATCAAAACTTTCGCAGCACGGCGAAAGCTTGCGCTTGAATTGTTTAGATAGCTCCTGGCCTTTACCTGCGTGTACATAAATAAAAGAAAGTTTAAAGGCAGCCGCAAACGCACATTCAAATCCATCTATATATCTGAAATCTTATAAATAATACTTTGGGCACTTGTACATGCATGCATGTATGTACATACCTGGGGCTGTATCCACAATATTACTGAAGGCGGTGTAGAGGTCGGCAACGTGGACATTTTTCTTGCCCTCCATCGTTTGTTTGAGGTTACTGTTATGGACGGATGCACCCAAATTTCCGAAGACATCGCAGGCGGTGTAGTTGTTAGTCCGTGTTTGCAATGGTGTGCATCCGACGGGGTGCAAGTTATTGACGACAACCTTTGTCACCCCTAGCTTCTGCAACTGCTCCACGTTGGCTGCGATTTCCTTTGTCACCCTCCCAATATATGCATTGATCTGCATATATACATGAAAAGTTAGCACATTAGTTAAGATGGACAAACAAAATAGTCATTTGAAATCTATGTATGCATGCTTTGAACTGTTGCTAGCTACTCACATCGTTGGGGGTGCTTAGGCCAATGTTGCTGGAGCTCCCGCGGTAGTCGTTGCCGGAGACGGCCACGAGGGCCACTGAGCGACTGAGCTGCTGCTCAGAGATGATCCCGTCGTTGACCATCTTCCTGAAAGTGTCGACCTGCTTGGCAAGGGTGGGGACCTTGTGCGTCGACGAGCTATCCAATACGCCAGCGCCAGCATAGGCGAAGGTCATGCCTGACGGGTCACAGGTTTTCTCCGCCGTCAGAGCATGCGCCGGAGGTGCTTCCTCGAGCCCCAAGATCGTTGCTGCAGGTACGTACGTAGAAATAAAGCAATAGGCAGTGTTAATTATGACGCACGTACTAGTCTACTAGCTAGGTACTGTATATCACATGAGTGAGTATGAGGGAATTATAATGCTTACCGATGAAATCTGATTGGATTTGGTAGTTGGAGAAGCGTCCCGACGGAGTATTTGGTCGCGGGTTTCTGTCGGCGTCAACGTAGGAGGAGCCGTAGGGGTAGGCCCATTGCCGCGACATCTGGGTGACGGGGTCTGTTAGAGGGAGGTTCCCGTTGTCGGCGAAATCATCCCCGAAGACGAAGAAGCTGTAGCTCGACAGCTTCTTCTGAGGATGGCCGCCGGCAGGTGCAGGCCGGGCCTCCCCGCCATTGGGGCTTAGAACAAGGACGACGAGGAGGAGGAGGTCGAGGACGGCCGGACGAAGCTTCATGCCTCCGGTGCTTCGAAGGCGGATCGCCGAACTGCTTTCTGTGGTAGCTAGGTAGCCGTGCGCTGGCCCGAGGCGAGGGTCCTCGAATTTGCTGGTCGGGAACGGAAAAGGTCGAAATCAGGAACTCGAGCTAGCTTGTCCTCTTCGATGCGCTCCTCTCTTCTATTTATGGAACCAGCAACGCAAAGCTCAAACACCAGCAAGGTGAAGTCGTAAACGGACTCGCGTTATCGGTCGGAATCGGAAACCATAGCTAGACGTGCGTACAGTATCGGGCACGGAGTCACAGATACGCGCCAGGGATGTACAGCACAGTCGGAGACGGATTCCACTAGCCAAGCAAACAACCCTCGTTGCATACGGTGGACCCTTGGGGCTTTCTCCTTTGAACTCGTTCAAACCGATGAGGCGATGAGAAGACAAAAAACGTTTATTTGTTAATCAAGAAGAGAAATGTTTCCCGTTAATTAGCAACAACCAGAAGAAAATCGATACAACTAGTGCCACGCCCGCTCGAACACCGCTACACAGCATAATGGTGGATCTGCAAACTTATTACTTATGGAAGTCTGGCCAAACGTAGATTTTTTTCGGACAAATTACATTCAATTAAGCCCAAATTTTATTTGATTCAATATCAATACTTGTCCAGATTAAGTACAGAAGTAGGGAAATCTCAAGTTCGTGAACATTTTGGTCCTGTTTGACACGAACCGAAGTATTAGCTCTGATGTCACAAGTTTTTTCTTCTTCTTCTAGGAATATGGCGAGTAGGCTGTTCCAATAAACTACTACGTATATTACATCAGTAAGAGCATCTCGAATGGGGCGACCAAACGGACCCGTGACCGAAAATGCGTCTGGGCTCTCCTCCAACGGGGCGACATAAAGTGATCGGGCCGTTCGCGGCGACGCAAACTTGGCCCAGATATGCACCAGGTTTGCGTCTCCGCGGGCGCGGTCGCGCCGAGTGTCCGCCGAAAGCTGCGTAGGACCCGCGTGTCAGTGGGAGGGAGGTCGATAACATTCTGGCCAGTGGCCATTCCCCACGCGAAAAATCTCAGTAGACCGGCGCGCAGTCCTGAAGCGATGGACGTCCTCGCCGCCGCAGCCACCACTATGGATTCCGAGGTAACCCTCGCACCCGCCGCCGCCCCACACTCCACCATAGTCACAATGGAGGATGCAGCTCCAGCGGAAGCAAAGCGGGCCGCCACCGGCGACCGGGACGCTAAGCCGAAGGCGGCAAAGAAGGTGTTGTCCAAGGAGGAGAAATGTGTCGAGGCCGCGAAGCATCGCGGTCGGCGCAAGAGCCTGAAGGAGAGGAATGCAGCGGCTGCCGCCCTGGACGCCAGCCAGCAGGCGTGGCAGATGCAGATGAAAGCCGGTGTCGCGCAAGTAGGACTCCATCCGAGCTTAGAGGAGGCCTACATGCTCGTCAAGCGAGAGGGGATCGCCGGCGTCGCTCCTCCGGCCTCGTCGGTGAGCTCGGTAAGTTCCCAGTTGCGTCCTGGAAGTCCCGCTCCCTTGCAGGTCCACACGGCGTCGCGGTTCGCCTACGGCGTGGCACCGGTACAGTTCAACGGGGCGCCGGTTCCCGACCTCAACCGGACGCATAGAAGCGGTGACTCGTGCCCGGGCGCGACACACAAGACGCGCCAGCTGCCGGAGGAGAGCATACCGGTGCCACGCATCCTGTTTGACGAAATGGCACCGACTGCCCCGACGATGGACGACCCGGTACGTGAGCTCTCTCAATGTGTGCGACTACCGTGTATCATGCGTCTGACGTCCGGTCATTCGTAGGCCTATTGGAAGGACCGGAATGACAAAGACATCGAGGCCATGATCTTCGGCGGCGGCTTCGTTGGCGACGCCGGGGCCGGGACAGGCCCGCATGATGAGTGGGCACCGACGCAAGATGCGGAGGACATCGATGGCGCACGGCTGTTCTCCACCCAGCCCACGCAGCCAACACCCGTGTGCGTCGACGACTTTGAGGACGCGCCAACATGGCATGTCCTCACCACGGACAATGCTACCAAGAAGAAGGGGAGAGCCACAGGACACAAGGATTCATCGACGACGAGGACAAGTGTTTGTGCGACGCGTATGTGGCAACAAGCCATGACTGTATTAGTGGCGCCCAACAAAAAGGCAAGGTGTACTGAACCAAGGTCATGCAGGAGTACAACGAGAAGAAGATGCACCCGTCCTACCACATCCCAAGCCCTCGCACGGAAGAGTCCATCAGAAAAACATGGAACTACATCAAACAAGAGACAAGCAAGTTCTGCTCGGCCGTCGAACATACTAAGAGCCACCCCGTTAGCGGCGCTGGCGTGATTTCAGTGGTAAACAAGAGACAACCATCATCATTCTATTCTATTTACATCATTAGCGGAGTTGGCGTGATTGCAGGTATCCCGGGCCTTGGAGAGGTTCAAGACAGTGCATAAGAAGGGCTACCATATGGTCCATTGTTGGGAGAAGCTCAAGGACGCGCAAAAGTGGCAGACAAGCTTTGCGGCCTACGATGAAGCTGTGAAGAATGGGATAGCGGTTAACCTCGACGACAAAGACGACGATCATGGCCGTCAAGCCCTTCCACCTCGTCCCCGAGGCCATAAGGCTACCAAGGCCGATCTATCCCGGGAGGCACAGACCATTGCGTTCACCCAGAGCCTGGAGAAGATGATGGACGGGAATCATGCTGCCATGGCTGCTAGGGATGAGAAGAAGCGTATGGAAAAAGAGGCCGCAACTTCCATCTACCTTTACCTCACGAAAGAGGTCACTGAGGTGCAAAGGATGGACGTCGAGGCCAAAACGGAAGACGCCAAGGCCAAATTGCGTGACGCCGAGGCCAGGAGGATGGACGCCGAGGCCAAGACCCGTGCAGAGGACACAAGGATCATGCTAGCCGGCTTGAGCAGCGTCGACGACGACACCAGGACATGGTTCATGAAGAGGCGCGCTGAAATCCGCGCGCGAGACGCCTGAACACCGGCGCCATGCGCACAGCACCATGGCCTCCTTTTGGACTTTTTATGCTGTTCATGCCTTCCTTGTTGTGCCCCTTTTGTACTCCACTTTGCGTCGTACCATGTGTAAAGTGTGATGAACTTATTTCAGACCTCAATTTGACGTAATTTGAGGCTATAATTTCGTGCAAATTTTAGGCTACAACCTCTTTTCTGAATTTTCTGAAACTAAACTGGCCCGCGCTGGAAATGCGTTGGCCCGCTGGAGCCATCCCCGATGTAAACGGACGCACAATCATTTACGCGCCCGTCAGACGACGCAAACGGACGCCCACGGACAATTTGAACGTCCGAAATGCGTCGCCCCGGTTGGAGATGCCCTAAGGAGTATAGAAATAGCATAAAGATGATTTAAAGTTGACTAACTGCTTAGCACTCACTTATTTGAGTTGTGAACTTTTATTCTCGCTCTAGACATAAACTTGGTATCATATTTGAAAACTGGGCTTCTCGTCTGGAAAAATTGCACACAACCTCGAAGTTTAAGAACTAGGCCCCGGCCCCCGGCACAGTATTGTCTGGAACCAATTCCACACAAGAGAGGTTGAAGCTCTCAGGACGCGGCAGGACACATCGACGACGTGCCAGCGAGGTTTTCCAGCGCACCCCTGGTATTGCAGAAGTCTATGAGAACGAAGCTGGCCGTGGCGAAGTCCGACAGAATGATGCCGGAGAGGAAGCCACAGAGCCAGAGGCAAGCGTGTCTATCAGGATTTTTAATAGCAAACAGTAATCCACTCAATATGGGATGATGAGATATTGAGATCATGTGAAAAGCAACATGCTTAAGCCTAAAGCTACAAAAGGAAACCTACTACTTGATTTGTACCTGCAATTCATGTCCATTTTGCAGCAGAAAGTATGTAACATGGAACCCGTAAATTCAAGGACAAAACGGGTGGCTAGCAATCCCTTAACCATAATTGATCTACAATGGTGTTTTAGGTCTCACCAAAAACCCAGGTTATTCAACAAAAAATCGTGTGCCCTCACTCACTCATTCCGACTAGCAACAGTACTATTGACCAGCTTGCACGCCGCCACTGTGCCTGGCCATGCGAACGCACGCCTCAAACCTCCTGACGGCCTCGGAGCACTTGAGCGGGTCTTGGGCAGCATTGCTCACGTAGCACTCGCGGCAGTCTGCCTTCTCGTCGGCACACGGCGCTGGGTTCTGGTAGGGCAGCTTGAACTCCCAGTCGTGCAGCTCCTTGGCTCTCCTGGTGAGCTCCTGCTGTATCCTGCCCCCCTGCTTGTCCAGCTTTTTTTAAAAAACTTAAGGCCTTAGCCCTGCTTTAAATTAATAAAGCAACGAACACATACAAATTCATGATACAAACTGAGGTACAGCTCCCAAATCCGAACCAGCGAGCCACCGCTCAAACACAACACAAAGACTACCAGGTCCCCTGACCAAGACACAAGCCACAAATGAGAGTACAGCAGCACATAGCAATAGTTCAACACTAAACACACACTCTAAACCCAGATACTTGGCGGTGTCAGTGAACCATCGACGCCGCCATCGCCGCGTCCACGAGCACTCTATCCTTCCACTTCACTTGCATCCTCCATTGCTGCATATATATGATCATTTTATACAAGGCGTCAGCCGGTTTGCCAATAAGTACACCTTCCATAGTTAGCTTATTTCGGATATTCCATAACGCCCAAGCTAACGCCGCGAAGGAGAACCAAACAACCCTCCTATACGCCCCGGATAAGCCATGAGAAATAGCGAGGAAATCCCCTACCCCGGCAGGGTTCCAAGAGCAATGCAAGAGTTCCCTAACTCCCGCCCACATAAACCGAGCCAAAGAGCATTTGAAGAAAATATGATCACAGTCCTCAGGCTCGCCACATAAGGAGCAAAGCCCATTGGACGGCCCTCTCCGTTTCGCCACCTGCAACGAGCAAGGAAGTTTTCCCCAGAGGAGTTGCCACAAGAACACTCTTATCCTAGGAGGCACCCTCGTCCACTAGACTTCCCTAAAATGCGTGACTGCCGCACCCTGCGACAGCCTACAATAGAGGGACTTGGCGGAGAAATCCCCAGAAGGTTCCAAGCGCCAAGAGATCGACTCGTCTTCCGCACTTGCCTGAGTGAAGTCCAGCTCCCTAGTGAGATTCTCCCATTCTACCGACTCAGCTAGGGAGAAGGGTCGGCGAAACCACAAGCGCCACCCCAAGCCATCCCTGGCCCCCGATACTGTAATAAAAGGAGAATCACAGCAGCTGAAAAGCACCGGGTATCTGTCCCTAAGAGGAGAGGTGCCCAGCCACCAGTCCAGCCAAAAGAAAGTCCATCTCCCATTTCGGACACAGTGCTTCGCACCAAGCTTGAAGTATCATTTGACTTTCTGGATAGAGTTCCAGAATTGCGACCCCTTAGTAGGTACTAGAGGCGAGAAGAGATCATGGTCCCTAAGGTATTTCGCCCTAATCAAGTCCGCCCAGAGCCCTTCTGCGTTATGATAGAGCTTCCACACCCATTTAAGCATAAGAGCAATGTTCATATGCCTGGTATTGAGAATCCCCAGACCTCCAAAAGCCTTAGGACGACACACCGTTGCCCAGTCAACCATGTGGTACTTACATTTCTCTCCCACCCCTTCCCAAAAGAAGCGGGAGCGGACCTTGTCGAAAACCGCGTGCGTTGAATCAAAGAGCATAAACAAGCTCATAGCAAACAGCGGTAGGCTCGACAGGCAGGAGTTAGTCAGTTCCAAGCGCCCTGCGGAGGCCAAAAAGGTTCCCTGCCACGGGTCAACCCGTTTGGCCACTTTGGTTGTAAGAAAATCCCAGTCCGAGGCCCTAAGCGTTTTATCACTAAGAGGCAGACCCAGGTACTTAATGGGGAATTTTCCGAACCGGCAATTAAGGAGCCAAGCCACCCGCTCCTGCTCCAAAGATGTGGTCCCAACCACCACAACCTCACTTTTGGCTAGATTAAGCTTCAGACCAGACATCAACTCGAAGCTAAGTAGAACGAGCTTCAGGTTGGTAATCACTTCATCCGTCGGCTCGATCATCATCATAATATCATCAGCATACTGCAAGTGAGTGACTCCCCCTGGAATCAGGTGTCTCACTAAGCCCCGGATATGCCCAGCCTCCTTAGCTCTTGCCAGCATGGCCGCCAAGGCGTCTACCATGAAGTCAAAGAGAATGGGGGACATCGGGTCTCCCTGTCTAACCCCCCTCGCATTCCGGAAGAAGGGGTCAATCTTCCCGTTGACATTCACCACCGTTTGGTCACCCGAGACCAATTGCATTAGGCGATGGACCATAGTGGACGAGAAGCCTTTCCGGAGAAGGACTTCACGCAGAAAATCCCAGTCGACCCGATCATAGGCCTTCTCAAAATCCAGCTTCAGGAAAAGGCCCCCTAGCCTTTTAGTACGAAGCTCATGGGCAATCTCATGTAGAGCCAAAACGCCCTCGTGAAGGGCCCTTCCCCTAATAAAAGCAGTTTGGGAGCGATCTATCGTTCTATGAGCTAACGGGGCAAGTGTAGTCGCATACGCCTTCAACACAAATTTAAAGATCACATTGATAAGCGCGATATGGTGGTACTGCTTGATAGAATCTGCACCTTTAACTTTAGGAATCAAAGTAAGGATCCCAAAATTCAACCGGGAGATATCCACCCTCCCAAGGGAAAAGTCGTTAAGAATCTGAAAAACAAGGGGTCTCAAGGTTCCCCAAAACCTTTGAAAGAACGCCACAGGCAGGCCATCCGGTCCCGGTGCCGAGTCCACTTTCATGTCATGAAGAATCCCATCTAGCTCCTCCAGCGTAAACGACCTTTCTAGCTCAGTATTCTCCGGGTCGGAGATACATTTCGAGGCCGGCCACAGATTTTGAGCTAGGGTGAAAGCCCGAGCCTTGCCAGCTGAACCCATCAATTGGCAGTAAAAGTCGTATACGTGTCCCATAATAGCCGCCTGATCCGTAAGTTCCCCCTGGTCCGAAATTAGACGAGGAATCCCACACTTCCGACGTCGCCCATTGGCAATCGCGTGGAAGTAGGCCGTGCACGCGTCCCCTTTAAGGAGCCACTGCACGCGACTACGTTGGCGCCAATACTCTTCCTCTAAAGAGTCTAGCAAAACCACCTGATCTTCAAGGTGGTAGCGAAAGGCCCATCCTTCCTCGTCTAATCCTGACGAATCCGCCACCACATCAAGCGCCGCAACCTGAGCCAGCAGCCCAGCTTTGCGGTCCCTCTTTTCCTTCCCTAGGTTCGTCCCCCATCCCTTCAAGAACTGGCGCGTCAACCTGGCCACGCACATCCAGAGCTCAATCGAACCCCTATGAGGCCCAAAGTCTGACAAGAAGGAGCCTAGTTTCCCCTTAACTAGGTCCAAAAAACCCGGAACTCCGAACCACCACGTTTGAAAGATGAACCTGGAGGGTCCACACCGCTCATCCTTTCCGCTCTTAAGAAGCAGCGGAGTGTGGTCCGAGCCAATCCGAGTGATCGCGGTTAGGGAGCAGAGCGGGAACCAGGCCTCCCAGGCCGGGGACACAAAAACTCTGTCCAACACACATCTCACCGGAGACAACTGTTTGTTAGTCCAAGTATAACGCGCCCCAACCCTCGCCACCTCCCTCAGAGACAAGTTGGCAATCGCGTCATTGAACCTATGAACCCGTGGCCAATTAACATTGGCATTATTCTTATCCCTGGCCCGTCGGATAAGATTTAAGTCACCGCCCAACACCACCGGGTCCTGATATGAGCTGACTTCCCTAACCAGCTCGTTTAGAAACTCCCCAGTGCGCTGGTGATCCGCAGGTCCATAGACCAACATAAACCACCATTTCTGTTT
This sequence comes from Lolium rigidum, assembly GCF_022539505.1. Taxonomy (NCBI): domain Eukaryota; kingdom Viridiplantae; phylum Streptophyta; class Magnoliopsida; order Poales; family Poaceae; genus Lolium; species Lolium rigidum. Next base: position 6,545,047 of record NC_061509.1, on the reverse strand, counting down.
GGTTCTTCTCTGAAGAAGATGGGCGCTAAGGTAGAAGGTTCCCTTCCTCCATACCCCAACCTCAAACACCTCGTCGCGAAAACCCAGCAATAGGCCTCCCGAGTGTCCTATCGCTGGCAGCCAGTTCCAGTTGAAGACCGCCGACTTCTAGTCTCCTGAGCTCAGAAGCCGAGAAATCCTGTCGAATAGTCTCTTGAAGGCCAACGAAATCCACCTTTTCAGACCGCAGATAATCTAACATTTGGGTCCGGCGGCCGCTAGCCCCAAAGCCGCGAATATTATAGATGAGGCCTTTCATTGCTAACCTGCATGTTTCCCCCGTCCCTTACGGGTCGACAGCATTGGCCGCTTCGCGCACGCACGCTTGGGCTTGCTTCGAACACCGGGTGCTACCCCGCCCGGGCTCCCCAGCCCGGGGTCATCCACCGTCAATGTCGCCTCTTGCAACGCTGCCTCCCTGGCAGCCGCAAGCCGTTCTTCCTTCTCCCTCTTAAGAGTAGCGTCCGCAATAGAGGCCTGGGCCAGCTCCCTAGCTCGCACCAAGTCCAAAATCTCACTCGGCGAGCCCCGGCTCGGGTTGAAAATAATGCAACTATCCACTAAGACATTAGCAAGCCTATCATCGGGGAGAGAGACGAGAGAGGTGGGAAGAGGTGTACCTGAGTCCAGGTTCTTGTCAGCGGTGAGCTACTTGGCCTTCTTGAGCACCGAAAGGTTGGCCACCGCCTTGGTGTGCCTTGAGCTCTTCCGCACGGACAGCGGGCTGTCCTTCTTCTTATGCGCCCTGGAGTATGTCGCCGCCCGCTTCCCCTTCTCTGACACAGCTGCCCCCACCGACAGCACCTCTCCGACAGTTGGCGACAGCGCCTTGAGGTGCGGCGAGGCCGTCTGCACCCCGTCACCGCCACGCGCACCCAAAGACAGGGCAGCGTCGCTCACGCCGTCACCCGAGAGCTGCCCCTGCACCCCCTCCGTAGTCGCTGCCAGCCCAAGGCCCAGACCCATGTCCACGCTTCCCTCCGGGGCCGGGTCCGAGACCTAAGAGTCCGTCGACAGCTCCGCAGTCCCGGGAGGGGAAGCAACGGGCACCATGAGCGAGCAAGGCTGGCCGAAGGACGCCAGCTCCTCGCCGGCCCCCATGTTCGACCTGTACTCGTCAAGGAACCGGAGCCGCGACTCCGTCCCTCCCAGCGGAGGGGCGCTGTGGTACCCCCTGCACCCTGCCCACCTCCGCGAGCTTCGTTCGCATGCTCCTTTCCCTTGGACGCATCCTGCGGCTTCTCCGCCGCCTCCTTGTTCCTCTTCTCCTTGTCCTTCTTCCCAAGATCATTCCATTCTTCCTCGGAGGGAAAGAGGTCATCATAGTCCTCATCATCTTGGTCATCATCCCCCGGTGGCGACGGAGCAGGGGCCGGCCCAGAGGAGTTTCCACCGCTCCGACCGCCCAGCTCAGCCCGCACCGAGATGTTGTAGCCTTCCCCATTCACCACCAGCTGCACCGTGCCTTTGACCCTCTCCGGGAACCTGCACTGGAACCGCATGCGGATGGGCTCCGTGCGGAACTTGCGGAGGGACAGCTCGTCCACCTCCAGGGGGCGGCCGATGAGCACCATCGCCGCCATAAGGCGGTCCACCTCCATCAAGTCCTCCGGAACGCCTGACAGCTGTACCCATACAGATGGCAGGCTCAGCGAGGGTTTGGGGCTAAGGAAAGCCTCCCTTATGGCCACCTCCACCTTGTTGATAGGTAGCAACAGCTTGCCATGCCTCGTTCCTATACGAAGCGTAGCCTGAGACGGGAAACACACCGAGAACTCCGTCTCCGAAAGACGGCAAACCTGCCAGTCCCACAGCTCGTCCACCAAGTCCTTGAGCTCATCCGAAAGTTGAACCGGCGAGAGTGGGGTGCCCTTGAACTTGATGACTGCGGAGAAAGTCTCCCGATTGCTCTTACCCTTGATCGGATCCACCTCAATCGCAAAGAAGCCAGCCCCGGCTATAGCATGCCCCATAGTCTGCAGGCGGAGGAACTTGCCGCGAGACGTGCAGTTCGCCGACGCATGACCCTCCCCACCACAGATCACGCAAATGGGCTCAAAGGTGCACGCAGACTGAAATTGCCCAGGACGCCCACATTTGAAGCATTCCGCCCCAGTCGCGGCCCCCGCCGGCAAGGCCGTCCCCACCTTACCCTTGAGCTTGCTAGTGCCAACCTTCCCTGCTGCCGGCCCCTGCCTTGCAGAATTCTTGGCCCTGCCATCATCGGCCGCCCGCCGCTGCGCCCTATCCTCACGACGCTGCTGAGCTTGCCACCAAGCCGGGGGCTGGACCCAACCCTCATGCTGCTGAGAGCCTCCACTGCCGCCGCCACCGTAGCCCTGACCATCGAAGCGCTGCGCCGATTGGCCACTTCCGCCCTGGAAGTAACCACCCGAGCCGTCCGCCCTGGACTGACCCGAGCCGCCGCCTCCGCCTTCCTGGCGGAAGGCACCACCGCCGCCGCCACCGTTGCCCTCCTGACGGTAAGAGCCACCGCCGCCCCCTCCTGGCGGAAGGGGCCACCACCGCCGCCGCCCCCCTCCTGACGGAAGGCGCCGCCACCGCCGTTGCCACCCTCCTAGCGGTAGGAGCCGTTGCCGTTGCCGCTCTCCTGGCGAAAGGAGCCGCCGCCGCCTTCCTGCCGCCGTCCCCCATCGGCCCCGCCATAGCCATGCCCCTGCCAGTTGCCTGCGCCCCCACGACCCACGACCTGCTCCTGCCTGTAGCTCCCGCCATCGCCGCTGCTACCGCCCTCCTGCCAGTAGCCGCTTCCGCCGCCAAATCCTCCGCCACCCCCCTCCTGACGCCGCCCCTCACCGCCCTCGCCGTCGAGCCGGCATTTGTTGTGGCCGGTCCCCGCCCATCGCCGTCACCTCCGCAAAGTAACGGAGAAGCGCTGGTGGTTTTGGTGGACGGATGACGAATTTGGACTGACGAGAGAAGCGCCGCCGCACCTCGTCTCCTCTGGCTAGAAACCCTAAGCTCGGATCAGAAACACCCTTTGGCATCCACAGCCAACGTTTAAGCCCGATGGAAGCCCCTTCCAGGCCCGAAGGGAAGGAGAGCAGAGGAGGCCCAGAAACCTTCGTCGGCCCACGGCCCGAAGACGAACCTGGCAGAACAGGATAGTCTTCCAAGCCCCGCACGGCCTCCCCAGCAGGCCGGCCCAGGTCCAGCCCACCAGCCGGGCGCGGGGGCACCGACCCCTGCGAGTCCACCACCCGCTCCTCCGGCGCGTCCCCTGACGGCGCCATCGCCGCCGCCGCAACATCCGACAAACCCTGCCGTCTGTCCCCCAGGACCGACGCGGAGATCACCGAAACGTCAGCGGCAGCAAGGACCTGCGACCCCGCCTCCAGGTAGCGTCTCCCAGTCCGCCGAATCTGGAGCTCTGGTCCGTCGAGAAGCGAGATCCCTTGCCTCCGGGCGCAAACGCCCGCCGTCGACTGTGGCGGAGGGAGCCCCCAAGCTCCTCCGCCGCTGGATAAAACCATCCAATGTAACCGGGGTCGCCGGCCCCCGTCGACCCTCCGACGAGGAGGAATCCCCAGATCCCACCTCCACTACCGCCGCAAGGTTCGGGTCAGCACCCTCGTCCTCATCGTCGGCCGCCGCCAGCACCCAAAAGCGGCCAAAGCTCCGCCCCATGCCCTCGCCGGGGGACGGAACAGAACAGAAGGAGCCAACCCTGGGTGGCCGTCGGAGGCGAGCGGGCCGCCGCCGCCCCGCCAACGCCATTCAAATCACCAACACCAGTCCGTACACTCATACCGTTTCAATTATGCCAATTGTTTCTGTTGTCATGAAAGGTATCTTGTGCTTGTCCAGCTTCTCCAGCACCTTTTCGCTCTCCTGGGATTTGGATTTATGGGACGTATAGGCAAAGAAACTATCGGTTTAAATTAATTGGTGCAACTTAGGAGTATTTTGACAAGTGTTTGGCATCATCAATTAATTTGATCCCAGAGATTTTTTCTTGGCAACTACAATAGAGTAATATTTAATTTGTAAATAGTTTTCTTTATTAACAAAAAATTCAAAAAACGCTAGTTTCCGGTCCACCCCCTCCCTAGAACTCAATCACATCAAGAGAACTGAGGTCGCTCTATACCAATTTATTATTAAGCTTGCAAAGGGAAACAGAGGCTACCAACAACACAAATGTCTCGCCTTATGTTCTGGTGAATCCACCACAAAGATGAATTCACTTGTCCACTAAGCGTTGCCGGTCGAGGTGTGGCTACCAAACCTTCACAAAATTGTGGCACAACTCCACAACTTAATTAGAGGATCCCAACACCTATAGATTTGTACAACACCAAGCAAGCCCTCAAGATGCTCTCTTCACAAGGGTCTCGACTCTCCACTATGAAAACCTAGGGTTACACGTTCCACAACAGAATCAAGAGAAAATTCAAATCCATTTGGTGAAAAGGTAGATTGGGCCCTGTGTTCAACCACCAACTTGAAGCTCCGGAGTAAATGGAGGAGACAAAAAACCCACAACCTGAAGACCTACCCCCTGGGGGAAGAAAGGGTTGCACAGTCACATGGCTGCATGTGGAGGTGTCTTGGATCCGAAGAAGGGGTATAGGTCACCGTCACTATTGGAGCGAAGAAGAAGGGTCTTGGTGGCTAGGTCATTCACGGAAAGCTGAAAGGATCATATTTAATTGAGACATAGTTATCATGAATAAATTGATCAACCGAGATTTAGTTTTTTACTATATGTGAGAAGAGGCTAGAAAATTTTGTAAATAGAGAAGCAAAGAGGATATTTGGACAAAACCTACAACAATGATGGGTTTTACTTGGTCATCAACAACCTTAGGTGCGTGGGATTTGGACAAATCGCACATCGAGTGTACCACCGGGGAACTTTAAGTTTTGGTGAATTTCTATCTCTTTGCTAATCTTCGTGCAGCTTTTTGAGTTGCCATATGGCCAATTGGTTCCATGGTCTCATTCGATTTTATAGGCATAATAGGTAAAAAAAAGTAAAACCCCTTAGCCCAAATTAATTCACACTACTTAGGAGTATACTTATATGGGATTTGCTAGTTCTCAGCTGAGAACTAGCTTCGTGCTCAGTCAAGTTTTATGTCATTTGATTTGCATCGTGATTCGTTTTAGTCATGAGTTGCAACATGACTTGCAACTGAGGTTTGATGACATCATCTTACTGAGAATGAAGTTAGCTCTCAGTCGACTGAGAATACTTATATTGGACAAGTATATGGCTTCCTCTACTAATTTGAGCTGGAGAGTCGTTTTTTCTTGGCAATTATAGTAGAGTAGTCTTCATTATGTGAACAATTTTCTTTATGGTTTTGTTTAAAAAAGCTAAAACATATAGGTTTGGGTATACCACCCTCCCAAAACATATCAGGAATGTTCCGTACCACTTTGTAATTAAGCTTACGAAGGGGTATAGAGCAATCTCAACCATTGACATGTTTGAGTTTGAAGAGGGAAGGGGGAGCTGTACGGAAGCGGGCCTCCAACATATATTTTGTTGTACACGTGACCATGAACCAAAAAAAAAATCACAAAAGGAAGAAGACGAAGTCATGTAAATAATAAACATATTGACTTTAGATACAAGAAAACCCATAGGATAGCTTTAAATATATACTCCAAACTAAGTAAGCTGCAATCCTAGAAAAAACAATTAGAGATGTTGAGCTTGCATCGGTAGCTCTATGAATATCATGGAATCTATCTAGTCTTGATCTACAAACTCTCTCAAGGGCTTTTCCAATTGCTTCATCACTGCCTCCCACCCTGCATGCGTTGGGTGCATGTCATCCCAGTAGAAAAATTTATTGGACTTGTCGCATACACTGTACAAAAGCTCCGAGGAATCGCCTTGTTGCCCGCAGTAACCATTTGAATCAAAACTTTCGCAGCACGGTGAAAGCTTGCGCTTGAATTGTTTAGATAGCTCTTGGCCTTTACCTGAATGCATATAGATAAAAGAAATTTAAACAAAGCTCAAGCACACAATCAAATCCATCTATATATCCGAAATCTTGTAAATAATACTTTGGGCATACTTATGGATGCATGCATGTATGTACATACCTGGGGCGGTATCCACAATATTACTGAAGGAGGTGTAGAGGTCGGCAACGTGGACATTTTTCTTGCCCTCCATCGTTTGTTTGAGGTTATTGTTATGGACGGATGCACCCAAATTTCCAAAGACGTCGCACGCGGTGTAGTTGTTGGTCCGTGTTTGCAATGGCGTGCATCCGACGGGGTGCAGGTTGTTGACGACAACCTTTGTCACCCCTAGCTTCTGCAATTGCTCCACGTTGGCTGCAATCTCCTTCGTCACCTTCCCAATATAAGCATTGATCTGCATATATATACATGAAAAGTTAGCTCAGTAATTAAGATGCACAGACAAAATTGTTATTTAAAATCTATGCATGTATGCTTGTGATCTGTTGCTAGCTACTCACATCGTTGGGGGTGCTTAGGCCAATGGTGTTGGAGCTCCCGTGGTAGTCGTTGCCGGATATAGCGACGAGGGCAACAGAGCGACTGAGTTGCTGCTGTGTAATGGTCCCATCCTTGACCATCTTCCTGAAAGTGTCGACCTGCTTGGCAAGGGTTGGGACATTGTGCGTTGACGAGCTATCCAAGACGCCAGCGCGAGCATAAGCGAAGGTCATGCCGGACGGGTCGCAGGTTTTCTCCGCTGTCAGAGCATGCGCCGGAGGTGCTTCCTCGAGCCCCAAGATCGTTGCTGCAGGTACGTAGAAATAAAGCAACATGCGGTGTTATTTATGATGCACTTAACATCACATGAGTGAGTCTAAGTGAGATTACAGTATTTACCGATGAAATCTGATTGGATTTGGTAGTTGGAGAAGCGTCCCAACGGAGTATTTGGTCGCGGGTTTCCATCGGCGTCGACATACGAGGAGCCGTAAGGGTAGGCCCATTGCCGCGACATCTGGGTGACGGGGTCGGTTAGCGGGAGGTTCCCGTTGTCGGCGAAGTCATCCCCGAAGACGAAGAAGCTGTAGCTCGACAGCTTCTTCTGAGGATGGCCGCCGGCAGGGGCAGGCCGGGCCTCCGCGCCATTGGGGTTTAGAACAAGGACGAGGAGAAGGAGGAGGCCGAGGACGGCCGGACGAAGCTTCATGCCTCCGGTGCTTCGAAGGCGGATCGCCGAACTGCTTTCTGTGGTAGGTACGTAGCCGCGCGCTGGCCCGAGGCGAGGGTCCTCGAATTTGCTGGTCGGGAACGGAAAAGGTCGAAATCAGGAACTCGAGCTAGCTTGTCCTCTTCGATGCGCTCCTCTCTTCTATTTATGGAACCAGCAACGCAAAGCCCAAACACCAGGAAGGTGAAGTCGTAAACGGACTCGCGTTATCGGTCGGAATCGGAAACCATAGCTAGACGTGCACGGAGTCACAGATACGCGCCAGGGATGTACAGCACAGTCGGAGACGGATTCCACTAGCCAAGCAAACAACCATCGTTGCATACGGTGGACCCTTGGGGCTTTCTCCTTTGAACTCGTTCAAATTAACCGATGAGGCAATGAGAAGGCAAAAAACATTTATTTGTTAATCAAGAAGAGAAATGTTTCCCGTTAATTAGCAACAACCAGGAGAAAATCGATACAACTAGTGCCACACCCGCTCGAACACCGCTACACAGCATAATGGTGGATCTGCAAACTTATGGAACTCTGGCCAAACGTAGATTTTTTTCGGACAAATTACATTCAATTAAGCCCAAATTATATTTGATTCAATATCAATACTTGTCCAGATTAAGTACAGAAGTAGGGAAATCTCAAGTTCGTGAACATTTTGGTCCTGTTTGACACGAACTGAAGTATCAGCGTGGCTGCTCGCAGTGTGATGTCACAAGTTTTTTTTTCTTCTAGGAATATGGCGAGTAGGCTGTTCCAATAAACTATATTACATCAGTAAGGAGTATAGAAATAGCATAAAGATGATTTAAAGTTTTTTTTTACTGGAAAACACTGCTTATATTACTTTCGTAAACACAGAAACATCGTTTGCGATTACATCAATGATAAATTCAGGTGGATCATCCTTCCACAATTGGGGATGATCATCCACCGCCTCCCTAGCTAGAACGTGAGCTGCAAAATTAGGCTCCCTAGGGCAGTGTTCAAAGATTACATCATTGAACTCTCTACAAAGAAAAAAGCAATCTTCGTAGATAGCAGCTGCAGGTCCTGTGTGTGGCCTCCGTTCTTCATCACATCAACACAATCTGAATTTATAACTAGCTTTGAACAGCCCAAAGCTTCAACCATAATCGATCCATCTCTAAGCGCCATAGCTTCAGCGGTAGCTGCATCTTCGACAAAAGGAATGGTACAGTTTCCACCGGCAATAAAGAAACCGTGGTCATCCCTAAGAATCATCCCTGATGCACCTGATCCTTTATGTGCGTCAAAACTAGCATCAACATTAAGCTTAACATAGTCCTCTTTGGGTTTAACCCATTCATTCCTACTGATTCCATTATTCTCCGTCTTTCTTGATCTAGTATAATTCGTCACAAGAGCCGAAATTGCTTGTGCTGTTCTTTCTGGCTGTCTCACTGATTCGCCATGGGTTGCTTGACGTCTCTCCCACCAGACGTACCAGATTGTAGTCGCAATGAGCTCAACCATAGTAACCTCTAGAAGTCTAGGAGCCACGCCACGCTGCGTCAAAAGAAGGTCAGCCAAGACCGAAGGTCCCTGACGCTCCATATTGCATGCAGATAGGATTGTCTTCTCCATACCAAGATGAAACCGAACTTCCTTGACTCTCCGACACTTAAACAAGGCATGCTCAAGACTCTCGCAATCAAGTTTGCAAAGAGGACATTGAGAAGAAATCGGTATGTGTCGATTAGCCAGGATAACCATACATGGGATCGCTCCCAATAAAGCACGCCAGCAATTGGTTTTAATTTTAGCCGGAACCCTCATTGACCACAATGTTTTCCACACAGGAGAAATGCGAGAGGTCCCAAACAGATTTGATATCCTGATCTTCCTTCCATGTTGGGTGTTCCCACTCTATGTAGTATGCAGATTTTACGGTAAAAATACCATTTTTGTTGAAGTGCCAAGAAACAAAATCCTCCATACCTCTCCTGGATAAAGGGATATTCAAAATTCTTTGCACATCAATAGGCAAGAACAAACTAGTCAGCAATTCTTCATCCCAAGTTAAGATGATTTAAAGTTGATTAACTGCTTAGCACTCACTAATTTGAGTTGTGAACTTTTATTCTCGCTCTAGACATAAACTTGCTGTCATATTTGAAAACTGGGATTCTCATCTGGAAAAATTCCACACAAGCTGGAAATTTAAGAACTAGGCCCCGGCACAGTATTGTCTGGAACCAATTCCATACCAGAGAGGTTGAAGCTCTCAGCTCAGGACGTGGCAGGACACATCAACGACGTGCCAGAGAGGTTCTCCAGCGCAAAGAGGGTATTGCAGAAGTCTATGAGAACGAAGCTGGCCGTGGCGAAGTCTGACAGGATGATGCCGGAGAGGTTGCCACAGAGCCAGAGGCAAGTGTCATCAGGATTTTTAATAGCAAACAGGAATCCACTCAATATGGGATGATGAGATATTGAGATCATGTGAAAAGCAACATGCTTAAGCCTAAAGCTACAAAAAAAATACTACTACTTGATTTGTACCTGCAATTCATGTCCATTTTGCAGCAGAAAGTATGTAACATGGAACCCGTAAATTCAAGGACACTGACCCAAGCGTGTCACAGTAAACGGGTGCCTAGCAATCCCTTAACCATAATTGATCTACAATGGTGTTTTAGGTCTCACCAAAAACCCAGGTTATTCAACAAAAAATCGTGTGCCCCTCACTCACTCATTCCGACTAGCAACAGTACTATTGACCAGCTTGCACGCCGCCACTGTGCCTGGCCATGCGAACGCACGCCTCAAACCTCCTGACGGCCTCGGCGCACTTGAGCGGGTCTTGGGCAGCATTGCTCACGTAGCACTCGCGGCAGTCTGCCTTCTCGTCGGCACACGGCGCTGGGTTCTGGTAGGGCAGCTTGAACTCCCTGTCGTGCAGCTCGTTGGCTCTCCGGGTGAGCTCCTGCTGCATCCTGCCCCCCTGCTTGTCCAGCTTCTCCAGCACCTTTTCGCTCTCCGCCACGATGGTGCGTATGGCCTCCACCTCCTGGATTGCAGGCGACAGTGGTGGCGGAGGAGCAGGGGTCACTGGCAGGTACATGGGGGGCGGCAGCTGCCACCCAGGAGCAGCAGTGGGGCTAATCTTGGGCTCACTTGGAAGCTCCCTGCCATTGTCCTGAGGCTCATCTCGTTGTTCCACAGCCTTCTTAGGCTTGGGTTTCCTGACCTTCCTTTTCACCTTCTCATCATCGCGGGCGAGCTGGTTGATCAACTCGGTGCTTATCTGGATCTTGTAATCACCCATGGCAGACAAGAATTCTGAAATATCATCAAGAAAAAAATTCAGGCATTAAGAGCAATATTTTTGGAGGTTCAAGCAAGTAAGGTATCAGGCATGTTAAATACTACTGAACACCTGGCCTGGGCTCTATACTGAATGCTATCCGGTACAGTATTATCCGCAAATTAAATAGAATGATTTGAGGGGCAATGACAATATGAGTGCACAACTCTAGAACACAAAACGCTTTCAGTTAGAAATTCGAAGGCATCCTGCATGCCTGTTAATGTTACAGGACAGTTCATGAATATATATGCCCTACACCGAAATTTCACATTAAAAACATGAGAGCATCCACAATTGTAGAACGCTTCCCGGTTAAAAGGTCAGGGATTAGCATAATCATCATTTCATTTTCAAGCTTTTAGATCCTCCATACATAAACAAAAGCGTTCAAACAAAAATAAGAACTCACTGTTTTGCATCTTTCAAGAAACGCTGGGGACTTGATGTCTGCTCTTACAGAAGAAACTGGATAGACTATACTGATTCAGGGGTGGATGGATCAAAGTAGTTGGAAGTATAGCTAGAACTCCACCATGCAAGGGCAAGGCAGCAAACAAATCTCTCAGCAACAAACTGGAAGGATTAGAGAGGATGGAAGATCTGGATGAGTTTGATGTTCACAGCTATGTTTTCTGCAAAGATACCGCAAAGAAAAAAGCAGGACGGATGGATGTACTGGAGGGGAAGAAAGATCTGGATGAGTTCAATGTTTCTTTTAAAGACACCACACTAACAAGCAAATGAGGAGGGGCAGCGGTTATGAGATCTGCTACGGAAACAAGGAGGGCAGGGGAGGAGAAGAGCTCACACTGAACACCAGCCTGAAGAGTATTGACACCATACCTGGCCCACAGTGGAGAAGAAGGCACAGAATGTATCAATCTCTCTCCTTTCGTTGTTTGCTTTCTTGTGCATGCCCCTGTATTTTTGGGGAGGGTTTCTCTACATTTTAAAGACGACCTACCTATACGGCCAGAGCACAAACTGTTGAGGTGCAAATGCAGATTCATCTGATTACATCATATATTATTTTAGTATTTTTTTACAAAGAGTTTCCACTCAAATTATGGAGTGACTTCTTTAATCAAACGGAAGATCTGGATGACACATCTATGTTTTCTGCAAAGATACCGCAAAGAAAAAAGCAGAACGGAGGACGGACTGGAGGGGAAGAAAGATCTGGATGAGTTCAATGTTTCTATTAAAGACACCACACTAACAAGAAATGTAGGAGGGGCAGTGGATATGAGATCTGCTACGGAAACAAAGAGGGCAAGGGAGGAGAAGAGCTGACAATGCACAACAGCCTGAGGAATATTGGTACCATACCTGGCCCACAGTGGAGAAGGCACAGAATGTACCATCTCTCTGCTTTCGTTGTTTGCTTGTGCATGCCCCTGTATTTTTGGTTAGGGTTTCTCTACATTTTAAAGAAGACCTACCTAGCCCACCAGAACACAAACGGTTGAGGTGCAAATGCAGATTCATCTGATTGCATCATATTTTATTTTAGTATTTTTTTTACAAACAGTTTCCACTCAAATTAGGGAGTGAATTATTTATTCAAATGGACTAACAGTATCTTCCTGCAATTCCTCCATCTGCAACTTATTTGCACAATAGTTCTTAACACTACATAGACAAATTATTTGTCCTCGGAAATCTACATATAATTAGGTTTCCTAATCTTGTTCTCCTTTCTACTAGGGCCTACCACATAAATGTACAGAAACACATACAAGCACACTCATCTGAACATAGAAAATAAAATGTGGAACCACACGTGTAAAACAAGTCAGTAAACTGATGACAACTCCATGTTTAGCAATATCCACACCGAGACAGTGACATTGTAACATTGTCCTAGCTAAAGACAGAATTCCCACATAGCTAATAAAGTCAGTTGGATATCTAGGTGTTGTAATCTTGTTCTCCTGTGTACCAGGGTCTAGCAGCTCATAAACTGACGAGGACTCCATGTTGGGGTATATCCACATGGAGACAGTAACAACACTTATATTGACCACTAGTGTACAGCTGAAAACAGAATTTCTGTATTAATCCATTCAACAGCAAGCATACAATGTACCACGATGCATCGATAAAGAAGAGCACTTGTATCCAGTTTGGGCAATCTGTCTGACCTCTTTCATACGAATCAGAAACTGTAAGTAACAGCTCTCGAGTATTGACAACAGGGCGCTAAAGCATCATCAACTGCAGTGGGAGAATGACTTATAACCCCCCCCCCCCCCGTGTTGGTGCGCAAGGGCAAAAGAAGCTCCCTTCTTCGTTGCTCTCCCTCTGAGCCCCTTTTTACTGTCATGAGTTATTATTAGGCTTCTAATCATCTGTACCTGTCCAATTTTTACAGAAATGACTAAGGTGCCCCTCCTCTTTTTCTTCAGGTTGCACACAACAGGGAACCCGTGCTCGTTCATTCCCCATACCCGTTCGTGACCTAGCCGCCACAGAGCGCCCGTCCCCGTCGCCCGTCGCTGCTCCGCCTCGTCGCCCGCCATACTTAAATCTGATTAAATCATATTTTGTTTTAAAGACGACCTACCTGGCCCACCAGAACACAAACGGTTGAGGTGCAAATGCAGATTCATCTGATTAAATCATATTTTATTTTAGCATTTTTTACAAACACTTTCTACTCAAATTATGGAGTGAATTATTTTAATCAAATGGACTAACAGTATGTTCCTGCAATTCCTCCATCTGCAACTTATTTGCACAACAGTTCTTAACACTGCATAGATAAATTATTTGTCCTCGGAAATCTACAGATAATTAGGTTTCCTAATGTTGTTCTCCATTTATACTAGGGCCTAGCACATAAATGTACAGAAACACATACAGGCACACTCATCTGGACATAGAAAATAAAATGTGGAACCGCACGTGTAAAACAAGTCAGTAAAGTGATGGCGAGTCCATGTTCGGCAATATCCACACCGAGACAGTAACATTGTAACATTGTCCTAGCCAAAAACAGAATTCGCACATAGCTAATAAAGTCAGTTGGATAACTAGGTGTTGTAATCTTGTTCTCCTACATAGCAGGGTCTACCACGTAAGTCTAACAGCTCATAAACGGACGACAACTCCATGTTGGGATATCCACATGGAGACAGTAACAACACGTATAATCGTATATCGACCACTAGTGTATAGCTTAAAACAGAATTGTTGTATTAATCGATTCAACAGCAAGCATACAATGTACCACGATGCATCGATAAAGAAGAGCACTTCTATCCTATTTGGGCAACCTATCTGACCTCTTTAATACGAGGCAGAAACTGTAGGTAACAGCCCTCGAGAATTGACAACAGGGCGCTAAAGCTCATCAACTGTAGTTTACAGCATCCCGCGGGGCATGGTGAAGTACCTGCCCAATTCGGTCCCGTCCGGAATCGCTCCCCAATCTCCCTGAATTCGGTGTCAAACAGAGATCAAAATACAAATACGCAGGATGGGTCGCCGACCCCGCCCCACGGCAGTCCTACACTACCGACGGGAAGCGAGACCGATCTCGGAGAAGGGAGATCCGGCTGCACTCTATTCGACTCGGTTCTCGCGGCAGAAGGTCGAATCAAGAAGGAGGCACAATCGAAGCAAGGCTAGGGCTTCCTTACCGATAGGAAGGGGGGAGGAGCAGCCGGTCCGGATACGGTGGAGGGGAGGACGTCCAGGCCGGAGAGCAGCTCCGCTACGAGGCGTACTCCGGCGGTGGAGGAGAAGGGTCCGGGAGGGGTATTTGGTCGTGGGTCAATCGGTGTCGGGTAGACCTGCCCAAGGGGCCGGCCCGGCACGGAACGGAAATATAAACATGCAGATCTAGATGGCGGCCCAGGCAAGACCCAGTAACTAAACGGGCTGGCCCATTTAAGCCTTTTGAACTGTTTTCTAAAAAAATAGGGAAAACTAGAAAAATAGGGAAACAAAAAAAACGGTGGTATTTGTTAGCCCACATACCAAGCAGGCCTCGGAGGACAAGGAGACGGGCGGGCATTGTCTTGCGATGCACACGGCCCGCAAGACTCGTCCAGTCCAACAGACGCAACGACGGGAAGCACGCCACCCTCATCTACTTAGGGTGTGTTTGGTAGCTCGGGTCATTTGGAATTCACTCTCCCACTTGAGATATCTCGCCTCATACAAGTTGGTCTCAGATTTTGTGGTGTGTTTGTTAGCCCGTATGTGTTGGAACAACCTGAACTGATACTTTGTTTGGTAGCCCCGTATGGGTAGAGATTGGCCCACGAAATATGAAATAACAAAGAGGTCCAACTTTTACACAAAGACCCCTAAACAAAAAGCAATCGGGTACACATGCACCACACTCTGTGTTGGGAGTCTTCTCGTCAGTGTTGACTAGCTGTGGCGGTGGCGGTTGAGCGACGCGGCGGCGTGCTGGGAGCCGTCCCGCCGGCGGTGGCAAGCCAGAGGGCGCCGGCGTGAGCTCTTGCCTCTGCTTGGGCGTGCGGGAGATGTGGAGGGCGGGAGGAGGACCGGCTTGGGAGCCTTCTCGCCGGCGGTGTCGGGGCGTGGGGTGGCAGCGGTGGCGAGTGAGTGACGCGGCGCCGTGCTGGGAGACTTCTCGCAAGCGGTGTCGGTCCAGATGGCACCGGCGTGGCCTCGTGCGGGAGATGCAGAGGGCGGGAGAAGGGCTGGAGCGGGACGAGAGCCGGCATGGGATCCTTCTCTTCGACGTTGGCGGGCCGGAGGGCGCCGGGGCGAGCTCCTGGCATCCCTTTCTCTAGCTTGGACTGCGGGAGAGGAGGAGGGCAGGGGGAGTGCGGGAGCAACAGGAGAGGTGGAACGGGGGAATGAGGAGAGAAAAGAAATGGGATGGGGGGTCTGGAGGCGTTTGCGGGGATGAGTTCAGCCTTGGCGTGTTCAGAAGCTCGATTTGAGCTTCACAACTCGGCCTGGCTGAGAGGCGTTTTTAGTTCGAGGTGGGCACTACTGAGTTGATACGAACCAAGCTAACAAACAAGAAATAGTGGGTTGGGCTGGGTTTGTTAAACTATATAGTACTCTAGCTGTATTTCTCTCTATATATCTCCTTGTATTGTACCCCTCGCTATACACGAGGTGGACCCGTATGTGTCTAGTATATATATGCACTGTGGACCCTTGTCTAGGGTTACGGTTCCCATAATATTGATATGGTATCAGAGCCTCCCTTCCACAATCGCATCTAGGTCGTAGCCGCCACCGTCGCTAGTTGTCAATCGTAGCCGCCGGAGTTCCTCGAGGCCATGGCGTTTCAAGCATTGTCTTCCTCCTCTTCCTCTGCGTCGGCTGGTGGCGCTCTCAATGCCAACATCTCTGAGAAGCTCAACAAGGATAACTTCCTGTTGTGGCAAGCCCAGGTGATGCCAGATATCCTTGATGCCCAACTTTTTGGTCTCCTGGACGGATCTATGGTGGAGCCTGAGAAAGAACTAAAGACCACGGACAAGGACGGGAAGGATGTGTCGATTCCCAACCCTGAGTATGCTCGGTGGATTGTTGTCGATCAAACTGTTCTAGGCTAACTCGTGCGGAATATGTCACGAGAAGTATCACCCAGATGGTCGGCCTGACCAATTCTGCGCGTGTGGAAAGCAGTGATGGAGATGTTCACGTGGCAATCCAAGGCACGGGTGGTGCATCTCCGCACACAGCTCACCAAGTGCAGGAAGGAGGACAAGACTATTGCAGTCTATTTCAATGAGATCAAGAACCTCGCGTATGAGATGTCCTCTGCATGCAAGCCGCTAGACAATGAAGATGTCATATCCTATGTGCTTGCAGGTCTTGATGATGAGCCATACAATGTCTTTGTTGCTTCTATTACTACCCTGATTAAGGCAGAAAAATACGTTAGCCTAAGTGACCTTTATGCTCAATTGATCTCTTATGAGGCTCTGTTGGAAAATCAAAGCCCCACCGGGGATTCCTCGGTGAATGCACCAACGCGTGGTGGCCGTGGAGGACATCGTGGTGGATACCGTGGTGGTCGTGGTGTAGAACAGCAGCAGCGCTATGAGTAGCGCTATGAGCAGCGCGGGTATGATCAGTCACGTGGCAATGGAGGTGGCAATGGTGGCCGCAGAAATCAAGGGTACCACCATCAGTATGGTGATGGTTCTAGACCTACCTGTCAAGTCTGTGGCAACGAAGGTCATTTTGCGTTGGCATGCCGGAAGAGGTTCCAAAAAAGTTACCGAGGTCCTGAGAAGTCGGTTCGTGTGGCTGTTGAACAATACAGTTTCGATACAAATTGGTACTCTGACTCTGGAACAACTGATCATGTCACGGGAGAGCTGGACAAGCTACATGGGAGAGATCGATACAATGGCCATGATCAGATTGACACAGCCAGTGCTGCAGGTATGGATATACGTCATGTTGGTCGTTCTATTTTTCGTACCCCTAATCATGATCTGCATCTTAATAACATCCTTCATGTTCCAAAAGCCACAAAAAGTCTTCTTTCTACTAGTCGCCTAACTCGTGATAATCATTCCTTTGTTGAGTACGTATTGGCCTAACTCTTTCTTTATTAAGGATCAGGAGACACGAGGGAGGTTCTGCTCCATGGAGAGGGCATTCTACTTTGAGATAGATAGATATGTATCCATGTCATGTATATATAGTGGGATGATTGAATCTCAATCTTGCAGTCTATCATCAGTCCTAGCCTTCGTCTTGCATATGTTAGATTTGTTTGACAAATCGAATCAGAAATTATTACGTGTGTCGTCATGTCTATGCTTCCTAGTAGTTATGTATAGTTATGTATAGTCAATCAATTATATAATTCCCAAAAGGCCTAGAGGCTAGAACACATCTTCGTTTTTCATGGAAGATGGAAGACTACGAACATAATTTTCAGAAAAGAAGGTGTAATCGTGTAATAAGTAGAATTATTAAAGAGCTAGTCCGAAAATTCCATAGCTCTAGATACTCGAAGTCAGTACAATCGAAGAGAAACAATGAGAAGATCTACGAAAACCCTAGCTAGTCTTGATCTACAAACTCTCTCAATGGCTTCTCCAACTGTTTCATCACTGCTTCCCACCCTGCATGTGTCGGGTGCATGTCGTCCCAGTAGAAAAATTTGTTGGACTTGTCGCACACCGTGTAAAGAAGCTCCGACGACTCGCCTTGTTGTCCACAGTAACCCTTTGAATCGAAACTCTCACAGCACGGCGACAACTTCCGCTTGAATTGCTTGGATAGCTCTTGGCCTTTACCTATAGGTACATCACATAAAATTGTTCATATCAATTTCAAGCACATAATCAAATCCATAGATTAGAAATCTTATACTTAATAGCATTATTGATACTTGCAGATGCATGCATGTATGTACGTACCTGGCACATTATCCACGATGTTACTGAAGGCGGTGTAGAGGTCGACAACGTGGACATTCTTCTTTGCTTCCATCACTTGTTTCAAGTTATTGTTATGGACAGATGCACCCAGGTTTCCGAAAACATCGCACGCGGTGTAGTTGCTGGTCCTTGTTTGCGATGGCGTGCAACCGACTGGGTGCAAATTGTTGACAAGAACCTTTGTCACCCCGAGCTTCTGCAGTTGCTCCACATTTTCCGCAATCGCCTTGGTCACCTTCCCAATATAAGCATTGATCTGCATACATATACATGATAGTATCAAAATTAGTAAGTAAGAAGCAGAGATAAATAAATAAATAAAGTGTTCAATGTTTTGGTCTGCTGGTAGCTACTGTACTTACATCGTTTGGGGCACTCAGACCAATCACGCCGGTGTTCCCGTAGTAGTCGTTGCCGGAGATGGCCACGAGGGCCACAGAGCGACTCAATTGCTTCTCTGAGATGATCCCGTCTTTAACCATCTTCTTGAAAGTGTCCACTTGCTTGGCAAGGGTGGGAACTTTGTGTGCCGACGTGGTATCCAGCACGCCAGCACCACCATGAGCGAAGGTCATGCCGGACGGGTCGCATGTTTTCTCCGCCGTGAGTGCATGGGCTGGGGGCGCTTCCTCGAGCCCGAGGATCGTTGCTGAAATTAAGGAACCAGAGATCACATGAGTAAGTATATATACTATACTAGCTACTAATTGACATCCCCTAAAAAAAAAGAAGCTACTAATTGACAATCATACCGAGCAGTACATACCAATGAAATCGGACTGAATTTTGTAGTTGGAGAAGCGCCCCGACGGAGTATTTGGTCGCGGGTTTCCATCGGCGTCAACATAGGAGGAGCCGTAGGGGTATGCCCACTGCCGGGACATCTGGGTGACAGGGTCGGTTAGCGGGAGGTTCCCGTTGTCGGTGAAGTCATCCCCGAAGACGAAAAGGCTGTAGCTTGACAGCTTCTTCTGATGGCTGTCGGCAGGGGCAGGCCGGGCCTCAACTCCATTGGGGTTCAGAACAAGGAGGACGAGGAGGATGACGCCCAGGACGGTCCTATGGAGCTTCATTGCCTCTAGTCTAGTGCATATGTTTGCGGGCGCGGATACGAGGATCCTCGAACTCGTCTTCTGCGATACGCTCCTCTCTTCCTATTTATGGAACCAGCAACGCAAAGCTCAAATACCAGGAAGGTAAAGCCGTAAACGGACTCGCGGTGTCGGTCGGAATCGGAGACCACAGCTAGATCGGGCTACAGCACGGTTGGACACGGAGTCATGTACAGGTACGCGTACAGCACAATCGGACACGGAGTTCACTACCCAAGCCAACGACCAGCTGCACGTCATGGCCCTCATTGCATATGGTGAACCCTTCGGGCTTTCTCCTTTGAACATTTTAGAATCGAGGTGAGACCTTGGCCTATTATTTATTCATTTCACAAAAAATTATCAAGATGATATTGATCTTCACCTGAAAAAACTGTCCAGACACCCATAGATGGGGAGCTCTCGCGCTCCTCCGAGCGACTCTCCTCCGCTCGACGCCCCGTCGACCTCCACCACCGCCGTTCTAGCCCTAGGTTCCCTCCCCCTTAGTCTCCTGCAACCTTCTACCCACCTCCAGCTGCCCCTGGCTCTGCCGGCTCTGCCGCGGGGCGCCGCCGCTCCCTCGACGGCTGGTGCTCCCGTGGTTGAACCTTCTGGCGCTGACACCAACCCTCCGCGCACTGGCAACTACACCCTCCCCCGCGACGGCTCCGACAAAGGCGCACCAGGTTTGAATCCTTCCCGCGGCCAAACCATCGCTGGTGTTCCGTATCCCTCACCAGGTGCGGAGTTCTTGGACACTATTCTGTCGATCTTTCATACCATGGTGGCTAGCACGGTAGGTAAAACTTGCGAGTTTTCTCGGTCTTGGATTACACCACCGAGCCTCTCCCCCCATTTCAACAATTTCTGTGTCGCAAACGCCCTCATTTCTTCTTCACGGCGTCGCCGGATTCCTTCGTCGTCCGTTCCCATGGCGGCGCCATCTTCTCCTCCTTCGCTGCGTCGCCAGCAATCCGGGACCTGCTCATCGCGCACGGAACTATACGCCTGGGCAGGTCTGCGTACCAGCTTCACCGCTCCTTCGAAGCCGCGACAGCGGAGATCGCTCGCATCCGGCCTGGCCGTTGTGCATGGAGCTGGTGCCCTTCTCCGTCCCAAATATGCATTGGGAGGTTTTTTTGGAGCCCCCCCCCCCCCACGCGTTAATGCCAGCATGGCCAACGACCGGTCGTCGGTGGAAGAATTCGCTGGTGGCGGGACCCACCACCCCGGCCTGCTGGTCAGCGCTCTGGATAAGGAAGGGTCGTGTCCCCCTTTCCCCTCCGCTGAGCCCAACGTCTACCTGCCCCGCACCCTCTCCGCCTATGCCCCTCCCTCCCCTACCTCCAGGACCCTCCGCCTCCTAGTCCCCCTCTCCCTACCTCCTCCGACCAACCTACGGACCGGCGGACCGAGCAAGCGCTGCCAAACCTCGAGCACCGCATATGTGATGTCCCCTCCGACCCCTCCTCTTTTTCTCCACCATCACCGCTACATATGCGAGCCTCCCGGATTCCCGCCACCACGCCGCAGCATGGACACACCGGTCCTCCGCTCGCGCGTGCGCCTCCGGCCCGGACCGTCTCCTCGCCCGCCTCCACCCCTCCCCTCTCTTATATGGAGGCTCTGCTCTCCTCTCCAGATCCAACCCGCAGCCCCCCAACGTCAAAGCGCCTCTTTTTCTCCCCTGCAAAGGACCGCCACCACTGCTTCTGCTGCCTGGCGCCGGAGCACCTCGTGGGAGACTATCGCGGTCCCTGCCGGAGCGCCGCCTGTGGCCGCTTCGGACACAAACGGAAAGGATGTGAGTTCCTCCCCTTAGCATACTATCGATCCGCTCCCTCTCTTTGTTCCTTGGCTGAACCCTCCGCCCCTCCCTCTCCCAGGATGCGAGTCTCCCTCCAGCCCACGTCGACCGGCTCGTCGGAGATGCAGGCGCCGGAGGGAAGCATGGGGCCGCGCCGTTGCGTGCAAAATAGGACCCCAACCCCCTACCCGCGTGGGCTGGCCGTCTCTCCTCCGCCCTCCACCTCAAGGGGCCCAGCTTCGACGCGGACCTCCGCTGCGGCCATGTTGGGTACCAGGCCTGCTGCTCCGGTGGGCCACAGGGGCCCCCCACGTTCGCCCCCCTCCCTCCGGCCGTGGCCCTGGCGGCACCAAGTTGCGTCGAAGTCTTCATGCCCCCGTGGCGGTGCCATCCAACGGCCGACGATTCGCCTATGCCATCCTTGAACCGGCCGCGGACGCTCCGGGCTACCTGCTCCGCCGCGTTTTGGAAGAGCGCGCCAGCGATCCACCCGTGGCTCTGGACGCGAGTGATTATGGAGATCTTCTCCTTGTTTTCGCCACGGCTGAGGCCCGGGAGACCGCCATGGAGCGCTTGCCTCTGGAGTTCCCCGGCCACCACATCAGCTTGGAGCGGCCGGAGGAAGGAGCCAACCGTGCCGCTTGGGCCTCTCCGCGCTACGCCAAGCTCACCGCCACTGGGTTCCCACATGACCACTGGGACGCGGACGGGATCCATGCAGCATTTTCTCCCCTGGGAAGCATGTGCTGCATCGACCCGGCCTGTCTCCAGGAGCAGGACTTCTCAGCGGTGCGTGTGGTGGTCAAGCTGGCCGGAGACACCCCTTCCCCTCCACCCTGATCCTCCACGACCCCTTCGGAGAGACTTCCATGGAGGTCACGTTCCGGCTTGTCCGCTCCTGGACAAGTGGGGAGGATTTCCTCTCCGCCGCCAGCCTCCACTTCGATGCCGATGGCGCCGGAGGAAGAAACGGTGAACGCGCGCCACGCCTTAGTGACATCGACGAAGGCTCGGTGCCTGGCTCACCACGCCCTCCACCTCCTGCTCCGCGCGCTCCGACGGCCGCGGTCCTCGATCTTTGGGGTCGGATCGTTGCCCGTCGCCAAACCAACCTGGCCCGCGCCACCGCCTTGGAGAGTGTCGACGGCCTCCCGGCCGAGATGCTTCTTCCCCTCCCACGGGAACAAGCCCGCCCCACGGAGGTTTGGGACCGTGTCGTCGCGAACCGGCTCGCCTCTCAGTTCCGAGACACTGGTCTGGACGCTGCTCAGGTAACCCCCGTGGCCTCTTCCCCAGCCCTCCCTCTCGACCTTTTTACCAAACTTAGCGGTCCTCCCCTTCTTCTACAGTGGTACGACTCGCTCCGTTCACCCCCCGCAGCAACGTCTGAGGGGCACGAGGTGTAGACCGTGGTGGTGGAGGGCGCAGCCGCCGACCCTCTTCCCTTTGAGCTGCCCTCGGCTGATGAGGGAGACGACCTGGCTCTGACTGCCGCGAGCTCGGAGCCTGTCCACAAAGACTCCGCCCGCAAGCAACACGTCCGCCGCAAGCGCACAACAGACAATGCCTTCAAAGCTCGCCGGAGCTGGCGCCTTGCTGCCAAGGAGACGCCCGTCTTCGTCACCATGTTGGCCAAGGCCAAGAATGCTAAGGCTTCCAGATTCGACCTCTCCGGTGGGTCTCCTCGCTTCAGGGCGGCTATCGAGGCCGCTGGATTCAGCGGCGGCTCAGACCCTGGACCGATCCCCGTTCCGCGCCTCAAAGCGCTTGCGGCTGCCTGCGGCGTTGACCCGGACACCGTCGACACCGCGGCCTCGGTGTCGTCCTCGTCCGCATGATCGGACGGGTCCGCAGCGCCCCTCCGTCGCAGCCTCATCCTTCTATGCTTGACGCTGCTACATCGCCGTTGCTGAACCCTCCTAGCTCTGCTAGGTCGCGCTGCTGCTCCTCAAGACCCTGCGACGTGTGCAGTGGCTTGAGTTGTGCCTCTCTCTGTTTTTTCCTGTCCCCCCCCCCCTAAGACTTCCTTCTGCCCCTAGGCCAAATTGTTCTTGCAGCAAGCCTTTTTTTTTGTTTACCTGCCTTGTTGTCCCTTGTTTTACCCATGAATGGCAAGTTTAGTTTCAATTTAGCGTTTTGGGACATCAGAGGTTTGGGCGACCCTGACAAATGCGATAAGGTTCGCGCCGATCTCATCTTGGCCTAGCCCAGCATTGTGGGCTTACAGGAGTCCAAACTTGGGCTTATTCAACCTCCTAAAGCGGCGTCCTTCCTCCCTCCCAACCTCCGCTCTTTCAAGAATGTTGAGTCAGTCGGTGCCTCAGGTGGCCTTGTTACTGCCTGGGACCCCAATTTGTTTGACCTTATTTTTTCTCCCCCTTCGCGCCACACCCTCTCTCTCGATTTCTCTCTCCTTAATGACGGTAGCTCCTTCTGTTTCTCCAATGTTTACGCTCCCTGCGACCATTCGGAGAAGGCAGACTTCCTACATGATCTCACCCTCCACGCACCCGGTGACAACATACCTTGGATTGTTGCCGGCGATTTCAACCTAACCCGCGCGCCGTCTGATAGGAACAATTCCAACTTTTCCATCTTAGAGGCTACCTTGTTCAATGATAATATCAACTCCCTTGGCCTCATCGAGCTCCCCCTTAGGGACAGACGGTTCACCTGGACCAATGGCCGGGCCTCCCCCACTCTTATTAGGCTTGAAAGAGTCTTCATCAACAACGCCTGGAACGACCGCTTCCCCTCATCCTCCCTGACATCGATCGCTAGGGATAGCTCTGATCATGTCCCTCTCCTTGCTAAAATCTCGAGTCTCATCCCGAAAGGTGGGGTTTTCAGGTACGAACCTGCCTGGGCTCTCCATGACCGTTTTCGTCAGACGATCACCGCTACTTGGAGATCCACTTTCCGCCCCGACCCCACGGCCAGATTGGTTGCCCATTTGCGTCTTTATCGCTCCTCTTGCAAAAGCTGGCGTAAACGCGTCTCCCCCTCGACCCAACGAGAGGGTGACTGTCGGCTGCTCATTAACTTACTTGATCTCCTGAAAGAGGGGAGGGCTCTCTCCCCGCACGAGTTTCGTCTCCACTCCCTTACTATGGACGCCCTGCACCTCTCAATCAAAGAGAACGCTGTCTACTGGAAGTCTCGGGCAAACATTTGCTACGCTCTGGAGGGGGGCGAGAACACCAAGTTCTTCCATGCCTCGGCCACGTGGAGAATGTGTCGCAACACTATCCCGATGCTCACTGTGGATGGGGTCAGTTCTTCGGACCACGCTAGCAAAGCCACCTCTCTAAAGGCCTTTTACTTTGACCTCCTCGGCTCGGTCACTACCCCTATCTGGCGTTTTGACCTTGGCTCCCTCTACCCGGACGCCCCGAACCTCCCTGCAAACTTAAGTGCCCCCTTCACCCACGAAGAGATAAAAAATGCTTTCTTCTCCTTGAACAGGCTGTCCAGCCCTGGGCCAGGCGGTTTCGGGCCAGCTTTCTACGCGACCTTCTGGAGACTATTTCATCTGACGTTTTTGAGCTCTTCATGCCCTTTTTTGAGGAATCCATCGACCTCGCCCGCATTAACCGCGCCTTCCTTGTAATTCTGCCCAAGGTTGACGCCGCCACTCAACCCTCTCAGTTTCGCCCCATCTCGCTCCAAAACTGCGTCATGAAGGCCATTACAAAAGTTCTCACGTCTAGACTGCAAAAAGCCATTCAAAACCTAGTGGATGCCGACCAGACTGGGTTCCTGTCTGGTCGCCGCATCTCTGAGAACATTGTCTATGCGGCTGACCTCCTCCGTTGCTGCCACTCCCATAAAGCCCCCACCATAGTTTTCAAGATCGATTTCCGCAAAGCTTTTGACTCAGTCAATTGGGACAACCTTCTTTCTATCCTCAAGGCTCGTGGTTTCGATGACCGCTGGTGCCGCTGGATGGAAGTATCATCCGTACTAGTCTCACAGCGGTTCTCCTGAATGGCGTCCCCGGAGACTAGATCCGCTATCAGAATGGCCTCCGCTAGGGGGACCCCCTCTCCCCGTACCTCTTCATCCTTGTGGCTGATGTGCTGCAACACCTGGTCTGCCAAGCCTGGGGGTGTGGAACGCTGTCCCACCCTATCTTGACGATGCCCCTGTCCTGTTCTTCAATACGCGGATGACACCCTCATTCTTTGCAGAGCCTCCCCCGGCGCCGCTGCCAACCTCCGGGTGGTGCTAGAGGACTTCGCGTCTGCAACCGGGTTGGCCATAAATTTCCACAAATCTTGCTTCATCCCCATGAACATTCCACAGTCCGATGCCGCATCCATAGCCACGGCCCTCGGGTTCCCCATCTCCTCCTTCCCCCAACCGTACCTTGGGCTTCCCCTCTCTCCAACTAAGCTCCCTGCCTCGGTGTTCGCTCCTCTCCTCCTCTCCTTTGACAGGCGTCTCTGGCTGGCGCGCCCATGAACGTATCGTAGCGGACAAGAGGGGGGAGGGTTGAATGGACGCTACACAAATTTTAAGTCTTTTCAATTTTTAGTGCAACGGAAGGTAAAGGTGATAGCTTTAGTGGTGCCAAGGGGCCGGCCCGGCATGGAACGGAAATATAAACATCTAGATCTAGATGGCCGCTCAGGCAAGACCCAGTAACTAAACGGGCTGGCCCATTTATGCCTTTTGAACTGTTTTGTAAAAAATAGGGAAACAAAAAAACAGTGTATTTGTTAGTCCACATACCAAAAAAGCCTTGGAGGACAAGGAAACAGACGGGCCTCGTCTTGCAACATGGATCCCGCTCTCAAGGAGTATCTCGACACCATGGATCCCGCTCTCAAGGAGTATCTCGACAGGTGAGGCAGGACACGGCGACGCTCTTGACCAAGAACTAGCTAGGAGACGTTGTCGATGTGGTTGTGCCAGGAATCGGCTTCGCTCATGGCCCGGCACGAGGCCATGTCAAGCCAGATGGCAAATCAGACCACTCAACTAGCTGATTTATGTGCATGGAAGCCGAATCTCAAAGCCCGCTTCCCGCAACTCGAAGCTACCGTGGCGGATCTGCAACAAGCGCCTCCCTCTGGTGATGCAGCTGCAACCGCTTGTGGATCGGAAGCGGCTCAAGCCACCTACAAACCTTCACAGTGCGTCGAGGTGATCCATGGGCCAGTTGGCTACAACTCCGTCAACACACCCGAAGGTTTCTCAACGGTGGCCTCAGGGTCACCGTCAGTGCCTCCGGTCACGGGCATGTCCTCCTTTCAGCAACCTCTGATCGTGCATGTTGCTGATTCTGCAGCGTTGGATAGCCAAATCCTCGCGAGTCTGGGTTTCGTTTCCTCTTTCTCGGGTGATAAACCAAACCTATGAAATTCTCCATTTCTCTGGACTAGAAGGGATCTAGCTCCAATCAGTGCAGAAAAAATAGTCACACTCCATTGGGATCCTTTTACCTCTTTAGTATGTACACGTTTTGGGCGTGATAGTCACAGTTACTGATATTAGAGTTCTATAAATACAATTCTGTTATCATAAGCCACGTGTTGGGTACGTGTGTTACTTTGACTTTAACATTTACTTGTCGAGGAGAGGAGAGCAGAGGAGAGGGCATTCTACTTTGAGATAGATAGATATGTATCCATGTCATGTATATATAGTGGGATGATTGAATCTCAATCTTGCAGACTATCATCAGTCGTAGCCTGAGCGTCGTCTTGCATATGTTAGATTTGTTTGACAAATCGATCAGAAATTATTACGCGTGTCGTCATGTCTATGCTTCCTAGTAGTTATGTATAGTCAATCAATTATATAATTCCCAAAAGGCCTAGAGGCTAGAACACATCTTCGTTTTTCATGGAAGATGGAAGACTACGAACATAATTTTCAGAAAAGAAGGTGTAATCGTGTAATAAATAGAATTATTAAAGAGCTAGTCCAAAAATTCCATAGCTCTAGATACTCGAAGCCAGTACAATCGAAGAGAAACAATGAGAAGATCTACGAAAACCCTAGCTAGTCTTGATCTACAAACTCTCTCAATGGCTTCTCTAACTGTTTCATCACTGCCTCCCACCCTGCATGTGTCGGGTGCATGTCGTCCCAATAGAAAAATTTGTTGGACTTGTCGCACACCGTGTAAAGAAGCTCCGACGACTCGCCTTGTTGTCCACAGTAACCCTTTGAATCGAAACTCTCACAGCATGGCGACAACTTCCGCTTGAATTGCTTGGATAGCTCTTGGCCTTTACCTATAGGTACATCAGATAAAATTGTTCATATCTATTTCAAGCACATAATCGAATCCATAGATTAGAAATCTTATACTTAATAGCATTATTGATACTTGCAGATGCATGCATGTATGTACGTACCTGGCACATTATCCACGATGTTACTGAAGGCGGTGTAGAGGTCGACAACGTGGACATTCTTCTTTGCTGCCATCACTTGCTTCAAGTTATTGTTATGGACAGATGCACCTAGGTTTCCGAAAACATCGCACGCGGTGTAGTTGCTGGTCCTTGTTTGCGATGGCGTGCAACCGATTGGGTGCAAGTTGTTGACAAGAACCTTTGTCACCCCGAGCTTCTGCAGTTGGTCCACATTGTCGGCAATCTCCTTGGTCACCTTCGCAATATAAGCATTGATCTGAATACATACATGATAGTTTCAAATTTAGTAAGCAAGAAGCAGAGATAAATAAATAAATAAACTGTTCAAAGTTTTGGTCTGCTGGTAGCTACTTACATCGTTTGGGGCACTCAGACCAATCACGCCGGTGTTCCCGTAATAGTCGTTGCCGGAGATGGCCACGAGGGCCACGGAGCGACTCAGTTGCTTCTCTGAGATGATCCCATCTTTAACCATCTTCCTGAAAGTGTCCACTTGCTTGGCAAGGGTGGGTACCTTGTGTGCCGACGTGGTATCCAGCACGCCAGCGCCACCATGAGCGAAGGTCATGCCGGAAGGGTCGCAGGTCTTCTCCGCCGTGAGGGCGTGGGCTGGAGGTGCGTCCTCGAGCCCCAAGATCATTGCTGAAAGTTACAAGAGATCACACGTGTGAGTATATATACTATAGAGATTTGGCAACCATAAATAATCATACTAGCTAGTTGAAATAATCATAAGGTGCATACCAATGAAATCGGACTGAATTTTATAGTTGGAGAAGCGTCCCGACGGAGTATTTGGTCGTGGGTTTCCATCAGCGTCAACATAGGAAGACCGTATGGGTACGCCCACTGCCGCGACATCTGGGTGACGGGGTCGGTTAGCGGGAGGTTCCCGTTGTCGGCGAAGTCATCCCCGAAGATGAAAAGGCTGTAGCTTGACGATTTCTTCTGATGGCCGTCGGCTGGGGCAGGCTGTGCCTCAACGCCATTGGGGTTTAGAACAAGGGCGAGGAGGAGGATGACGCCCAGGACGGCCGTATGAAGCTTCATTGACTCTAGTCTAGTGCTTATGTTGCGGACGCGGATCGTCGAGCCGGTTTCTGTGTGGTACTTAGCCGCACGGCGAGGATCACCGAACTTTGTCTTCTGCGATGCGCTCCTCTCTTGTAAGTATTTATGGAACCAGCAACGCAAAGCTCAAACACCAGGAAGGTGAAGTCGTAAACGGACTCGCGGTATCGGTCGGAATCGGAGACCATAGCTATTCGTACATGCTACAGCACGGTTGGACACGGAGTCGCATACGCGTCACGTACGTACAGCACAATCGTACACGGAGTTCACTAGCGCCAAGCCAACGACCAGCTGCACGTCATGGCCGATGGCCCTCATTGTATATGGTGAACCCTTCGGGCTTTCTCCTTTGGACATTTTAAGAATCGAGGCGAAACCTTGGCTTATTATTTATTTATTTCGTGAAAATTTTATCGATATATCAATAATCATCATGGCAGTACAAAAAACATAAGAAGTGACAAAAAAAATATAAATAGATCCATGGACCACCTAGCGATAACTACATGCATTGTCACTGCAATGGGTCAAAAGCTTGTCTCTTTTTTGTGTGAATTGGCCAAAGCTTGTCGTAGTAGAACATGTTGTAGTAGAAAAAAAAAGGAAAGCCATCATGCTAAGAGCATCTCTAGCACAGCCTAAACACCTGAACTGAAAAATGCGAGTTCAGTTCACCGAACTCGTGTTTACGGGCCGGAAAACCGTTGTCACAGATTATAAACCATAAAAGTGGAACTGAAAAGCGGAATTTAAAATGGCGCGGGTAAATTAGGCGATGATCATAGTTTGATATGAAATTGATGCTCCGATTAAGCATCAAAACTTACATTATTCGACAAATTAAAGCTATATTACTGGTACACCGGCGAGCGCTACTTTAGCTAAGCAAAATGCGGCTAATATAGTGACCTACGCGCGCGGCGGTGCTGGTGGTGGCGCAGCGTGTCGGCGACAGATGGCGCCGACGCTGTCGTGGACGAGCTTCACGCATCGTCGGCGTCAAGCTCGACTATTTCGAAGTTGACGTGGCGGACGCGGGCCTCCCGGCGGACCGCCTCGTATTCTCGGACCTGGCGGATGGCGTCCGCCTCCTCCCGGTGGAAGCGAGCGCGAGCCTCCGCCTCGCTGATGGCCTTGGTCTGCGCGAGGACGGCCTCCTCCTCGTCGCTTCCGTGGATGTAGTCCCCGACGGAGATGTTGGGCGACCGCGCGGGGATGAGGTCCCCGTCGTCGCTGCTATCCGCGACGGAGAGCCGCGGTGCGCGGCTTGACTGACCGGACGAGGAGCCCTCGCTGGCGTTGTCGTACCTGGCGAGCTTCCCTGGGGGCGTGAGCCCCGTTCGTCCACCGGCGGGCGTTGCGCTCCATTCCCACCGCTTCGCCTCGGTGCGGACCACAGGCGGACGAGGCGGCAAGTCGCCGCCACCCAATCTGGCGCCACGGCCTTGGGAGACGCCACGGGACGCTATCGTGCCGACGCGGGGGCTGGATCGCTGCCTGGGGCTCGCTGGATTGCTCGCCGAAAAAAGTTCTTGGCGGCGGCGGAGGGAGTGGAACGGTGGAGGGGAGTAGGGTTTGCGAACCGAACTTCCCTCCGCGAACCCTTTTAATACGGGGCGACCGATGGATTTCTCGGGGGCCCGAACTGGCTTTACGGGCCAGGCCGCAAGTTCGGGCTCCATTCTGGTCCAGTTTCGGCTCGAACCCCTATTCTCGCTGGAATTTTACGATTTCGGCCGCGAGTTCGGGCTCTGCTAGAGATGCTCTAAGGCTGCAAAGAACCAACGCACGGGAGCAACCATCATCAAACATGAGAGTCGTAGGTCATAAGAGATAGAACTAAAACTGCACCAACAAACACGAAAACCGACTAGATCCCAGGAGATTCACGGGATGCAAACTCTAGGCACCCTCCGCCGGTGCTAAACGCACCACCAACGAAATGATAGAGTGGGGAGGACCTTATTTTGACTTCAAGATATAGTCGCCGCCTCACCGTCTGAAATAAGACACTGAGAAAGAAATCTAAAGAAAGAACGGGAACAGTTTCGCCCGGCGAGGACCCGTAATCCGACACGCCTCCAAGTCCCCAGGGCCATAAGAGGCGGAACAGATTGGCGGCGGATTGAGGTAGACCAATAGAGACATCGTTCTAGTGGTGATGTCCATGCTCCTAGTTCGGGCTTATAATTATGATTTTTCTAAAAGGAGATAATGCCCCGGCCACTGCACAATCAATGCAGACGGCCTTATAATTAATGATCCTGCTTACGAATTAAGGGCTCACACTCCCAATTGTATTATTCATGTCCATAATAGGTTAGCAAGTCTAGAAAAGAAGTGACCGAGAGCACAATATCGAAGCCTCCCATACCAGAGGGCAAAAACTAATACTCCCTCCGGTTTATATTACTTGATACTAAAATGGATATATCTACAATTAAAAAGCATCTAGATACATCTATATTAATCTATATTAGTGTCAAGTTTATGAATCGGAGGGAGTACAATTTGATAGAAAAACTTCAAGGAACGGAAAGCGCAACAAACCGTTTCAAAAGTAATAAAGGAAACACAACATATGATATTAATAGTTAATATTTCTATTAATATTTCCTCTCTTAGCCAATATGTGTTTGGAAGAAATTACAAGCTCACCTTGTGGAAAAGGCCTTTACATAAGTAGTTTTTTTTAAGTAGGTAGTTGGAGTAGTTTGAGTTCAACGTGTGTGGAGTTTTCCGAGAACATCCCGATATGAAGTTGCCCATATGGCCAAGTGATCCAACTATATATTTTAGGCATGTATGTCGTATAGCCAATGACGTAGTATTCACCTTTTCCAGTATTCAATTTGCATATAATTTTTTTATGAACCTACTCATTTGTTCTATATATATGAACATAAATTTTCAAAAAAAGAAGTAATCGTGTAAATATATAGTATTATTACAGAATTCAAAAAACTATAGCCTTTAAGTAGTCCAAGATACAATCCAAAGGAAACAAAAAATTGGCATCACGCATGGCTCTATGAAGATCCTGGAACCTAGCTAGTTTTGATCTATAAACTTCCCTAAGGGCTTCTCAACCTGTTTCATCACTGCCTCCCACCCTGCATGTGTTGGGTGCATGTCATCCCAGTAGAAAAATTTGTTGGACTTGTCGCACACGCTGTAAAGAAGCTCCGACGACTCGCCTTGTTGTCCACAGTAACCCTTTGGATCGAAACTCTCACAGCACGGCGACAACTTCCGCTTGAATTGCTTGGATAGCTCTTGGCCTTTACCTATAGGTACATCAGATAAAATTGTTCACATCAATTTCAAGCACACAACCAAATACATAGATTAGAAAAATCTTATCCTTAATAGCATTGAGACTTGCAGATGCATGCATGTATGTACGTACCTGGCACATTATCCACGATGTTACTGAAGGCGGTGTAGAGGTCAACAACGTGGACATTCTTCTTTGCTGCCATCACTTGCTTCAAGTTATTGTTATGGACAGATGCACCCAGGTTTCCGAAAACATCGCACGCGGTGTAGTTGCTGGTCCTTGTTTGCGATGGTGTGCAACCGACTGGGTGCAAGTTGTTCACAAGAACCTTTGTCACCCCGAGCTTCTGCAGTTGGTCCACATTGTCGGCAATCTCCTTGGTCACCTTCGCAATATAAGCATTGATCTGAACATACATGATAGTATCAAATTTAGTAAGCAAAAAGCAGAGATAAATAAATAAATAAACTGTTCAAAGTTTTGGTCTGCTGGTAGCTACTTACATCGTTTGGGGCACTCAGACCAATCACGCCGGTGTTCCCGTAGTAGTCGTTGCCGGAGATGGCCACGAGGGCCACGGAGCGACTCAGTTGCTTCTCTGAGATGATCCCATCTTTAACCATCTTCCTGAAAGTTTCCACTTGCTTGGCGAGGGTGGGAATCTTGTGTGCGGACGTGGTATCCAGCACGCCAGCGCCACCATGAGCGAAGGTCATGCCGGACGGGTCGCAGGTCTTCTCCGCCGTGAGGGCGTGGGCTGGAGGTGCTTCCTCGAGCCCCAGGATCGTTGCTGAAAGTTACAAGAGATCACACGTGTGAGTATATATACTATAGCCAATTGGAATAGTTGAAATAATCATAAGGTGCATACCAATGAAATCGGACTGAATTTTATAGTTGGAGAAGCGTCCCGACGGAGTATTTGGTCGTGGGTTTCCATCGGCGTCAACATAGGAGGAGCCGTAGGGGTACGCCCACTGCCGCGACATCTGGGTGACGGGGTCGGTTAGCGGGAGGTTCCCGTTGTCGGCGAAGTCATCCCCGAAGACGAAAAGGCTGTAGCTTGACGATTTCTTCTGATGGCCGTCGGCAGGGGCAGGCCGTGCCTCAACGCCATTGGGGTTTAGAACAAGGGCGAGGAGGAGGATGACGCCCAGGACGGCCGTATGAAGCTTCATTGACTCTAGTGCTTATGTTGCGGACGCGGATCGTCGAGTTGGTTTCTGTGTGGTACTTAGCCGCACGGCGAGGATCACCGAACTTTGTCTTCTGCGATGCGCTCCTCTCTTGTATTTATGGAACCAGCAACGCAAAGCTCAAACACCAGGAAGGTGAAGTCGTAAACGGACTCGCGGTATCGGTCGGAATCGGAGACCATAGCTATACGTACATGCTACAGCACGGTTGGACACGGAGTCGCATACGCGTCACGTACGTACAGCACAATCGGACACGGAGTTCACTAGCCAAGCCAACGACCAGCTGCACGTCATGGCCGATGGCCCTCATTGTATATGGTGAACCCTTCCGGAAATTTAATTCGGCTCCCGGATGCGTATGCTCCCTCTACCAACAAAACATATTTTGAAGTGTGGAAAAATTTTGATAAAAAATTCTACATGTACATCTCCATAATATATGTGTATGCGTCAAGTTTCACGAAAAAATAATATTTTTTGTGGCCTGTGTAAAAAAGAGAAAACTTATCTTGTGAAAAGCATTGTTTTCAGCACTGAATTTTGTCTTTTTTACACACGTCACATGATAAGTTCATTTTTTATGAAACGACTTTGTGAGCGCGTAGCACGTGAAGATGTACGTGCGAATTTTTTGTTTCAATTTTTTTGAAATTTAAAATGTGTGTAAGATGCATTTCAAAATATAGGGAGCATATGCTCCCATGTTCCAAAACACCACTCCCGAACCCTTCGGGCTTTCTCCTTTGGACATTTTAAGAATCGAGGCGAAACCTTGGCTTATTACTTATTTATTTCATGAAAATTGTATCGATATATCAATAATTATCATAGCAGTACAAAAAACCTAAGAAGTGACAAAAAAAATATAAATAGACCCATAGACCACCTAGCGATAACTACATGCATTGTCACTGCATTGGGTCAAAGCTTGTCTTTTTTTTTTGTGAATTGGTCAAAGTTTGTCGAAGTAGAACATGTTGTAGTAGAAAAAAAGGAAAGTCATCATGCTAAGAGCATCTCTAGCACAGCCCTTAAACACGTGAACTGAAAAATGAGAGTTCAGTTCACCGAATTCGAGTTTACGGGCCGGAAAACCGTTGTCACGGATTAGAAACCATAAAAGTGGAACTGAAAAGCGGAATTCGAAATGGCGCGGGTAAATTAGGCGATGATCATAGTTTGACATGAAATTGATGCTCCGATTGAGCATCAAAACTTACATTGTTCGAGAAATTAAAGCTATATTACTGGTACACCGGCGAGCGCTACTTTAGCTAAGCAAAATGCGGCCAATATAGTGACCTACGCGCGCGGCGGTGCCGGTGGTGGCGCAGCGTGTCGGCGACAGACGGCGCCGACGCTGTCGTGGACGAGCTTCACGCGTCGTCGGCGTCAAGCTCGACTATTTCGAGCTTGACGCGGCGGACGCAGGCCTCCCGGCGGGCCGCCTCGTATTCTCGGACCTGGCGGACGGCGTCCGCCTCCTCCCGGCGGAAGCGAGTGCGAGCCTCCGCCTCGCTAACGGCCTTGGTCTGCGCGAGGACAGCCTCCTCCTCGTCGCTTCCGTGGACGTAGTCCCCGACGGAGATGGTGGGCGACCGCGCGGGGATGAGGTCCCCGTCGTCGCTGCTATCCGCGACGGGGAGCCGTGGTGCGCGGCTTGACTGGCCGAACGAGGAGCCCTCGCCAGTGTTGCCGTACCTGGCGAGCTTCCCTGGGGGCGTGAGCCCCATTCGTCCACCGGCAGGCGCTGCGCTTGCGCGCGCCCTCCGACTTCTTCCATTCCCGCTGCTCCGCCTCAGTGCGGAACATAGGCGGATGAGGTGGCAAGTCGCCGCCGGCCAATCTGGCGCCACGGCCTTGGGAGACGCCACGGGATGCTACCGCGCCGACGCGGGGGCTGGATCGCTGCCTGGGACTCGCTGGATTGCTCGTCGGAAAAAGTTCTTGGCGGCGGCGAAGGGAGTGGAACGGTGGAGGGGAGTAGGGTTTGTGAACCGAACTTCCCTCCGTGAACCCTTTTAATACGGGGCGACCGATGGATTTCTCGGGGGCCCGAACTCGCTTTACGGGCCAGGCCGCAAGTTCGGGCTCCGTTCTAGCCCAATTTCGGCCCGAACCCCTATTCTCACTGGAATTTTACGGTTTCGACCGCGAGTTCGGGCTCCGCTAGAGATGCTCTAAGGCTGCAAAGAACCAACGCACGGGAGCAACCATCATCAAAGATGAGAGTCGTAGGTCATAAGAGATAGAACTAAAACTGCACCAACAAACACGAAAACCGACTAGATCCCAGGAGATTCACGGGATGCAAACTCTAGGCACCCTCCGCCGGTGCTAAACGCACCACCAAAGAAATGATAGAGTGGGGAGGACCTTATTTTGACTTCAAGATATAGTCGCCGCCTCACCGTCTGAAATAAGACATTGAGAAAGAAATCTAAAGAAAGAACGGGAACAGTTTCGCTGGCGAGGACCCGTAATCCGACACGCCTCCAAGTCTCCAGGGCCATAAGAGGCGGAACGGATTGGCGGCGGATTGAGGTAGACCAAGAGAGACATCGTTCTAGTGGTGATGTCCACGCTCCTAGTTCGGGCTTATAATTATGATTTTTCTAAAAGGAGATAATGACCCGGGCTCTTTGCACCAATCAATGCAGACGGCCTTATAATTAATGAACCTGCTTACGAATTAAGGGCTCACTCTCCCAATTGTATTATTCAAGTCCATAATAGGTTAGTAAGTCTAGAAAAGAAGTGACCGAGAGCACAATATCGAAGCCTCCCATACCAGAGGGCAAAAACTAATACTTCCTCCGGTTTATATTACTTGATACTAAAATGGATATATCTACAATTAAAAATCATCTAGATACATCTATATTAATCTATATTAGTGTCAAGTTTATGAATCGGAGGGAGTACAATTTGATAGAAAAACTTCAAGGAACGGAAAGCGCAACAAACCGTTTCAAAAGTAATAAAGGAAACACAACATATGATATTAATAGTTAATATTTCTATTAATATTTCTATGGTCCTCAAAATCATTCTAGAGACAATTTGGCATATGGGTGTTGATTAAATCAAGAAGCAATTGGGGAATTTAAATAAAGGAATGAAGTATACAGGGATGCTGGCTAGACAGGTTCTAATAAGAATAACTCAGCATAGGACAAAAGCTTCCCTCTCTACCCACCTATTCTCTCGAGAATTTTATCAATGAGTTGCAAAGCAACCCTAGTGAGTTTTTTAATGGTGATGAGGTATCCCCAAATAATGGGGAATTTCCCAATGGGACCTGAAAAAATGTTCTAGTCCTATTTGGTATGAGTTCACTTCTGCCATATTTTATCCTCATACTAGACGTCTGCTCAGAGCTGGTGATGATCCACTTAAGATTTGTAACCAGTTGCTCATCATTTCCAGAGAAAAGAAGTTGTCATCTGCATACTAGAGGCGGTTGACACTGTGAAAATATTATGGGAGGCGTTAAACCCTAATCGGGCCGCCGGTGTGACATATATATATCAAGGACATTACATGTGGGACCGTATACCACGGTACATACAGGAGATATACATGAACTCTAGACAGCTACATATATACAGTTTAACACTCCCCCTCAATCATAACTTATCCAAGTTAAGATTGCGACGAAAGACTTCTAGCTGTCTAGTAGCAAGTGCCTTTGTAAAACCATCAGCCACTTGATCTCCTGAAGGTATAAACCGAATGTCCAATAATTTCGTAGCAACTCTCTCACGAACAAAATGATAATCCACCTCAATATGCTTTGTCCTAGCATGAAAGACAGGGTTAGCAGAGAGATATGTTGCTCCAAGATTGTCACACCATAACACCGCTCGTCGAGGCTGCGGTACTCCCAATTCAGCAAGCAATGTTTGTATCCATATAACTTCAGCAGTAGCATTAGCCAATGCTTTATACTCAGCCTCTGTACTAGACCGAGAGACTGTAGCTTGCTTCCTCGCACTCCACGAGACAAGATTTGGACCCAGAAACACTGCAAAACCACCAGTAGACCTTCTGTCATCAGGACAGCCTGCCCAATCAGCATCAGAAAACGCACTGACAAGAATGGAGGATGATCGCCTCAAGGATAGACCAAGTGATATAGTACCACGCAGATACCGCAAAATCCTATTGACAGCTGTCCAATGAACAGTAGTCGGTGCATGCAGAAACTGACACACTTTGTTGACAGCAAAGGAAATATCAGGTCTAGTCAGTGTCATATACTGTAAAGCTCCAACAATGCTTCTATAGCGAGTGGAATCCTCGCCACTCAGCAAATCTCCATCAGTCAAGGATAATTTCTCTGTTACAGACAAAGAAGTGTCCACTGTTTTGCACATATACATATTGACCCGATGAAGTAAATCATGTGCATATTTTTCTTCATACAAAATAATACCATCATGTACCTTCTATACTTCAATCCCAAGAAAATAGTGAAGTTCACCCAAATCCTTTAAGGCAAAGTCCATGCCAAGATCATGAAGAAGTGCATCCACAGCCTTCTCTGACAACTGACAACAACAATATCATCCACATAGATGAGCATATATATCGATACTCCCCCTTTGTTGTAGAAGAACAGAGAAGTATCACCCTTGGAGGCTGAAAAACCAAGAGACTGGAGCTTAGAGCTAAGGCGAGAATACCAGGCTCGCGGAGCTTGTTTGAGTCCATACAACGCCTTGTCGAGTGATACGTCTCCGACGTATCGATAATTTCTTATGTTCCATGCCACATTATTGATGATATCTACATGTTTTATGCATACTTTATGTCATATTTAGGCATTTTCCGGCACTAACCTATTAACGAGATGCCGAAGAGCCGATTGTCTGTTTTCTGCTGTTTTTGGTTTCAGAAATCCTAGTAAGGAAATATTCTCGGAATTGGACGAAATCAACGCCCGGGGTCCTATTTTTGCACGAAGCTTCCGGAAGACCGGAGGGAGACGAAGTGGGGCCACGGGGCGCCGCCACACTAGGGCGGCGCGGCCTAAGGGGGCCGCGCGGCCCTAGCGTGTGGGGCCCCGTGACTCTCCCGACTCTGCCCTTCCGCCTACTTAAAGCCTTCGTCGCGAAACCCCCAGTACCGAGAGCCACGATACGGAAAACCTTCCAGAGACGCCGCCGCCGCCAATCCCATCTCGGGGGATTCAGGAGATCGCCTCCGGCACCCTGCCGGAGAGGGGAATCATCTCCCGGAGGACTCTTCACCGCCATGGTCGCCTCCGGAGTGATGAGTGAGTAGTTCACCCCTGGACTATGGGTCCATAGCGGTAGCTAGATGGCCGTCTTCTCCTTATGTGCTTCATTGTCGGATCTTGTGATCTCGCCTAACATGATCAAGATCATCTATCCGTAATGCTATATGTTGTGTTTGTCGGGATCCGATGGATAGAGAATACTATGTTATGTTGATTATCAATCTATTACCTATGTGTTGTTTATGATCTTGCATGCTCTCCGTTATTAGTAGAGGCTCGGCCAAGTTTTTACTCTTAACTCCAAGAGGGAGTATTTATGCTCGATAGTGGGTTCATGCCTCCATTAAATGCGGGACAGATGACAGAAAGTTCTAAGGTTGTGGATGTGATGTTGCCACTAGGGATAAAACATTGATGCTATGTCCGAGGATGTAGTTATTGATTACATTACGCACCATACTTAATACAATTGTCTGTTGTTTACAACTTAATACTGGAAGGGGTTCGGATGATAACCTGAAGGTGGACTTTTTAGGCATAGATGCATGCTGGATAGCGGTCTATGTACTTTGTCGTAATGCCCAACTAAATCTCACTATACTTATCATATCATGTATGTGCATGGTCATGCCCTCTCTATTTGTCAATTGCCCAACTGTAATTTGTTCACCCAACATGCTATTTATCTTATGGGAGAGACACCTCTAGTGAACTGTGGACCCCGGTCCATTCTTTTACATTGAATACAATCTCATCGCAATACTTGTTCTACTGTTTTCCGCAAACAATCATCATCCACACTATACATCTAATCCTTTGTTACAGCAAGCCAGTGAGATTGACAACCTTACTGTTTCGTTGGGGCAAAGTACTTTGGTTGTGTTGTGCAGGTTCCACGTTGGCGCCGGAATCCCTGGTGTTGCGCCGCACTACATTCCGCCACCAACAACCTTCAACGTGCTTCTTGACTCCTACTGGTTCGATAAACCTTGGTTTCTTACTGAGG
Organism: Lolium rigidum; assembly: GCF_022539505.1. Classification (NCBI taxonomy): domain Eukaryota; kingdom Viridiplantae; phylum Streptophyta; class Magnoliopsida; order Poales; family Poaceae; genus Lolium; species Lolium rigidum. Next base: position 6,506,006 of record NC_061509.1, on the reverse strand, counting down.
GAAAACTTACTGCTGTGCGCATCACACCTTCCTCTTGGGGTTCCCAACGAACGTGTGTATTACACGCCATCAAGCATATTTTCTGGCGCCGTTGCCGGGGAGATCAAGACACGCTGCAAGGGGAGTCTCCACAATCCAATCTCTTTACTTTGTTTTTGTCTTGCTTTATTTTATTTACTTTCTTGTTTGCTGCACTAAATCAAAACACAAAAAAATTAGTTGCTAGTTTTACTTTATTTACTGTCTTGTTCTCTATATCAAAAACATAAAAAAAAATTTAGTTACTTGCATTTACTTTATTTAGTTTGCTTTATTCACTACTGCTAAAAATGAGTAATCCGGAAGTTGAAGTTCGTTCCTTTAAGCAACAAGGGGGAGAAAGTTTTAAAGATGCTTGGTATAGAATTAGTGATGCTCATCATAGGTGCATTAAGAAACACTCCACTATTATACTACTTAGGAACTTTTATGTTGGAATCTCTAGCTGGAATAGGTATGTTCTTGATACTCTTGCGGGAGGAAATTTCCTAGGCACTCCGGCCTTAGAAGCTAGTTGCATTATTGAGAGTCTAGTTGGAATACCACCTGTTAATGAAGCTAAAATTGAAATCTCTCTTGAAGATGTCATGAAAAAGTTGGAGGCCATAGAGAAAGATCTTCCAAGTATTGAGACTAAATTGGGAATATTACTTAATAGCACCGATAAACTTGATAAATCTCTAGGTGGAATTAATGAGAGAATTGCTGTTTTAGAAACTTGTGCTACTCATGATAATCGAACCCATAGGATTAGTGAACTTGAAGAAGCTACGGGAATCTTGGGTTCAACTTTTTCTTCTCTTAAGTTTAAGGAGAAAGCTTATGTGGGTAAGGAGCAAAAGTTTATGTATGTCTCTAAAGTGCCTAAACCAAAAAAAAATATTTATAGGCCTAAAATTGACAAAGCCCTTAGTACCACTACGGATGGGGGAGCTTATGATGTTGATACTTCGTCCCTTGATAACACTTGATATATACTTTCTGCGCCTAGCTGAAAGGCGTTAAAGAAAAGCGCTTATGGGAGACAACCCATGTTTTTACTACAGTACTTTTATTTTATATTTGAGTCTTGGAAGTTGTTACTACTGTAGCAACCTCTTCTTATCTTAGTTTTGTGCATTGTTGTGCCAAGTAAAGTCTTTGATAGTAAGGTTCATACTAGATTTGGATTACTGCGCGAAACAGATTTCTTGCTGTCACGAATTTCGACCTGCCTCTCTGTAGGTAGCTCAGAAAAATATGCCAATTTACGTGCGTGATCCTCAGATATGTACGCAACTTTCATTAAATTTGGGAATTTTCATTTGAGCAAGTCGGTGCCTCAATAAAATCCGTCTTTACGGACTGTTCTGTTTTGACAGATTCTGCCTTTTATTTCGCATTGCCTCTTTTGCTATGTTGGATGAATTTCTTTGTTCCATTAATGTCCAGTAGCTTTGTGCAATGTCCGAAGTGTTAAGAATGATTATGTCACCTCTGAACATGTGAATTTTTATTATGCACTAACCCTCTAATGAGTTGTTTCGAGTTTGGTGTGGAGGAAGTTTTCAAGGATCAAGAGAGGGAGATGATACAATATGATCAAGGAGAGTGAAAGCTCTAAGCTTGGGGATGCCCCGGTTGTTCACCCCTGCATATTTTAAGAAGACTCAAGCGTCTAAGCTTGGGGATGCCCAAGGCATCCCCTTCTTCATCGACAACATTATCAGGTTCCTCCCCCGAAACTATATTTTTATTCCATCACATCTTATGTGCTTTGCTTGGAGCGTCGGTTTGTTTTTGTTTTTGTTTTTGTTTGAATAAAATGGATCCTAGCATTCATTTTGTGGGAGAGAGACACGCTCCGTTGTTGCATATGGACAAATATGTCCTTAGGCTTTACTCATAGTATTCATGGCGAAGGTTGAATCTTCTTCGTTAAATTGTTATATGGTTGGAATCGGGAAATGCTACATGTAGTAATTCTAAAATGTCTTGAATAATTTGATACTTGGCAATTGTTGTGCTCATGTTTAAGCTCTTGCATCATATACTTTGCACCTATTAATGAAGAAATACATAGAGCTTGCTAAATTTGGTTTGCATAATTGGTCTCTCTAAAGTCTAGATAATTTCTAGTATTGAGTTTGAACAACAAGGAAGACGGTGTAGAGTCTTATAATGTTTACAATATGTTTTTTATGTGAGTTTTGCTGCACCGGTTCATCCTTGTGTTTGTTTCAAATAACCTTGCTAGCCTAAACCTTGTATCGAGAGGGAATACTTCTCATGCATCCAAAATCCTTGAGCCAACCACTATGCCATTTGTGTCCACCATACCTACCTACTACATGATATTTCTCCGCCATTCCAAAGTAAATTGCTTGAGTGCTACCTTTAAAATTTCCATTCTTTACCTTTGCAATATATAGCTCATGGGACAAATAGCTTAAAAACTATTGTGGTATTGAATATGTACTTATGGACTTTATTTCTTATTAAGTTGTTTATTGTGCGATAACCATGTTCCTGGGGACGCCATCAACTACTCTTTGTTGAATATCATGTGAGTTGCTATGCATGTCCGTCTTGTCTGAAGTAAGGGAGATTTACCACTCATTTAATGGTTAGAGCATGCATAATGTTAGAGAAGAACATTGGGCCGCTAACTAAAGCCATGAATCATGGTGGAAGTTTCAGTTTTGGACATATATCCTCAATCTCATATGAGAACATTAATTGTTGCTAAATGCTTATGCATTAAAGAGGAGTCCATTATCTGTTGTCTATGTTCTCCCGGTATGGATGTCTAAGTTGAGAATAATCAAAAGCGAGAAATCCAAATGCGAGCTTTCTCCTTAGACCTTTGTACAGGCGGCATAGAGGTACCCCTTTGTGACACTTGGTTAAAACATGTGTATTGCGATGATAATCCCGGTAATCCAAGCTAATTAGGACAAGGTGCGGGCACTATTAGTATACTATGCATGAGGCTTGCAACTTGTAAGATATAATTTACATGATACATATGCTTTATTACTACCGTTGACAAAATTGTTTCTTGTTTTCAAAACCAAAGCTCTAGCACAAATATAGCAATCAATGCTTCCCTCTGCGAAGGGCCTTTCTTTTACTTTTATGTTGAGTCGAGTTCACCTATCTCTCTCCACCTCAATAAGCAAACACTTGTGTGAACTGTGCATTGATTCCTACATACTTGCATATTGCACTTGTTATATTACTTTACATTGACAATATCCATGAGATATACATGTTATAAGTTGAAAGCAACCGCTGAAACTCAATCTTCCTTTGTGTTGCTTGATACGTCCAAAACGTATCTACTTTCCCGAACACTTTTGCTATTGTTTTTCCTCTAATTTGTGTATTTTGGATGCAACTAACACGGACTAACGCTGTTTTCAGCAGAACTGCTCTGGTGTCTCGTTTTTGTGCAGAAATCCAACTTTCGGGAAAAACCTCGGAATTTATGCGAAGGCCCTATTTTCCCAGGAAACTAACGGAGCCGAAGGGCAATTGAAGTGGAGGCCCGAGGGCCCCACACCATAGGGCGGCGCGGCCCGGGGGGCCCGCGCGGCCTCGTGGTGTGGCCCCCTCGGCCGGCCTCCGACGCCCTCCTTCGGACTACTTATTCGCCTCGACCTAAAAACGCCGTAAAAGAAGTCGAAGTCGCCGTAAACCCTCCGAACGCCGCCACATCGCGAAACTCCGTCTCGGGAGCCAGAAGTCTCCGTTCTGGCACTCCGCCGGGACGGGGAATTGGAGGAGATCATCACCGCCATCACCGCCAACGCCTCTACATCAACCAGCAATGTTTCCCCCATCCATGTGTGAGTAATTCCCCCGCTGTAGGCCGAAGGGGATGGTAGGGATTGGATGAGATTGGTCATGTAATAGCATAAGATTGTTAGGGCATAGTGCCTAGTGTCCGTAGATGGTACTTTTATGATATTGTTGCAACTTGTTATGCTTAATGCTTGTCACTAGGGCCCGATTGCCATGATCTCAGATCTGAACATGTTATTGATTCATGAAGATATTCGTTGTTTATGATCTTACCTGCAAGTTGTATACACATGTCGCTGTCCGGAACCGATGGCCCCGAAGTGACAGAAATCGGGACAACCGGAGGGAATGGCAGTGATGTGAGGATCACATGTGTTCACGGAGTGTTAATGCTTTGCTCCGGTACTCTATTAAAAGGAGTACCTTAATATCCGAGTAGTTTCCCTTGAGGCCCGGCTGCCACCGGCTGGTAGGACAAAAGATGTTGTGCAAGTTTCTCATTGCGAGCACGTACGACTATAATTGGAACACATGCCTATTGATTGATTAGTACTTGGATACCGTTTTATTATTATCTCGCAAATGCCACTGCTATGATTGTTACATGAGTTTCTCTCATCCATGCAACGCCCGTCACCCGTCCCCGTGCCTACGATATTTTAATCCTCGCTGTTTACTATAATCACTACTGCTGTCTTTGTTACTCTGTCGTTGTTATTTCACTACTTGCTACTACTATAAAACTGTTACTACTGATAAACTCTTGCGAGCAAGTCTGTTTCCAGGTGCAGCTGAATTGACAACTCCGCTGTTAAGACTTTCAAGTATTCTTTGTCTCCCCTTGTGTCGAATCAATAAATTGGGTAATACTTCCCTCGAAGACTGTTGCGATCCCCTATACTTGTGGGTCATCAAGACTATTTTCTGGCGCCGTTGCCGGGAGCATAGCTTTATTTGGAAGTTCACTTGGATTAATATTGTTCGCTGCAAATTCTCCATCATGGGTAAACCTCGCGATACTAAGATCGCCATATTACCATCCACTACAAGAAAAGGTACAATTCGAGTACCTCCGCTACACTTGATTCACCATCCGTGATTGATAAACTTGTTTCACCGCCACATGCTTCGCATGCGGGTACATCTGCTGAATCTGAACACTCTCATAATATTGATAATGTTTCTGCTGTGCTTGATGATAGTGGTTCATTGGGATCTTTTCTAGATGCTACAATTGCTAAATCTAGACAAATTGAAAATACCGAAACTCCTAATGCTACTACACTCGTTAGTTCACCTGAACTTGATTATTTTAGTGATGATCTTGAGGAAGATTATGTGGAACTTGATGATGATTTTATTGAAAAATGCCATGCTACTACCGATGCAAGAAAAATTAAAAAGTTGCTTGCAGAACATACTGTTAGATATAAACTGTCTCCTGATCCTAAATTTGCCACATCTCCTATAAACATTAGGGATAAAGATTATGATTTTTCTCTTGATCTATCTCATATAGCTATTGTCGAGAAAACACCTTTTTGTGGTACTGAAAAAGAAAGTGCTGGTTGAACACATGACTCGAGTTATCTACTTTGAGTAGCTTGTTTTCTGATGATGTTAAGAAGCGTACTTACTTTGTTGCTAAAATATTTCCATTCTCATTGAAGGATGACGCTAAAACTTGGTATAATAATTTGCCACCTAATTCTATTAAAAGTCCGAAAGAATTGCTTGATGTTTTCTTCCGCAAATATTTTCCTCGCTAGTGCTCAACATGCCGCTTTGCGAGAGAGTTTATAATTTTGATCGGGGAGATGAGGAGAAATTGCTCGAGGCTTGGGCGAGATTTTGCTCTCTTATTAGAGCTTTTCCTGACCATGATTTAGAAAAGCATGATTTACTTGATATATTTTATAGTGGACTAACCATTGAGTCTAGGGCATACCTGGATAGTTGTGCTGGTTGTGTTTTCAGGAAAAGAACTCCAGACGACGCTCGAAGAATTATTGGCTAAAATAGGCCGGAATTATGATGATTGGAATACGCCCGAACCAACTCCAACGCCAATAGTGAAGAAGAGGGGTTTAATTAAATTGAATGATGAAGATATGAGGGAAGCCAAGAAGTCTCTCAAGGAGAAAGGTATTAAATCTGAAGATGTGAAGAATCTACCTCCTATAGAAGATATATGTGAGATAATTCCCCCTTCATCCATGATTGAGGTAAATTCCTTTCAACGCTTTACTAGGGAAGATATTCCGTATTCAAAACCTCCTGCGCAATGCTTAGATGAGTTTGATAATTATATTGTTAAGCAAGAAAATTTTAATATGAGAGTAGAGAATCATCTAATGGAAAATTCTCAAGCTATTAGTCAATTGCATGATATTGTGGAGAGAACCTCCAATGATGTTAAGATGCTTGTTAAACATTTTCATATGATTCAAACTCAAATTGATCAACTCACTAAAGTGCAAAATGACTTGTTAGGAAATAATGCTAAAGAAAAACATGCTTATGAAGTAACAACTAGAGGTGGTGTCTCTACCCAGGATCCTCTATATCCCGAAGGGCATCCCAAAAGAATTGAACAAGATTCTCAACGCACCGAACCTAGAGCTCATTCTAAGAAAAAGAAGAAGAAACATAAAAATGTTGTAGAATCCTCTCGAACCCGTTAATGATCCTAATAGTATTTCTATTTCGATGCTGAAACCGAAAGTGGTAATGAACATGATAATAGTGAAGATAATGATAAGAATGGAACTCCCGATAAAGAAGAGGTTGAAAAAGAACTCGAAAAGCATGCTAAAAATAAAAAGTATACTAAAGAAGATTTTATTGCTGAGAAACATGGTAATGAAAGAGAACCTTGGGTGCAAAAACCAATGCCTTTTCCTCGCTAAGAAACTAAAATCAAAGGAAGAGGAACACTATAATAAATTTTGTGATTGGATGAAACCTTTATTCTTGCAAATCCCTTTGATCGATGCTATTAAATTGCCTCCTTATTCAAAGTATATGAAAGACATTGTTACTAACAAAAGGAAAATCCCCAATGAGGAAATTTCCACTATGCTTGCTAATTACTCTTTCAATGGTAAAGTTCCAAAGAAGTTGGGCGACCCAGGTATACCTACTATTCCTTGTTCTATTAAGAATAATTATGTTAAAACTGCTCTATGTGACTTGGGCGCCGGTGTTAGTGTTATGCCTTTTTTCTCTATACAAGAGACTTTACTTAGATAAGTTGATACCTACTGATATATCTTTGCAAATGGCTGATAAATCTACTGCTATTCCTGTTGGTATATGTGAGGATGTTCCTGTTCAAGTTACTAATAACTGCTTGATATTAACTGATTTTGTTGTGTTGGAAATGCCCGAAGATGATAATATGTCTATTATTCTTGGGAGACCTTTTCTTAACACCGCAGGGGCTGTTATTGATTGCAACAAAGGAAAGGTTACTTTCAATGTTGATGATAAGGAACACACCGTCTATTTCCCCAAGAGGATTGAGAAAGCGTGCGGAGTTAATACTATTTCTAATGTGAGAACTATCAAAGTGGGAACCATCGATTGTCCTATATATGAGCCTAAAGAAGAATATCAAACTCTTGTGATTGGATCCATATCAATACAATTCAAGGTAACATGATTGATTTGAGGTTTATTTCTTCATATGCTATGTAAAATTTATTTGGTGGCAAGACTTGATCAACCTTGTTAACAAATACCTTTTATATGCATAGAGGAGGTAAACAACATCTCTTTCTTCCTCCACTTGTTTTAGTTGCTGTAGCATTTTTAATTTGCAAAGTTACTTAGTTGATTTGAGATTTCAAAAATTTTCCTGGCCAGTAATAATAAACTTAATACCCAGAAAATGTGCATTTTTCAAAGTTTTCAAAAATTCGCGAAAATTATACCGTTGGTCCTATTTTTCGACGAGGCACCTGGGAGCACCGGAGGATGACCTGTGGGGCACCAGAGGCGCCACACCACCGGCCGGCGCGGCCAAGGAGGTGGCCGCGCCACCATGTGGTGTGGGCTCCCCTCCGCCCCACTTTGTCATCTCTTTCTCCCAGCACCTTCTCTCTCCCGAAAAAACTCGTACCAAGTTCATCTCTCTCGCGTTTTTGCTCCGGAGCTCCAGATTTCTCGATCTCTTTGCTCAGCCCAGATTTACGTCTGAAATTTGGCACATTTGCTCTTCGGTATGTGACTCCTCCACCCATCCAAGTAGAATTTCGTTTGGTTGAGTATATCTTGAATATTTTGCTGCTGTAGGTAACATGTTTAGTGAGCTTGCATGCTTGTTCTAAGTGGTAGAAACTAGTTTTGATGCATGATTAGTACTCTAGCAAGTTCCTATGGTAGTTTCCCTCAATTTTATGTCACCAAATCAAATTTTTATATTGGTTGTTGAAATTTCAGAAAATGGAATGGAATAGATATCACTTGAACCAGCAAGAATTGGAAGTCCAACAAGTTATGATAGTCAATCGTGAAGAGGGAGTATACCCCTCTTACTACCCGTGCGCGGATTTCATGAGAAGCGCGGGGATATTTGAAGATGTTCAAACTCTAATTTCTCGTGCAGGGCTGAGTGACTTTGTTGAAGGAGAGCCAAGACAATATGTAAAATTAACTATGGCTTTTGTGCAGGACTTCAAGTTTAATTGGTCGCGATCTAACCCCACGGTCCAGTATAAAATTTACAATAAAACTGTCAACTTGCCATTTAGTGCTTTTTGTGCAGCAATTAGAATACCGCAATGGGTTCGTGCGAGAAGATAAGGGGATCGCCGCAAGAACTCTCGGATCTTTACAAGATGATTTGCGATGGAAGGAGTTTCTCAGGTGAAAGTGGTAAAATCACTAGTATTCAGCTCCCGGCTATCCGCTACTTTGCTTATTTTATTACCAAATGCGTTCTCGCCAAAAGGATTGGTAGTAAACTTTCTATCCCGGATTTGGCTTTTCTAGCTGCGGCACTGCAAAATAGTAGGTCTTATAATTTGGGGGCATTAATAGCTTATAGACTTGCTACTAACCGTGAGAAAGGTGGAATGTGTGGAGGCCTCATCGCCTCCCGTTTACTAGCTTTTCATAATGTAGAACCTCATCATTTTGATATTCCGTTCCCCATAGAAAAACTTGACATAGCCTCTATGATTAAACATGAATTTGTTTCAGATTCCTCCAACTTGGGTAACATGTATTATAAGATGATATTTTATAAGAAAGTTTGGAGAATAACTAAGAAAACTGAGAAACTAGTAAGATTGCTCGCGCTGTTTTGTCTAACCTTGATTCCAGGGGAGATTGGTCGGTCACGTGAAGGTGCACTGGATGCACATATAGAGAGAGGAGGCCAACATGCAAGAGACGACATAGAGGTCGAGGAGGACCTCGACTCATCATCCGATGCAGCAAGTTCCTCGCATCAACATGGTGGATATGTGGAGCCTCCACGCTTTTCTTCTGCGCAGGAGCTTTACTATGACTACTCCATGGACTACCCACCGGCGAGGAACGACCCTCGTTGGGGTTGAACTCCACTTAGGCCAAGAGCCTAAGCTTGGGGGGAGGTATACCGGCATCACTCATTCTTTGCATATTATGGTTGCTGGATACTTGCATATACTTGTTTAGTTTGTTTGAGTGGTTTTCTAATGAGAGGAAGATGATATTTGGGGAAGTGCTGCCTGAAAACAGATTCTGGGCTGTTACCGTAAAAATTCGTGTGCCCAGCCAGAACAGTATTTTGAGTTGAAAATTTTTGTGCATATTCCCCAGGTTGTTATCTAACTTTCATTAGTTGAACACTTTTTGAACTGAGCAACGTAAGATTTTTGTAAAAATCGATTTCTGTACTGCTGTCAGGTTTTGGCAGATTTCTGCCATCTCGCTTTTCTGTGTTTCTTTTAGTTTGCTATTTCTTGTTTTTGCTTTGTTCCTTTCCAAAACACAAAAAGAGCAAAAATATTTCTGTTGTTTCTCTTCACCATTTGTTTGCTTTGGTTTCTTGCATTTGTTTCGCTTTATTTGCTATTGCTAGTTTGCTATAAGAAAACCCAAAAAGATTTTGCTTTGTTTGCTTGTTTCCTCTTGTTCTTATTTGCAATTTGAAAACACCAAAAATATTTGCTGTTCTTCTTTGGTTTGTAAAGTTCTTTATGAGTTCAATGGTCTTCGGTGGCTGGAGCGTGGTTTTCATTTCATATTATCCAAGCTACACAAGTGAAAAGGCAATAATGACGATCTACGACAATCTGATTGTGGTGAGAGGCTGGTATGAACTCTATTTGTTTTCATTTTTGTACATATACTCATCCATGTGAGCATGCTTAGTTGGTTCATGTGAGGTATATGTTATTTGAGAAAGTCTAGTAGTTTATGATCTCTCATGTTTAGCTCCAATCTATTAATATGAGTAGCATGTCATGGATGTTTGTTTGCATTGTTTTATTCATAAGTAAGTATGGCATTGTGGTATCCTCCTCTGAATAATTCATTTATATCGACTTGGCACATGCTCACACATGCATATGACTGAACAAAAAGTCAATTAAGCCTCGATGATCTATATTGCTTCAGAGTTCTTGTATCACTTTTATGCCTCTGTTAATTTATTTTGCCGCAAGCATGATTATGACAATTACTGCTCTCTTGATTTGTCGCTCCCTAGTCTTTTTGCTAGCCTTCACTTGTACTGAGCGGGAACGCTGCTCGTGCCTCCAAACACATGAAAACCAAGTTATTCCAGAGTGTCCACCATAAATACCTATGCATGGCATTTCAAACCATTCCAAGTAAATTCTCATGCGCTACCTTTAAAACCTTCAAAATGCTTCTTAATTTGTGTTAATGTTTCATAGCTCATGAGGAAGTATGTGGTGTTTAGCTTTCAACCTTGTCATTTACTTTTGACGGACTCTCATATGGAATAGTGGCACATCCGCTTATCCAATAATTTTGCAAAAAGAGCTGGCAATGGGATTCCCGAGTCCGAATTAATTAAACTTAAATAGACACTCCTCCATGGTTTGTGATTGTTGGACGGCACCCGAAGGATTCGGTTAGCCATGGCTTGTGTAAGCAAAGGTTGGGGGAGTGTCATCATCATAATAAAACTAAAATAAAAAGGCACTCCTTCATGGTATGAGATTGTTGGCAGGCACCCGAGGATTCGGTTAGCCATGGTTTGTGCAAGAAAGGTTGGAAGGAGTGCCAAATAAATATGCAATAATTCATGGGAGCCGCTCTTGAAAGTCCGGTTGGCGAGGTAGTTAGTGTACCCATTACCATTCGTTGACAACAACAAACACCTCTCAAAATAATTTTACTCCTGATTTATAAAAATGAAAAGCTCTAGCGCATGTTAATCCCTGCTTCCCTCTGCGAAGGGTCAATCTTTTACTTTTATGTTGTGTCTCCATTATTTCTTTGAGCACTTTCTTGAGAGCACAACTGTCATTCTTAGTATAATATGCTTGTCTCAAAATATGATTGATTGTGGTATAACTTTGATGCTTTTATCTTTGACAATCACTACTTCTAGTCTTTCTATGAACTTCAAAGGTGCCCGGGCATTTATGTTTTGCCAATCAAATACGAGCAAGCGAGATACCACTTTATCATATTCTCTTATGAACATTGCAATCCTGCTTATATACATGATTCATGATGCTTATTATTACTTGTTGGTACCTCTTCATGATTGACATAGCTGTTAGATGATCTTATTTGCATATACCTTATTATGAACTGCTCAAGTATTAGCCATATCATGAGAATATATACATCATATGAGCAAATGTGTTCGTGAAAGTTCTTTTATCGCTCAGTTGTTAACTGAATTGCTTGAGGACAAGCAATAAGCTAAGCTTGGGGGAGTTGATACGTCCAAAACGTATCTACTTTCCCGAACACTTTTGCTATTGTTTTGCCTCTAATTTGTGTATTTTGGATGCAACTAACACGGACTAACGCTGTTTTCAGCAGAATCTGCTCCGGTGTCTCGTTTTTGTGCAGAAATCCAACTTTCGGGAAAAACCTCGAAATTTATGCGAAGGCCCTATTTTCCCAGGAAACTAACGGAGCCGTAAGGGCAATTGAAGTGGAGGCCCGAGGGCCCCACACCATAGGGCGGCGCGGCCCGTGGGGGCCCGCGCGGCCCTGTGGTGTGGCCCCTCGGCCGGCCTCCGACGCCCTCCTTCGGACTACTTATTCGCCTCGACCTAAAAACGCCGGAAAGAAGTCGAAGTCGCGGAAACCCTCCAGAACGCCGCCACATCGCGAAACTCCGTCTCGGGAGCCAGAAGTCTCCGTTCTGGCACTCCGCCGGGACGGGGAATTGGAGGAGATCATCACCGCCATCACCGCCAACGCCTCTACATCAACCAGCAATGTTTCCCCCATCCATGTGTGAGTAATTCCCTCGCTGTAGGCCGAAGGGGATGGTAGGGATTGGATGAGATTGGTCATGTAATAGCATAAGATTGTTAGGGCATAGTGCCTAGTGTCCGTAGATGGTACTTTTATGATATTGTTGCAACTTGTTATGCTTAATGCTTGTCACTAGGGCCCGAGTGCCATGATCTCAGATCTGAACATGTTATTGATTCATGAAGATATTCGTTGTTTATGATCTTACCCGCAAGTTGTATACACATGTCGCTGTCCGGAACCGATGGCCCCGAAGTGACGAAATCGGGACAACCGGAGGGAATGGCAGTGATGTGAGGATCACATGTGTTCACGGAGTGTTAATGCTTTGCTCCGGTACTCTATTAAAAGGAGTACCTTAATATCCAGATAGTTTCCCTTGAGGCCCGTGCTGCCACCGGCTGGTAGGACAAAAGATGTTGTGCAAGTTTCTCATTGCGAGCACGTACGACTATAATTGGAACACATGCCTATTGATTGATTAGTACTTGGATACCGTTTTATTATTATCTGCAAATGCCCTGCTATGATTGTTACATGAGTTTCTCTCATCCATGCAACGCCCGTCACCCGTCCCCGTGCCTACAGTATTTTAATCCTGCTGTTTACTATAATCACTACTGCTGTCTTTGTTACTCTGCTGCTGTTATTTCACTACTGCTACTACTATAAAACTGTTACTACTGATAAACTCTTGCGAGCAAGTCTGTTTCCAGGTGCAGCTGAATTGACAACTCCGCTGTTAAGGCTTTCAAGTATTCTTTGTCTCCCCTTGTGTCGAATCAATAAATTGGGTAATACTTCCCTCGAAGACTGTTGCGATCCCCTATACTTGTGGGTCATCATTGCTTCAATACCTTTACTTTGATTTATTGCTTTATGAGTTAACTCTTATGCAAGACTTATTAATGCTTGTCTTGAAAGTACTATTCATGAAAAGTCTTTGCTTTATGATTCATTTGTTTACTCGTGTCATTACCATTGTTTTGATCGCTGCATTCATTACATATGCTTACAATAGTATGATCAAGGTTATGATGGCATGTCACTCCAGAAATTATCTTTGTTATCGTTTACCTGCTCGGGACGAGCAGGAACTGAGCTTACAGACATGCCCAACACGAGTCTCATACCCAGGAGGTTGACGCATATAAACGTCTTCTTCCAGAACACCATGCAAGAACGCATTCTTCACATCTAATTGACGAAGCTTCCATCCTCGAGAGACAGCAAGAGACAGAACAAGACGAATAGTCACCGCCTTAACCACTGGACTGAAGGTGTCCTCATAATCAATGCCATACCGCTGTTTGAACCCCTTGGCAACTAGACGGGCTTTATAGCGATCTATAGTACCATCAGCCTTGCGCTTAATTTTATAGACCCATTTGCAGTCAATGACATTCTGACCACGAACAGACGGAACAAGGTGCCAAGTTTGATTCTTCATAAGAGCAGAATACTCCTCATCCATAGCAGTCTTCCACCGAGCATCAGCAAAAGCTTCAGTAGAATTAGAGGGTTCACCCGTGCTGCAGTAATTGCCAAACTTAATGCGATCATACCTGACAGTACCGTCAGTGTACTCTTTGGGTTTAGTAATACCACTCTGCAGGCGAGTGCGACGAGCAATCGGCAGAACAGGAGCAGCCGGAACCTGTGCATGCGATATAGGGGCTGAACCAGCAGAATCCGAACCTGTGGGTGAGGAGGCCACAGGCGACACGGCCGCAGACGATCCGCTCGTGGAGGGACCAGGCGTGGGCTGGATATGCGCTGTCCCTGGCGCGGACGCAGAGGGATCAAACGAAGGCAATCCCGAGGCAGATTGCCCGACAGGATCAGGCGCCGATGATTGGCCGCCAGGGCTCTCAGCCGAACCATCATCGGAAGACGTGCCGGAGCCAGAAAAAGCAGCAGAATCATCACCAGAATCTGCAGAATCACCTGAATCCTGTAGAAATGACTCAGCAACATCAGCATTAGTAGGATTAGCACCAGATGGTTCCTGTAAATCATGCCCCTCATGCATATGCAAATGAAGTGGTTGTAGGGTGGGTGGGAGAAGGTTAATCTCAGAACGCAAACGAGCGCCAGCATTGGAATGGAGAGCTGAGAAAGGGAAAACTGTTTCATAAAAAATGACATCCCGAGAGATATACACTCGGCCAGTGGAAATATCAAGGCACTTGTAGCCTTTGTGCAGATTACTGTACCCTAAAAAGGCACACTGTTTAGAACGGAATTGGAGTTTGTGTTGATTGTAGGGTCGAAGATTGGGCCAACAAGCACACCCAAAAATACGAAGGAACGAGTAATCACCTGGACTACCAAACAAACGTTCCATGGGAGTTTGAGAATGAATCACTTTACTAGGGAGACGATTAATGAGGTAGACAGCAGTGAGAAAGGCTTCATCCCAGAACTTCAATGGCATAGAGGCATAAGCAAGAAGAGACAAACCAACCTCAACAATGTGCCTATGTTTGCGCTCAGCTGGGCCGTTCTGCTGATGCGCATGAGGACAAGAGACTAGATGGGAGATGCCAACACGCTGGAAAAAAGAATGGAGCTTTTGATACTCCCCTCCCCAGTCAGTTTGCATTGCAACAATTTTCTTGTCAAAGAGTCGCTCAACATGATGATGAAAGTCATGAAACTTCTGAAAAACATAAGATTTCTTTTTCAAGAGATAAATCCACGTGAACTTGCTATAATCATCAATAAAACTGACATAGTAATTAAAACGCCCAAACGAATCCGAGGCAGGGCCCCAAACATCAGAAAATACAAGCTCAAGAGGGGATGTGGATACACTAGATGACTTTGGATATGGTAATTGATGACTCTTAGCCATTTGACAAGCATCACAAACAAACTCTTTATTTGACTCGCTAAACAAAATTTTATTGTCCCTAAGAACTTGATGAACCACAACCGAAGAAGGGTGTCCTAGACGCCTATGCCACAAAGACGAAGATGACTTGACGACTCCATGAGCTTGCCGACCCGGGGAAGATGATGATGATGGTGGTGGTAGAGGGTACAACCCGTCAACGCATCTACCTTGGAGCAGAACCTCCCTCGTGTCATGATCCTTAACAAAGAAAGAGTCAGGCCAATACTCAACAAAAGCATGATTATCACGTGTAAGACGACTAGTAGATAGAAGGCTTTTTGTGGCTTCAGGGACACGAAGGATATTTTTAAGATGCAAGTCATGATTAGGGGTATGAAAAACAGATTGACCAACATGGTGTATATCCATACCTGTACCACTAGCCGTGTGGATCTGATCATTGCCATTAAACTGATCCCTCACATGTAGCTTGTCCAGCTCTCCAGTAATGTGGTCAGTTGCACCAGAATCAGAGTACCAGTTGGAATCCACTCCATAGGATCCATACGATCTATCAGCCGCCCCTACTGATTTTTCTGGACCGCGGTAACTCTTCTGAAATCTTTTCCAACAGTTCGCTGCTGTATGACCATCCTTGCCGCAAAGTTGGCACTTGTCTCTGGCACCATCACGGTACCCCTGGCTGCGGCCTCCATTGCCACCTCCACGCGGATTATACCCATTGTATCCACGCTGATCACGCTGCTCATAGCTACCACGCTGGTCATAGCGCTGGTCTTGATAATTCCGCTGCTCATAGCGTTGTTCAGGACGCTGATCCTGGTAGTTGCTTCGTCCACCACCACGTCCACCTCGGTAGCCACCTCCACGGCCACCACGCATTGCAGCATTGGCTGAGAGTTCACCAGTCGGACTTTGACCCTCCAGCCTAGATTCATATGTAAGCAGCTGAGAATACAGATCACTCAGACTAATAAATTTCTGGGCCTTGATCAAGGCCGTGATAGCAGCAACAAAACCGTTGTATGCCTCATCTTGAAGTCCGGCAAGCACATATGATATAACATCATCATCATTCAGTGGTTTGCCGGCGGCAGCCATCTCATCTGCCAAAGTTTTTATCTGATTGAAGTACACAGACGCTGTTTTATTTTCCTTGTGGCACTGATTCAGCTGTGTGCGCAGATGCACCACGCGCGATCTGGACTGCGAGGAGAACATCTCCGTTACAGCAGCCCAAACGCCTTCCGAGGTCGTGATCCCGACCATCTGAGTCAACACTTCCCTTGACATGTTTCGAAGAAGATAACCGAGGACAGATTGGTCCTGGGCGTTCCAGCGCGCGTATTCAGTATTCGGGATTTTCACTTCCTTCCCGTCCTGATCTTTGGAGATGAGTTCCTTGTCAGGTGCCGGAATTGATCCATCCAGGTAGCCATAGAGCTGTGCACCGCGGATATCAGGCAAGATCTGAGCCTGCCATAGGAGGAAGTTGTCGCGGGTGAGTTTCTCTGTAACACCAACAGAGGGGAGATTCCCAGCGAGCGTCGAGGAAGAGGACGCCCCGAACGACATGGCTGCAGCTTGCAGCGACTCCCTTGATCCGCGAAGGGGGCGACGATGAGCCGGGCTTGATCGTCAGCGATGGCGGCGGCGGTCAGATGTGTTTGGAAGAGCCGGGCTCTGATACCATGTGAAAATATTATGGGAGGCGTTAAACCCTAATCGGGCCGCCGGTGTGACATATATATATCAAGGACATTACATGTGGGACCGTATACCACGGTACATACAGGAGATATACATGAACTCTAGACAGCTACATATATACAGTTTAACAGACACCACCATGAAAAGCATATCCAAATAAACGCATGATCAAACCAACATCCCAAGCTTTAACCAGCATTTCTTGTGAGAATATCCACAACCATGCTGAATGGCAGGAGACAAGGTGTCACCGTGTCTTTAATCCTCCGCTAGTGTGATAAACTTTCCAACCATATATATTACTAGTACGTATTAAGTTTTACACGCATAGAGATCCACCCCAAAACAACACTGCCAACGAGGGATTCAGATTGGTCCAGATCCTCTCTTAGCCAACATGTTTGGAAGAAATTACAAGCTCACCTTATCGAAAAGGCCTTTACATAAGTGATTTTTAGAACGAGCCATGTGACTTAGAATGACTAGCATAGTGTAGAATCTCATGTGGTGCAACAACACTTCTAAGAGTATATCTACCTTTAACGAAGGAGAGGACACCACAACACCAGCCTAAACGTAGGCTTGGTGGATCCACCAAACATGGCGACGTCAACTCTTGCGTCCAACGCTAAAACTTAGAGCATCTCCAACAGGACGGACCCGCGTTCATTTGCAATCACGCGGTTGAAAAATGCGTCTGCACCCGGATCCAACAACCTGATGCATAATGACCGGCCTGTCCGTCAAGATATAAATGTGGTTCAAATATGCTTCGCGAATGCGTCTACACGGATGCCGCATGGTCAGCGGACGTGGTTAGCGGACGCGTCCACCCGGTCCTCACACGGGCCCGCCTGGCAGCGACCTTTGTCGATGCGTCTTCTCGGTCATGCTAGTACTGGCGATGAGGCATCACTTCGGCAGTCTGCGCCACGTTAATGGCGATGTCATGTCTGCCGAGCGTCCGCCACCCACCTCTGCCAACAAAGTTAATGGCGATGCCACGCGTGCTGCACCCCTCGGTTGCCTCCGGCGTATATAAGGAGGGGCGCGTGTGCGGCTGCCTCATCTCCTCCACATAAACCCTAGCCGCCGCACAACCTCTACCGTAGTGACGCTTCGCACCTCTCCTCCACCTTTGCCATGTTGAGTAGCGCCGGTGGCGGCAAGGATACTCCGCCTCAACCTCCGTCTCCACCTCCGTCTCCACCTCCGACTCCACCTCTCCCGACTGACAGCTCCGACGACGAGAACGAAGATAGCGCGGACAACGTCATCGACGCGGCCATGGACGCGAAATTCATGGCTGGCGCCGAGTAGGAGGCAGAGGAGGAGCGGGTGGCCCACGCGGCGTTCGACACGGAGCAGCATCGCCGCAGGGAGGCGGCAGCCGCAGAGGAGGAGTCCGACGATGACGACGACTTTGACTGGAACGGGCCTGACCTGGAGGATAAGGCGGCGGAGAAGGGAGGTAACGACGGGGCCGGGCTGTCAACCGCCCCAAGGGGTGACAAATAGTCTAGGGGCGTTGTTCCTTCTTGTTTTTCCTTTATTTTGTATGTACATTATGTTTTTCAGTTGAATGAAAAAAATTGTTGAAAAAATAATATGCATCGGGTGGGTGTGCCGTCCTGTTAGAGATACCATTAACGAAAGTATAACCGTGGACACAGATGAAGACGAAAACTGTGGCGTCCTCCATCGGCCGGCGCGGACATATATATACGTACCCCACCATTGTAGTGCTTTCCTTAACGAAACGAACAATTGATGTACCCCCGCTGTTGCAGAAAGCATGCATAAATTAAGCAAGTAAGCAACGTACATGCATGTCCCGTGGGGTGGGGTTAACCATCCATGCATCCGTCTGGCCCTTGTCCGTGCAAATGGCGTACACAGCGTACACATACCCATGCATACACTTTACTGATCTGTACCCGGCGGCGCTGTTGAATGCCCCGCGAGTACAACTACTACTATGAATTAGCGCGCACGCAAACCGTCTCATCTTATCCGCAATCAATCCGTAATGAAGCTCCTCTAACCGACGGCACCGGCCGGGCAACTAGCAGCACAGGTCACTGCAGAACCTTCCTTCAAATTATTGGGGGTGGCGCCAAACGCCAGCCCGTCAACTCACCTCTATCGCCCGCGCGCTACAAATACCCCTGCCTCGGTGATCATCTAGATCAACATCCAACGCCTCCTCAAGCCTCGTCTTTCTCTTTCTCTTCTCCTCCAGCAACTGGAGCCGTGGCCGTGAGCTCTGCAACTCGGACATGGCGGCGGTGTCGCTCCTCGTTAGCGCGCTGCTGCTGCTGTCGCCGGCCGCGGCGGAGCTGCAGCGGGTGCAGCACGCGCCCAAGGATGATGGGTCGCTCACCGTGCTAGCCGTCGGCGACTGGGGGAGAGGCGGGCAGTTTAACCAGACTATTGTGGCCGAGCAGGTATACGTTAAAACTTCTCCGTCTCATGTTTGCGGATTGCTACTTAGAGGTCGTTTGGTATCCATCATTTGGGCCTGGAATCCTGGAATTCATTTTGGAATTCTATAGGTGGGTTGATTGGTTGCCACAGAATTGTGCTGTCATTTCATTTAGGAATTCCAGCAAAATGACTCCATGGGTAAACATGATTCCAAGCTGAAACCTGTCATTTGCAATTCTCTATGGAAGCCTCTAAACATTCAATATTGAATTCTGCTGTCATTTGCAATTCCTGTGGCAACCAAACAAGTGTATATTTCTGAAATTACAATGTAAATGAAATGAATACATGTATTCATTTTAAAATGCTACAAACGAAATGAAAGCCTGGCTTCCAAACGACCTCTTAGAGAAATACTCCTGGAGTTGCGACATCACCAATGATCACCTGCATGTAATTTTAGATCAGCATTACAGAAAAATTTCATAACATATAAGCCAATATAGCACTTCTGGCAACCAGCTGCTCCAAAATCTTAGCGGGGATCAGTACAGGATCAGTACACATGAATAAGCATCACGAGGACTGGCCCTACAACTAATGGTCACCCAGGACAACAACAAATAGAAGACAGTTGATATAGAGAACACCTTATGCTAGCAACTTCTCACTGAAGTTATTTAGCATTACAGAAAGTTTTCACTGAAGTTACAAGTAGCTAACATCACTTCTAGCAATCTGCTATGAGCGACTCCAAAATCTAAGCTGGATCAGTATTGCTTTCTAGTACTCCACTACTCATATCTGTGAAGCTTTGTCAGGATAGCACCAGTATTCAGTAACCCTTTAGTGATTAGTCCCATTAACGCACATGTTTGGTGCTCTAACGCGATTTTAGTTGGTCTTTCTTGAAGTAACTAGCCGAAAGCACGGAAGTAGTGGGACGGCCGTCATTTATATCTCTAGTATTGGTTAGAGTATGGTCGCACTATACACTTTCCTTTTAACCAGGAGATGTTTTTTGTTTTAGAAAAGACGCCCATATCTTACATATTTATCAGGGAAAACATATTTATCAGTTGAAGTAGTTTGAGTTCAACGTTTGTAGAGTTTTCAGAGAACCAACCGGTATGGAGTTGTTGATCAAATGATAAATTTTAGGCATGTATGTTGTATAGCCAATGACGTAGTATTCACTTTTTCCAGTATTCCATTTGCATATAATTTTTTTTATGAACCTACTCATTTGTTCTATATATATGAACATAAATTGTCACAAAAAAATAAGTAATCGTGTCAATATATAGTATTATTACAGAGTAAAAAAAAACTATAGCCTTTAAGTAGTCCAAGATACAGTCCAAAGGAAACAAAAAAAAAAAATAGGCATCACGCATGGCTCTATGAAGATCCTGGAACCTAGCTAGTTTTGATCTATAAACTCCCTTAAGGGCTTCTCAACCTGTTTCATCACTGCCTTCCACCCTGCATGTGTTGGATGCATGTCGTCCCAGTAGAAAAATTTGTTGGACTTGTCGCACACGCTGTAAAGAAGCTCCGAGGACTCGCCTTGTTGTCCACAGTAACCCTTTGAATCAAAACTCTCACAGCACGGCGACAACTTCCGCTTGAATTGCTTGGATAGCTCTTGGCCTTTACCTATAGGTACATCAGATAAAATTGTTCACATCAATTTCAAGCACACAACAAAATACATAGATTAGAAATCTTATACTTAACAGCATTGAGACTTGCAGATGCATGCATGTATGTACGTACCTGGCACATTATCCACGATGTTACTGAAGGCGGTGTAGAGGTCGACAACATGGACATTCTTCTTTGCTGCCATCACTTGCTTCAAGTTATTGTTATGGACAGATGCACCTAGGTTTCCGAAAACATCGCACGCGGTGTAGTTGCTGGTCCTTGTTTGCGATGGCGTGCAACCGATTGGGTGCAAGTTGTTGACAAGAACCTTTGTCACCCCGAGCTTCCGCAGTTGGTCCACACTGTCGGCAATCTCCTTGGTCACCTTCGCAATATAAGCATTGATCTGAAATCAAAATTAGTAAGCAAGAAGCAGAGATAAATAAATAAATAAACTGTTCAAAGTTTTGGTATGCTGGTAGCTACTTACATCGTTTGGGGCACTCAGACCAATCACGCCGGTGTTCCCGTAGTAGTCGTTGCCGGAGATGGCCACGAGGGCCACGGAGCGACTCAGTTGCTTCTCTGAGATGATGCCATCTTTAACCATCTTCCTGAAAGTGTCCACTTGCTTGGCAAGGGTGGGTACCTTGTGTGCCGACGTGGTATCCAGCACGCCAGCGCCACCATGAGCGAAGGTCATGCCGGAAGGGTCGCAGGTCTTCTCTGCCGTGAGGGCGTGGGCTGGAGGTGCTTCCTCGAGCCCCAAGATCATTGCTGAAAGTTACAAGAGATCACACGTGTGAGTATATATACTATAGCCAATTGGAAATCATAAATAATCATACTAGCTAGTTGAAATAATCATAAGGTGCATACCAATGAAATCGGACTGAATTTTATAGTTGGAGAAGCGTCCCGACGGAGTATTTGGTCGTGGGTTTTCATCGGCGTCAACATAGGAGGAGCCGTAGGGGTACGCCCACTGCCGCGACATCTGGGTGACGGGATCGGTTAGCGGGAGGTTCCCGTTGTCGGCGAAGTCATCCCCGAAGACGAAAAGGCTGTAGCTTGACGATTTCTTCTGATGGCCGTCGGCAGGGGCAGGCCGTGCCTCAACACCATTGGGGTTTAGAACAAGGGCGAGGAGGAGGATGACGCCCAGGACGGCCGTATGAAGCTTCATTGACTCTAGTGCTTATGTTGCGGACGCGGATCGTCGAGCCGGTTTCTGTGTGGTACTTAGCCGCACGGCGAGGATCACCGAACTTTGTCTTCTGCGATGCGCTCCTCTCTTGTATTTATGGAACCAGCAACGCAAAGCTCAAACACCAGGAAGGTGAAGTCGTAAACGGACTCACGGTATCGGTCGGAATCGGAGACCATAGCTATACGTACATGCTACAGCACGGTTGGACACGGAGTCGCATACGCGTCACGTACGTACAGCACAATCGGACACGGAGTTCACTAGCCAAGCCAACGACCAGCTGCACGTCATGGCCGATGGCCCTCATTGTATATGGTGAACCCTTCGGGCTTTCTCCTTTGGACATTTTAAGAATCGAGGCCAAACCTTGGCTTATTATTTATTTATTTCGTGAAAATTTTATCGATATATCCATGGAGCACCTAGCGATAACTACATGCATTGTCACTGCAACGGGTCAAAGCTTTTTTTTGTGTGTGAATTGGCCAAAGATTATCGTAGTAGAACATGTTGTAGTAGAAAAAAAAGGAAAGCCATCATGCTAAGAGCATCTCTAGCACATCCTAAACACGTGAACTGAAAAATACGAGTTCAGTTCACCGAACTCGTGTTTACGGGCCGGAAAAGCGTTGTCACAGATTATAAACCATAAAAGTGGAACTGAAAAGCGGAATTCGAAATGGCGCGGGTAAATTAGGCGATGATCATAGTTTGACATGAAATTGATGCTCCGATTAAGCATCAAAACTTACATTGTTCGACAAATTAAAGCTATATTACTGTTACACCGGCGAGCGCTACTTTAGCTAAGCAAAATGCGGCCAATATAGTGACCTACGCGCGCGGCGGTGCGCAGAGTGTCGGCGACAGACGGCGCCAACACGCAAAGTGTCCGCTCGCGTCTGGCGGACGTTTCGTCGGGCCCGCCTAGCAGTGACCCAGGCTCGATGCATCTTCTTACACGCGCCAGTACGCCGAGGCGTCGCTTCGGCAGTCCGTGGCCACGTTAATGGAGATGCCTCGCGTGGCACGCAGTCGTCGCCTACCTCTGCGCACGAAGTGATGGCGATGCCACGCCTGCCGCGGCCGTCGCCTACCTCCGGCCTATATAAACAGGGGCGCACGCATGTCATCTCCTCCCACACAAAACCCTAGCCGCCGCACAACCTCCACCGTAGCGACGCCGCCGCACAACCTCCACCTTTGCCATGAGTAGCGCCGGACGTGGCCTGGCTACCATGCCTCTACCTCCGACTCCACCTCCCCCGGTCGAGAGCTCTGACGAGGAGTTGGAGGACGACAAAAGCAGCGACAACGTCCTCGACACTGCCATGGACGCGAAGTTCTTGGCTGACGCGGAGCAGGAAGCAGAGGAGGAGCGGGTGGCCCACGCGGCGTTCGACGCCGAGATGAAACGTGATACGTCCAAATTGCATCACTATTTTATATCATAATTTGCTGTTATTCATTGATATATTTCATATTGGGACACAATACTTATGTTATTTCATCTATTTTGCATGTTTCATGATTATTTGGAGATCAAGCACCGGAGCC
>NC_061509.1:6372195-6482207 GCF_022539505.1 Lolium rigidum | reverse complement strand
GAAATAATCATAAGGTGCATACCAATGAAATCGGACTGAATTTTATAGTTGGAGAAGCGTCCCGACGGAGTATTTGGTCGTGGGTTTCCATCGGCGTCAACATAGGAGGAGCCGTAGGGGTACGCCCCTGCCGCGACATGCGGGTGACGGGGTCGGTTAGCGGGAGGTTCCCGTTGTCGGCGAAGTCATCCCCGAAGACGAAAAGGCTGTAGCTTGACGATTTCTTCTGATGGCCGTTGGCAGGGGCAGGCCGTGCCTCAACGCCATTGGAGTTTAGAACAAGGGCGAGGGGGAGGATGACGCCCAGGACGGCCGTATGAAGCTTCATTGACTCTAGTGCTTATGTTGCGGACGCGGATCGTCGAGCCGTGTCGTTGCCTAATCGACGGTACCTCGGAGGAGGGATCCTCATGAGGGGGAGAAGAAGTAGGGGCCATAGGGCGGAGTGCACACGGGACGGTGGTACGCGAGTTACCCAGCTTCGGAACACCTGCACGATGACAGGGCCTACTGCTGCTTGTCTGGAATTATCTGGGCGCTTTCGCGTTGTTACAATGAGTTGTGGTTGTCTCGCTTCTAGCTCGAGATCTCCCCTCAGGGCTTCCCGGATCCGGCTTATATAGGCGCACGGATCTAGGGTTTACATGGAGAGTCCTAGCCGGATTACGGGTCGCCTAACTACGGTACAAGGTCTTGCCGTGTACGTCAAGGATCTGCCTTCCTCCCTACGTCGTATCGGATCCGGGTTCCACATGGGCCTCCATGGATCCGGGTTACTCCCGGGCCTCCATGGATCCGGGTTACTCTCGGGCCTCCATGGATCCGGGTTACTCCCGGGCCTACATGGATCCGGGTTACTCCCGGGCCTCCATGGATCCGGGTTACTCTCCGGGCCTCCATGGATCCGGGTTACTCCCGGCCTCCATGGATCCGGGTTCCACATGGACCTTCACGGATCCGACTTCCTCCGATGGTCGGTTGGGATCCGGCTTCCCTATCCTGGGCTGGACTTCATCCTTTAGGATCAACGGCAATCGGGCCGCCCGACGGGCCACACGCCACATCGCCATCTATGGGCCACCCGGGCTTGCCGGATCTAGGCACTGTCGATGGTACACCCATGAAGTATACCCACAACAGTAGCCCCCGAGTTCTCCGAGTTTCACCTGCTGTTTCCGCCTCACTAGTCCATCATGGTCTCCGGCAATATTGGTAACGCGGAGAAACTTGAAGAGCTCTAACTTCATATTTTCTTCTTTCCCAACTTTCAGTCGGAAAAAACCCTCATCCTGCGGGACTTCATCCATCGACAGTACATAACATGTCTCCGGGTTACTCCCCTGCTTGCGGACAAGAATTTGCTTATCTTCACGCCGTTACCCGGAACCTTAAAAGATTCAAACGGTTCCGCCTATCTTGGCGCCATTTTCGCGTGATTTGAGCGGTAAGTTGAGGTGCGGATCCGACTACCAAAAATTAGGTGCGGATCCGGCTACCAAAAATATAGGTGCGGATCCGGCTACCAAATATATAGGTGCGGATCCGGCTACCAAATATATAGGTGCGGATCCGGCTAGTTAGCCCCCGAGCGTTGAGCCGGCTTGCTCCAAGGAGACTCGATGCTCAGAAACTTACCCCCCAAGCGTCAAGGTGGAAATTTTCCGGCTTGTTACTCGAAGAACTTCATCGATGTAGCCCCCGAGCGCCAAGGTGAATTTTCTTGAAAATCCGGCTTGGTGCTCTTAGAGTAGCTTTATCTTTATATGTGACTTAGGAATAGCATAAATCCCAAGCATCTAGGCGGAAATTTCCAGCAACGATACCGAAAAGAAACACACTTTTCACCTAAGATCAAACCGCAGCCCCCGAGGGTTGGTTCCAGCTAAGCATAGCGGAATCAAGACTCAAGCTGCTTCTCCAGCTGTGCACGCCATGGATCCGCCTAACCTTCTCTCATTGGATCCGGCTAGCTTCACACTGGGCTTCGCGCGATGCTAGATCCGCTTGAAAACACCTTAAATCGAGGATCGTTGTACGTCCAAGTGTCATGTACACGATACATAAACATAAAAACATATTTGTATTAAATTGTTTCTTTGATCATGTTCAACGAACAAATGTAAGGCGGAACAAAAACGGCCTTTGAACAAATGTTTTAAAGCTGAAACTATGCAGCAGTTGAACAACATAAAACTGTCAAGGCGGAAAAAACTCGACTAACTTGAACAGTTAATGTAATTTACATGTTTTAAGCAAGTGCTGGTTTATCCGTTCTTCTGGTTTATATGCTTGACTTTTCGCGAGACGGCAAACTTTAAACACAGAACATCTGCTGAGGCGATAGCGCTTAATAGCGAAACAATCAAGAACCTCAGAAACAGAGGCCGGCTTTAAGTACCGAGATGTCACTACTAAGGAATCCACACATAAAACAACAGAAAACGTGTAGGCCAGAAAACTCAAGCTAACGCCCGAAGGCGGAAAATTTGCGACGTACTGGAGCCTTAAGCGGCAAAAACGAGTACAAAGTTTTTCACGAGCGCGAGGCAAATCGTGGGAAAGATATGACCAACGGCGAAAGCGGTAAAAGACTCAGGATATGAGTGAACCAATCTTAATCTCATGATCATAAAATTTTAAAATTTAAATATAAATAGGGACTTAGCTGTTTGGAGCGGAGTCAAACGTCGGACGTGGCGGTTTTCTTCGGCGTTCCGTCGAGCCGGTGCGAGATTGATTGTCGCGGTGGTCTCGTAGGTGCGGATCCACCTACCAAAATTTAGGTGTGGATCCGACTTCCAAAAATTTAGGTGCGGATCCACATACCAAAATTTTGGTATGGATCCGGCTACAAAAATATAGGTGCGGATCCGACTACCAAAATAGGTATGGATCCGACTACCAAAAATTGAGGTGCGGATCCGGCTACCCAAAAATTGAGGTGCGGATCCGGTTACCCAAAAATATAGGTGCGGATCCGAGTACCAAAAACGTAGGCGCGGATCCGGCAACCAAAAACATAGGTGCGGATCCGTCTACCAAAAACGTAGGTGCGGATCCGGCAACCAAAAACATAGGTGCGGATCCGACTACCAAAAACGTAGGCGCGGATCCGGCTACCGAAACCAGAATTTGAAATTTTCAGATCTAAGGCGGAGTCTTCCTTAGGAAGGTCCAGCAACTCAGATCGAATCTTTGCAGCTGCGTCCTGCTCGGCGGCGGTCGTAGCTACATTACTTAACGGTGCGTTTCCGTCGAAATCAACGGTCTCGCGAGATGAAGATGTGGAACCCGCCCGGTTCCGGCCTCCGGACGCCGCAGGCCCCACGGTGGGCGCCAAGCGCCGTTGCCTAATCGACGGTACCTCGGAGGAGGGATCCTCATGAGGGGGAGAAGAAGTAGGGGCCATAGGGCGGAGTGCACACGGGACGGTGGTACGCGAGTTACCCGGCTTCGGAACACCGCACGATGACGGGGCCCTACTGCTGCTTGTCTGGAATTATCTGGGCGCTTTCGCGTTGTTACAATGAGTTGTGGTTGTCTCGCTTCTAGCTCGAGATCTCCCCTCAGGGCTTCCCGGATCCGGCTTATATAGGCGCACGGATCTAGGGTTTACATGGAGAGTCCTAGCCGGATTACGGGTCGCCTAACTACGGTACAAGGTCTTGCCGTGTACGTCAAGGATACTGCCTTCCTCCCTACGTCGTACTTGGATCCGGGTTCCACATGGGCCTCCATGGATCCGGGTTACTCCTGGGCCTCCATGGATCCGGGTTACTCACGGGCCTCCATGGATCCGGGTTACTCCTGGGCCTACATGGATCCGGGTTACTCCTGGGCCTCCATGGATCCGGGTTACTCCTGGGCCTCCATGGATCCGGGTTACTCCTGGCCTCCATGGATCCGGGTTCCACATGGACCTTCACGGATCCGACTTCCTCCGATGGTCGGTTGGGATCCGGCTTCCCTATCCTGGGCTGGACTTCATCCTTTAGGATCAACGGCAAGCTCGGGCCGCCCGACGGGCCACACGCCACATCGCCATCTATGGGCCACCCGGGCTTGCCGGATCTAGGCACTGTCGATGGTACACCCATGAAGTATACCCACAACAAGCCGGTTTCTGTGTGGTACTTAGCCGCACGGCGAGGATCACCGAACTTTGTCTTCTGCGATGCGCCGATGCGCTCCTCTCTTGTATTTATGGAACCAGCAACGCAAAGCTCAAACACCAGGAAGGTGAAGTCGTAAACGGACTCGCGGTATCGGTCGGAATCGGAGACCATAGCTATACGTACATGCTACAGCACGGTTGGACACGGCCCGGAGTCGCATACAGATACGCGTCACATACGTACAACACAATCGGACACGGAGTTCACTAGCCAAGCCAACGACCAGCTGCACGTCATGGTCGATGGCCCTCATTGCGTATGGTGAACCCTTCGAGCTTTCTCCTTTGGACATTTTAAGAATCGAGGCAAAACCTTGGCTTATTTATTTATTTCGCGAAAATTTTATTGGATATCAATAATCATTATAGCGGTACAAAAAAAACCTAAAAGTGACAAAAAAATATAAATAGATCTATGGACCATCTAGCGATAACTACACACATTGGCGCGAGCCAAAAGTGTCACTGCAGCTGATCAAAACATGTCATAGTAGAACATGTTGTAGTAGAAAAAAGGAAAGTCATTGTGGTAAGGATGCAAAGAACCAACACACCAGAGCAACCATCCTCAAAGATGAGACTAGGTCGGAAGAGCCAGAACTAAAACTGCACCAACAAACACGAAAACCGACTAGATTCCAGGAGATTCACGGGGTGCAAACTCTAGGCACCCTCTGCCGGTGCTAGACACAACAACGAAGAAATGATAGAGTGGGGAGGGCCTTATTTTGACTTCAAGATATAGTCGCCGCCTCACCGTCTAAAATAAGACACTGAGAAAGAAATCTAAAGAAAGAACGGGAACAGTTTCGCCGGTGAGGACCCGTAATCCGCCACGCCTCCAAGTCCCCAAGGTCATAAGAGGCGGAATGGATTGGCGGTGGCGCCTGTAAGAGGACGGAACCCTAGATGGGTTTTACTTTTAGGACCGCCTCTTGTTTTGTTATTATCTATCCCATAATATAAGATGTTATTACAACTAATATATGAGTATATTGGTTGTAATAACATCTTATATTATAGGACGGACTGATACTACCCTCACTCTCTGATAACTGCAAGAACAGGGATTAGATGTAGCTAGTTTCAAAATAAGAGTACCGAACCATGAGGAGCTACTAGTAGAGATCCTAATGCCCCTTGTTGCTATTTATCTATAGTTACTTAAATTTGTCTCAAAACTCAAGTGAGGTTTTGATTTAAAAGAGTTTGTATGGTACTGTATAGATTAAATAACTGAAATTAAAGAATGCAAATATGACTAAAGATTACGTTCGGACTGCAATAAGACTAAAATATTATCGGGGGTTGTTGGTTTCACCTCTAGTATTAACTAAAACACAAACTAGATAATTCATATCTTAACTCTCGTTGTATGCGGAAAAGGCTTGAAGTTGGAACATGTATCTCATAACATATCCCTGATTAACCACCGCAATGACCTTCGGCAAGCCACCTATTGATCCATTACAATTAAGGGATTACCCCGTGGCTATTTGTTAAGTGTTGGGAGTCCCTTCTTATCCCCTTCTTCCGTATAATAATGCACCACACACGGTATGTCACTTCTCGCCGTATACACTATTGTACTTTCGAAGGTAGTTCCTGATACGTCTCCGACGTATCGATAATTTCTTGTGTTCCATGCCACATTATTGATGATATCTACATGTTTTATGCACACTTTATGTCATATTCGTGCATTTTCTAGAACTAACCTATTAACAAGATGCCGAAGTGCCGGTTCTCGTTTTCTGCTGTTTTTGGTTTCGGAAATCCTAGTAACGAAATATTCTCGGAATTGGACGAAATCAACGTCCAGGTTCCTATTTTGCCCGGAAGCATCCAGAACACACGAGAACCGCCAGAGAGGGGGCACAGGCCCACCAGACGCCAGGGTGGCGCGGCCTGGGGGTGGCCCGCGCCCCCCTATGGTGTCGGCGCCCCTTCGACCCTCTGACGCCGCCTCTTCGCCTATTTAAGGGTCCTCGACCTAAAACCACGATACGGAAAAAGTCACGGTACGAGAAACCTTCCAGAGCCGCCGCCATCGCGAAGCCAAGATCTGGGGGACATGAGTCTCTGTTCCGGCACGCCGCCGGGACGGGGAAGTGCCCCCGGAAGGCTCCTCCATCGACACCACCGCCATCTTCATCAACGCTGCTTGTCTCCCATGAGGAGGGAGTAGTTCTCCATCGAGGCTCGGGGCTGTACCGGTAGCTATGTGGTTAATCTCTCTCCTATGTGCTTCAATACAATAATCTCATGAGCTGCCTTACATGATTGAGATTCATATGATGATGCTTGTAATCTAGATGTCATTATGCTAGTCAAGTGGGTTTTACTTATGTGATCTCCGGAGACTCCTTGTCCCACGTGTGTAAAGGTGACAGTGTGTGCACCGTGTGGGTCTCTTAGGCTATATTTCACAGAATACTTATTCACTGTTATGAATGGCATAGTGAAGTGCTTATTTATATCTCTTTATGATTGCAATGTGTTTTGTATCATAATTTATCTATGTGCTACTCTAGTGATGTTATTAAAGTAGTTTATTCCTCCTGCACGGTGTAATGGTGACAGTGTGTGCATCCGTGTTAGTACTTGGCGTAGGCTATGATTATGATCTCTTGTAGATTATGAAGTTAACTATTGCTATGATGGTATTGATGTGATCTATTCCTCCTACATAGTGTGAAGGTGACGAGTGTGCATGCTTGTGTTAGTACTTGGTTTAGTCGTGTTGATCTTTCATGCACTCTAAGGTTATTTAAATATGAACATTGAATTGTGGAGCTTGTTAACTCCGACATTGAGGGTTCGTGTAATCCTACGCAATGTGTTCATCATCCAACAAGAGAGTGTAGAGTATGCATTTATCTACTCTGTTATGTGATCAATGTTGAGAGTGTACGTCCACTAGTGAAAGTGTAATCCCTAGGCCTTGTTCCTAAATACTGCTATCGCTGCTTGTTTACTGTTTTACTGCGTTACTACTGCTGCGTTACTACTGCTTATACTTATTTATACCACATGTATTTCACTATCTCTTCGCCGAACTAGTGCACCTATTAGGTGTGTTGGGGACACAAGAGACTTCTTGCTTTGTGGTTGCGAGGGTTGCATGAGAGGGATATCTTTGACCTCTTCCTCCCTGAGTTCGATAAACCTTGGGTGATCCACTTAAGGGAAACTTGCTGCTGTTCTACAAACCTCTGCTTTTGGAGGCCCAACACTGTCTACAAGAATAGAAGCACCTGTAGACATCAGTTCCCTCCTGTGATCCTTAGGCAAATGTTATATGGTCGACTTCATGCAACAACATAAGAAAAACTAACATACAATCACAGTCCAAATCTATAAATCATCTTCATTTATATTACTACTAGGGTTTCTCTATTTTTCCCAAGAACGGAGTGGACTACTCACACATGGAAACAATCAAGAACATCATCATAATCTTGCGAATGAAATAGGAATAACGATGTGAATTCAAGTATAAACCCAAAATAATAATGGAGATTACAGTCTAGTGAGATAGATGGGATGGAGACGAAGATCCGCTGCAGCTGCCACGCCCTGCGGGCTTTGCCCGGCAGCGCCACCGGCGGCGGCAGCGAGGAGATGGGTTACGGTTGTGGGGAGGGGGCCCCATGATTCATATTGGTTAGCATGTAAATTCTCCATTTCTATGTACTAGCAGAGATCTCGATCCAATCAGTGCAAAAAAATAGTCACACTCCATTGGGATGCTTTTACCCCTTTAGTATGTACACGTTTGTGTTCTTTGACTTTAATATTTACTTGTCGAGGAGAGAAGAGAAGAGGAGAGGGCGTTCTACTTTGAGATAGATATGTATCCCTGTCATGTATATATAGCCGTTAGTGGGATGATTGAATCTCAATCTTACAGTCTATCATCAATCGTAGCCTGGGCGTCGCCTTGCATATGTTAGATTTGTTTCGCAAATCGAATAAAAAATTATTATGCGTGTTGCCATGTCTATGCTTCCGAGTAGTTATGTATAGTCAATCAATTATATAATTCCCAAAAGGCCTAGAACACAGCTTCGTTGTTCGTGGAAGATGGAAGACTACAAACATAATTTTCACAAAAAAGGCGTAATACTGTAATAAACAGAATTATTAAAGAGTTCGAAAAATCCATAGCTCTAGATACTCCTAGCCAGTACAATCAAAGAGAAACAATGAGAAAATCTACGAAAATCCTAGCTAGTCTTGATCTACAAACTCTCTCAATGGCTTCTCCAACTGTTTCATCACTGCCTCCCACCCTGCATGTGTCGGGTGCATGTCGTCCCAGTAGAAGAATTTGCTGGACCTGTCGCACACCGTGTAAAGAAGCTCCGATGACTCGCCTTGTTGTCCACAATAACCCTTTGAATCGAAACTCTCACAGCACGGCGACAACTTCCGCTTGAATTGCTTGGATAGCTCTTGGCCTTTACCTATAGGTATATCAGATAAAATTGTTCATATCAATTTCAAGCACACAATCAAATCCATAGATTAGAAATCTTATACTTAATAGCATTGATACTTGCAGGTGCATGCATGTATGTACGTACCTGGCACATTATCCACGATGTTACTGAAGGCGGTGTAGAGGTCGACAAGGTGGACATTCTTCTTTTCTGCCATCACTTGCTTCAGGTTATTGTTATGGACAGATGCACCCAGGTTTCCGAAAACATCGCACGCGGTGTAGTTGCTGGTCCTTGTTTGCGATGGCGTGCAACCGATTGGGTGCAAGTTGTTGACAAGAACCTTTGTCACCCCGAGCTTGTGCAGTTGGTCCACATTGTCGGCAATCTCCTTGGTCACCTTCGCAATATAAGCATTGATCTGAATACATACATGATAGTATCAAATTTAGTAAGCAAGAAGCAGAGATAAATAAATAAATAAACTGTTAAAAGTTTTGGTCTGCTGGTAGCTACTTACATCGTTTGGGGCACTCAGACCAATCACGCCGGTGTTCCCGTAGTAGTCGTTGCCGGAGATGGCCACAAGGGTCACGGAGCGACTCAGTTGCTTCTCTGAGATGATCCCATCTTTAACCATCTTCCTGAAAGTGTCCACTTGCTTGGCAAGGGTGGGAATCTTGTGTGCGGACGTGGTATCCAACACGCCAGCGCCACCATGAGCGAAGGTCATGCCGGACGGGTCGCAGGTCTTCTCCGCCGTGAGGGCGTGGGCTGGAGGTGCTTCCTCGAGCCCCAGGATCGTTGCTGAAAGTTACAAGAGATCACACGTGTGAGTATATATATATATATATATATATATATATATATATATATATATATATAGGACATATTCATACTACACCCGGGTGTAGTTACACCCACGCGTGTTTCTCATAATCTAGAGAGTATCTATCATACCGGAGAGTATGTACATGTAGTATGAAGTATATTAAACTATTTTGGTAGTATATATAATACTTTGTAGGCAGTATGTACATTTTTTTACGTAGACTCATTTTTACGTATACATATGCATGTATTTCAGCTATATAGTGCAAACTACATGCTCACTTGCATTTTTTTCACCAAACTTGGTTTAGAATATCTTAAATATAGTGTAAGAACATACTCAAACCGATAAAGTATGGTACATACTTCCGTATGGTAGTATATGAGACATGGGTGTAGTTACACCCAGGAGTAGGAAGTATTTATCCTATATATATATATATATATATATATATATATATATATATACTATAGCCAATTGGCAATCATAAATAATCATACTAGCTAGTTGAAATAATCATAAGGTGCATACCAATGAAATCGGACTGAATTTTATAGTTGGAGAAGCGTCCCGACGGAGTATTTGGTCATGGGTTTCCATCGGCGTCAACATAGGAGGAGCCGTAGGGGTACGCCCACTGCCGCGACATCTGGGTGACGGGGTCGGTTAGCGGGAGGTTGTCGTTGTCGGCGAAGTCATCCCCGAAGACGAAAAGGCTGTAGCTTGACGATTTCTTCTGATGGCCGTCGGCAGGGGCAGGCCGTGCCTCAACGCCATTGGGGTTTAGAACAAGGGCGAGGAGGAGGATGACGCCCAGGACGGCCGTATTAAGCTTCATTGACTCTAGTGCTTATGTGCGGACGCGGATCGTCGAGCCGGTTTCTGTGTGGTACTTAGCCGCACGGCGAGGATCATCGAACTTTGTCTTCTGCGATGCGCTCCTCTCTTGTATTTATGGAACCAGCAACGCAAAGCTCAATAACCAGGAAGGTGAAGTCGTAAACGGACTCGCGGTATCGGTCGGAATCGGAGACCATAGCTATACGTACATGCTACAGCACGGTTGGACACGGAGTCGCATACGCGTCACGTACGTACAGCACAATCGGACACGGAGTTCACTAGCCAAGCCAACGACCAGCTGCACGTCATGGCCGATGGCACTCATTGTATATGGTGAACCCTTCGGGCTTTCTCCTTTGGACATTTTAAGAATCGAGGCCAAACCTTGGCTTATTATTTATTTATTTCGTGAAAATTTTATCGATATATCAATAATTATCATAGCAGTACAAAAAACCTAAGAAGTGACCAAAAAAAATAGATCCATAGACCACCTAGCGATAACTACATGCATTGTCACTGCATTGGGTCAAAGCTTGTCTTTTTTTTTGTGAACTGGTCAAAGTTTGTCGTAGTAGAACATGTTGTAGTAGAAAAAAAGGAAAGCCATCATGCTAAGAGGACGGAACCATAAGAGGCAGAACTGATTGGCGGCAGCGCCAGTAAGAGGACGGAACCCTAGATGAGTTTTAGTTTTAGGACCACCTCTTGTTTTGTTATTAACTATCCCATAATATAAGATGTTATTACAACTAATATATGAGCATGTTGATTGTAATAACATCGAAAACTGCAAATGGAGACCGAGCTACATGTAGCCCTTTATTTTAAAAAATTCAGAAATCATAGTTTAAAGTTTTTAAAAATATGAAAAAAATCCTGAATGTAGACAATAATGAAATCTACAAACATGCAAAATCTCGATGTGATTTTTTTTTTGTATTTTAGAGTACACAAAAATGACAAAATCTGATAGGTTTTATAGTTTTTTTTTTGAAACTAGGTTTTATAGTTTTGAAATGTGCACTATTCACAATTCTCAGATCCACACATTTGTCATTTTTGTGTAGCCTAAAGTACTAAGAATTTCACGTTGAGATTTTTCATGTTTATAGATTCTATCATTGGCTACATCTAGGAATTATTTTCAGAATTTTTTGAAACTTAAAACTATGATGTCTAAATTTTTGAAAAAATAGCTACATGGAGCTCGGCCTCCATTTATCCACTCTCGTAATAACATCTTATATTAGAGGACGGAGTGATACTACCCTGGCCCTCCTTGCATATTTATGGAGTAAAAGGAAGAGTGTTGTCTCTAGGGGTGGACCCTAACGAGCTGCTCGGATCGTTTAAGGCTCGGCTCATTAAGCTCAAGATCATTAAGGCTCGAATCGTTAAGCTCGTTAAGAATAACGAGCTAAAATCATTGTTTGGCTCGGCTCGTTATATGCATGCGAGTGCTCGCGAGCTGCTCGTTAAGGCTCGTTAAGAATAGACATGCACATGTAGCCAAACATACATATCTACCTCATCAACCTCATCAGTATTGAGATCAACATGGTAAGATAGATTCTTCCAGAGCCACAACCTCCCTTTTGTGCACCACGATCATCACGGCCACTGCTAGCACCACCATCACGGCGCTACCCATCATCACGCCTGTATTGGCCACCTCCACGATCATCACGCATGTACCCTCGATCATCACGGCGGCCACGATAGTTTCCACGATCGTCACAACGGTAGTCATCTCGGGATGCTCTTCACGTCGACCACAGTAGCCACCTCCATCGCGGTAGCCTCCATCATCACGGTAGCCACCTCCATCACGGAGGGAGTCTTCAAGACGATGCCTCTGTGCCACATCTCGAGCGGCAATGTTTGCAGAGGACTGAAAAACAGGGGTAATCTGAGCTTGAGCTAGTATTCCTTCTCTGTCATCAAGGGCTTGAAGTTGAGAACACATGTCAATAAGAGTGGTATTGGGGACAACGTTCATGGATGCAAGAAACAGTGTGTATGGCCCCTGAAGCCCTCCTAGTATGTAGCCCTTCAGTTCGTCATCATCCACGAGTTTTCCTGCGGCTACAAGTTCAGATGCAAAACCACACACCTTAGAGATGAACTGCGCCACCTTCAGATCATTCTTCTTTGTGTTGGCAAGCTCTCCCCTTAGCATGTTCACACGAGAGTAGGATTGTGAGATGAATAAGCCTTCAATGGTAGACCAGATTTCATGTGCATGCTCAAGTCCAATGACATGGGAGAGAAGGTCCTGATCTAGCCCCTTGACGAGGAAGCTCATCACCGCTTGGTCTCGGGCAAGCCAGACGCCATACGCCGAATTTGGGACAGTAGTTTTCTTGTTGTTGCTATCTTCCACCTCAATCGTCTTGGGCGGAGCTTCGTCTGAGCCATCGAGCAGATCCATCACCTGAGCTCCACGCAGGGCCGGAAGGACTTGGGTTTTCCAGAATAGATGATTCTGCCTGGTAAGCTTCTCCGTCGGGGGCGAGCCGAGAGCAGCCGTGAGGGCGGCGGCGCGTACGCATACGAGGAAGAAGCCATCGGTTGTTGTTGCTGTTGCTCGCGGTCGACGACAAAGAACGGCGACCGGGCATGGTTGATCTAGGTTTTGGTTTTGGTTTGTTTTGGTTTGATTTGGGATTGTTTGAGGATCTCCGACGACGTGAAGCAGCCGGAGAGAGAGCTGGTTGTTTTGTGTTTGGGTTTGTTTCAGAGAGGGTTCCTTCACCGGTCGATCTACGGTAGGTGGGTGGTGGCTGCGGAGCTAGACGTTCTAGGTAGGAGAAGGTAGCTCTGATACCATGTTAGTTGTCTAGGGTAGAACTGTACCCTCTACCTAGGCCGGGTTGCATGTTTATATAGGTGTAGAAAAGCCCTACACGTGGCAATACAAGGAGTACAATAACAGGTAGAGTACTACTCTATACCGGTATTGTACAAAACATTACAAGGTTTAACACTAACTTGAGTGCATCACCTGTAACTCATTATTTTTATAATCGAATGAATTCCCCATTTTAATTATTTTACGACCTTATGTGAATTGAACTTTAGTGTTTCCTGTATCAACATATTTACAATAATGCCATCATTTTTTTTATCAAGAAATGGGCGGACGCGGTAACGCGCGCTATCATGGTCTAGTGTTGTCATAAGCCACATGCGGGGTGCGTGTGTTACTTTGACTTTAACATATACTTGTCGAGGAGAGGAGAGAAGAGGAGAGGGTGTTCTACTTTGAGATAGATACGTATCCCTGTCATGTATAGCCGTTAGTGAGATGATTGAATCTCAATCGTGCAGTATATCACCAGTCGTAGCCTGAGCGTCATCTTGCATTTGTTAGATTTGTTTGACAAATCGAATCAGAAATTATTATGCGTGTCGCCGTGTCTATGCTTCCTAGTAGTTGTATATAGTCAATCAATTATATAATTCCCAAAAGGCCTAGAACACATCTTCGTTGTTCATGCAAGATGGAAGACTACGAACATAATTTTCACAAAAGAAAGTGTAATCGTGTAATAAATAGAATTATTAAAGAGTCCAAAAAATACATAGATCTAGATACTTCGAGCCAGTACAATCGAAGAGAAACAATGAGAAGATCTACGAAAACCCTAGCTAGTCTTGTCGTCGTGGTGAACAGACAGATGCCATAGGATGGCTTAAGTTGGGGCCGAATGGACGCAAGAGGATTCGGGGGAGGGTTTGTGATTAGATGGGATGAACTTCCGGATGGTTTCCTCAAGAACTTAGCCAAGACTAGAGGTTGAAGAAGAAAGACATAAGGAAGAACTCGCTCTAGATCATCTTCTTTATAGATCTCACAGGTTACAAGTTTCTCAGTACTAATTCTTCTAAACCTAGCTCTCTTCGTGCGTGCCCGTAAGAGGGGCAGCCCCCTCTCCTTATATAGGGGAGAGGTGGCTTACAAGGCAAGAAACCCTAATGGCATCTTTGACTAGACAAACTACTTTACAAAGCTACTTTAATCATAGAAGACGCCGGAGTCCTCTTTAATCAGGGATGCCGACGTCCTCCGGCTTCTTTGACCGTCATCCTTCTCTTTATCGTCAGCCCTTCGTCTAAAGTTACTTTGCTTAGCTCATCTTTGTCTTCTAGCTCTGGAGAGAATCTTTGACCAGTCCTGCCGACCTGCTCGTTCTTCCGGTGGCCCGGTATCTTCTTCCCTGGTTCCGGCATACCCCTCTTGGGGATACCGGCTTAGCTTCACTTAGCTAAGTTCCTATCTTTAAGTTCCGGTACGAACATTAAACCGGTATCTTGATGGCTCAAACCATCCGGTTTGGCATGCCTTTGGCATACCGGGGGTCATCCCCCAACATTAGTCCCCGAAGCTGGTATAGTCTGGCGGATCCTATCCAACAGACCATGCCAGGTTCTTTCCTTTTAGGATACCGGTTTAATCTATCCGGCCTTAGGCTTGGATCCGGCATCTTTGCCCAGATCATCGCTATCTCTTCTCCTTAAGGCATTATCCGGTGTCCTATCCTCCGGCATCTTAGTCATTAAACACTTCCTCGGCGACGTCGAGAATATCTCGGGCCCCGCGCCTGTCAGTGACATGCGCACTGTAACTGACATGCCAGTGTCAGGGTCACTTCGCTTCGACTCCCGCGCGTCCGTTTAATGCACCGCTGCGGATCCCACTAGCCGTTTTGGATCCCGCGTGCGCCTCCGTGTGGCCTCCCCTTTTTTCGCGTGTACCTCTTTGCCACGTGGCGGCCCGTGGCGCGAACCGTCGCGGGCCGCGAGGCGAACCGCCGCGGCCCAGCGGTTTCCAGCCCATCTTCTCTCTCCTTTATAAGCACAACTGCCCCTTCTTCTTCCTCTTCTCCGCATTCCCCTACCTTTGCGCATAGTGCTCCTCGACTCTGCGCCTTCGCCGCTCTCCGTCCGCCGTTGCTCGCTTGAGCTTCGCTGCCCGGCGAACTTACGCCGCGCTTCCGCTGGACCTCGTCATGCGGCAATCTTCTGCAGCACCTTCTTCGAGCGCGCCGCATTCTTGCTTCTTCGTGACCTTCTCCGCCTCGCCGTCGACGGCGCTCGTCGGCGACCGCAGGCCCCTTCCTTCGCCGGCGAAAGTCTTCCTCAGTGACTGCGACGCTCAAGGTTAGTTCCAATCTTATTTCGCTCGCCATGTGCTTGCTTTTCAGATCTTGGGTCTACGGTGTTCTTATTTCTTCTTTTTCTTTGGTTTTCTTCTTACTCGTAGATCTTCACGCGGGGTCCAAGTGTGGGATTTCTGTTTTTTCGCCTACCCACGCAATGTCTGACGAGGAATCTTCCTCCGCACCTTCTTCTTCTTTTCCCGTTAAGCGCCGTAGACAATCTCCCGGCGAATCCATGGCTTCAGATCCGATGGAGACCGATTCCGGCAACCAGCAGGGATCCGGTAGCCACCAAGAGTCCGGTGGCCATTTAGAATCCGGTAGCTTTAGCCAAGCATCCGGTAGCCACCTTGAAGCGAGTAGCTCCGGCGAAGCATCCGAGTAGCTCCAGCCAATCATCCGGCGCGAGCCTTCCCCAATCACCCGCGGAGCCTGGATGGGCTCCCAGTGTCACCGAATATGAGATCGATTGGTTGTACCGGTCCCGCAGGATTCCGGAAGGAGTCACTTGCCGGATTCCTGGCGATGAAATCGAACCGGACCCCAAGCCCGGTGAATATGTTGTTTTTCTTGCTCACTTTGAGCGTGGCTTCGGCCTTCCTGCCTCCCCTTTTTTCCGGGAGTTTTTAGATTTCTACAAACTCCAACCTCACCATCTTCCTGGCAACGCCATCTTCTATCTTTCTTGCTATGCCACCTTCATGGAGGCCTATATCGGCATTCGTCCCACTCGTGAGACGTTTGCACGCTTCTTTTATCTGCGGATTAACTCCGTCCAGGGCAAGGAAATCCCTAAGCCCAAGCCGCCCGTGGAGTGCGGATCTTGCATCGTTGGCTCTCGCCAAGGGAGCACTTTCCTTAAGTTTGCCGGCCTCGAATCCTGCCGCGTCTGGCAAGGAACCTTTTTCTACGTGAAGAACAGCGGCCGTGCCGATCTTATTGATCTTCCTCCGTTCCAAGCGGGGCCTCCTAGCAAAACCAACTGGAGCTACAACCCGAAGACAGCTCATGCTGAAACCAGCCGGGTGGTACGCTTCTTGGCCTCTTTGAAGAAAGAGACCAACATCTGCGCGGATGATATCATCCGCACCTTTATCTCACGCCGGGTGCTTCCTCTGAAGCGCCGTGCGCATAGGATGAGCGAGATGTATGGCCCAGGCGATCCTACTAAGATCACAGGCCGTCCCCTTAGCAAGAAAGACGTTGTTCGCAAGGCTAAGCAGATTTGCCAAACTGCTATGCCATTTGACTGGGAATGGGGTCTCCTTCCCCTCAGCACTGCTAACCCTCCGACCCAAGAAGTAAGGGATTATGCGATTGGGGTTGTTTTTGGCCGGTAACTTTCTGCTCTTGCTAATCTTTTTTTTTTTTATGTTTCAGGCCAAGGACCGCTTCCCCCTCATTGAAGCAGAGCGGCGAGGACCTTGCCGAAAGCGCGCCCTTGACTCCTTCGACCCAGATCCCTACATTTTTTGGAAGGATCTGAAGATGGGCAAGACCCCGGCTGCGCATCTTGGCCGGACTCCGCCGGAGCCAACCGGGTCCTCCGATGACCTGACCACGCTTGAGGTATTTTCTTTTCCGGTTTCTTTTACTTTTCCACTATCGCTTTCCTGCGAATTGCTTCTTAGCCATACTCAATTCATAGATCCACGAGCACGTGCCGCCCCTGCGCGCCGAGGCCGGCTCCGAGTTTGTGGACAAACTCATGTCCCAGGGCCAAAAGAACAAGCAGCCGGCATCTAATGCCGGTCCCAGCCAGGCCCCTCCCTCCAAGCGCTTCCGGACCGAGCCCGTGGGGGAGAAGCAAGTGGGCGTGCGCCGCTACGGGCGCAAGGCGATGCCAACTACTTCCGGGTGAGTTTCATTTTCCGGCTTGCCTCTTTTTCGCCAAGTTCTTTTTTCCGGTTGCTCTTTTCCAACGATCTTTCTTTCTTTTTCTCAGCCCTGCGCTCAAGCTTGGCCCAAGGCCATCGGGCTCTGAAGGTTCCGCAAGGACTTCAACCCCTCCTCCTCGCTCAAGCCCGGTACCATCTGGTGCCGGCAATACCTCTGCCTCCCTTTCGGGGGGCACAACAAATTCGGGGCGTGCGGCCCCTTCATCATCAGATCACCGCACGGAGGAGGATCTTTCCTTCCTCCCAGAGAACCAGGATACCGGCGCCAGCAACATCGGCGCCGGAGAAGAAGAAGCTGCCGGGCGGGCGGAGCCTCCGGCTCCTCCCGTCCTTGAAAAAATGACAACTTCCGCGCCGGAACCTTCCGCGCCGGAAAGTTCCAAACCGGGTGATGCGCCCAGCGCTCCCCATTCTCCACGAACCATCCTCATGCCGCCGCCAGGTGCTCCTCGCGCCAAGCCTCTCGGGGCCGCTCCTACCGCGCCGCCGCCCAAGACTTCCAAGCTCATTAAGGGGAAGGCGACGGCCTCCAGCGCCCCTTCCGTCGGCCAGCAGCCTCTGGTGCTGCATGTCTCCAAGGCCGCCAGGGATACCGCCACGAAGGCCACCGGTCTTCTTGGCCGTATTACTGAGTTCCAACGCCAAGGCCGGGACCTGGGGCACCTCCTGCCCTACGCCCAAAAGTGGAACGCCGCGGACATGACTCCGGCGACCCGCGGTCTGGGCAAGGACAGGCTGCCGGCACCTGACCCTGTCGGGGACCGGTCTTCCGAGGAGCACTTCATGCGGCTTCGCAGCGCCGTGAAGGAGCTTGACAGCGCGTGGTACGATGCCACGAACAACCTGATGGTACGTTTTGCTAACTTTTTTCAATGCTTAGCGGTTTCTTCGTTTCCGGCTTTGTTCTATCTTTTCTTTAGTTTCATGCCGGTTTCTCTCTTGTCTATTCTCCCAGTCCCCGAGTTTTGTGGTGAGAGCGCAGCTCTTAGCGCAAAACTTAACTTAAAAACGCGTTCAAACCGGCACTGCCAGTCCCCGAGTTTCGGGTTAAGAACTTTGTTCTTAGCGCAAAACTTATCTTAGAAACGCGCAAAACCGGCACTGCCAGTCCCCGAGTTTCGGGTTAAGAACTTTGTTCTTAGCGCAAAACTTATCTTAGAAACGCGCAAAACCGGCACTGCCAGTCCCCGAGTTTCGGGTTAAGAACTTTGTTCTTAGCGCAAAACTTATCTTAGAAACGCGCAAAACCGGCACTGCCAGTCCCCGAGTTTCGGGTTAAGAACTTTGTTCTTAGCGCAAAACTTATCTTAGAAACGCGCAAAACCGGCACTGCCAGTCCCCGAGTTTCGGGTTAAGAACTTTGTTCTTAGCGCAAAACTTATCTTAGAAACGCGCAAAACCGGCACTGCCAGTCCCCGAGTTTCGGGTTAAGAACTTGGCAGTGCCGGTTTGAACGCTGGAGCGCTCAGACTTGCACTCATTGCCGCTAAACTCAACTG
Organism: Lolium rigidum; assembly: GCF_022539505.1. Taxonomy (NCBI): domain Eukaryota; kingdom Viridiplantae; phylum Streptophyta; class Magnoliopsida; order Poales; family Poaceae; genus Lolium; species Lolium rigidum. The sequence goes on along the minus strand of NC_061509.1, from coordinate 6,463,351 downwards.
TGAGGACTGAGCCAGCGCAACTGCGGTTTGCATCCTTCTTTTTTCCTCCGCGATCACCAGCGACTCCGCTAGGTTTGACCCGGCAGATGCTTGTTTCCAGTGAGATTTTGTAGTTTCCCACCACGGTCGGAGGTCCACGAGGTGCCGGCATCTTCATCTTGAGATACGCCGTGTGGGTCGAGGCCATGAAGGCCGCCAGTGCCGGTCTCCCCAGCAATGCATGGTACGGACTATCTAAATCCACCACTTCAAACTCAAGTTTTTCAACCCGGCAATTGTCACGTCCTCCAAACGACACATCCACCCGGATTTTTCCAACCGGTGCGCAGGACAAACCCGGAACGATTCCATGGAACGTCGTGTGCGTTGGCTGAAGCATGTTTTCTGTTATGCCTAGTGTATGCATGGTGTGCTTGTACATTATGTTTATGCTGCTCCCATTGTCTATCAGCACCTTGCTGAACTTGACACGAGTCGTGGGCCCTTTCATGATTGGGTCCACCACGAGAGCGTAACCACCCGGGTTCGGCATGATTTTAGGGTGATCCCGGTATGACCATGAGAGTTCCTGCTCTGACCACGGCATGTATTTCGGCACCGCCGGCATCACTGCGTTCACCTCCATGGAACGACGGCGCAGGCTTTGCTTGTCTGTCAGCTCGGTTACGAACACGACACAGCACAAATCAGGGTCCTTATAAACGTTCCGGCCCAAGGGTGTCGGTGGAGGTGGTTGGCCGTAGCCTTCTCCCACCTGATTGACTTGCTGATATTGCTGCCTATTTTGCTGAGGGTGTACTGATGTCTACGTTCCCCCTCCTTTCCTGTAGACAGTGTTGGGCCTCCAAGAGCAGAGGTTTGTAGAACAGCAGCAAGTTTCCCTTAAGTGGATACCCAAGGTTTATCGAACTCAGGGAGGAAGAGGTCAAAGATATCCCTCTCATGCAACCCTGCAACCACAAAGCAAGAAGTCTCTTGTGTCCCCAACACACCTAATAGGTGCACTAGTTCGGCGAAGAGATAGTGAAATACAGGTGGTATAAATAAGTATGAGCAAGTAGCAACGGTGCCGGAAAAGTGCTTGGCGTGTAGTTGATGGTGGTGGTATTGCGAGCAGTAGTAACGCGATAGAAACAATAAACAAGCAGTAGTAACGCAGATAGTAGTAACGCAGCAGTATTTAGGAACAAGGCCTAGGGAATAGACTTTCACTAGTGGACACTCTCAACATTGATCACATAACGAACAGATAAATGCATACTCTACACTTTTGTTGGATGATGAACACATTGCGTAGGATTACACGAACCCTCAATGCCGGAGTTAACAAGCTCCACAATAATGCTCATGTTTAAGTAACCTTTAGTGTAAGATAGATCAACGCTACTAAACCAAGTACTAGCATAGCATGCACACTCGTCACCTTCATGCATATGTAGGAGGAATAGATCACATCAATATTATCATAGCAATAGTTAACTCCATAATCTACAAGAGATCATGATCATAGCATAAACCAAGTACTAACACGGTGCACGCACTGTCACCTTTGCACACATGCAGGAGGAATAAACTACTTTAATAACAAATCACTAGAGTAGCACATGGATAAATTGTGATACAACATGCTGCAATCTTAAAGAGATATAAATAAGCACCTCACTATGCCATTCAATGAGTAAGTATTCTGTGAAATCTAGCCTAAGAGACCCACACGGTGCACACACTCGTCACCTTTACACACGTGGGACGAGGAGTCTCCGGAGATCACATAAGTAAAACCCACTTGACTAGCATAATGACATCTAGATTACAAGCATCATCATATGAATCTCAATCATGTAAGGCAGCTCATGAGATTATTGTATTGAACTACATAGGAGAGAGATGAACCACATAGCTACCGGTACAGCCCCGAGCCTCGATGGAGAACTACTCCCTCCTCATGGGAGCAAGCAGCGGTGATGAAGATGGCGGTGGAGATGGCAGCGGTGTCGATGGAGAAGCCTTCCGGGGCACTTCCCCGCTCCGGCAGGGTGCCGGAACAGAGATCCTGTCCCCCGGATCTTGGCTTCGCGATGGCGGCGGCTCCGGCAGGTTTCTCCGGGTTTCGTCAATTGGTATCGGGTTTTCTGATCCAGGGGATTTATATAGGCGAAGAGGCGGCGCGGAGAGGGCTGACAGGGGGCCACACCATAGGCGGCGCGGCCCCCTCTGGCCGCGCCAGCCTAGGGTTTGGTGGCCCTGTGGCCCCCCTCTGGTCCTTCCCGGGTGTTCTGGATGCTTCCGATGAAAATAGGAACTTTGGCGTTGATTTCGTCCGATTCCGAGAATATTTCGTTACTAGGATTTCTGAAACCAAAAACAGCAGAAAACAGGAACTGGCACTTCGGCATCTTGTTAATAGGTTAGTTCCATAAAATGCACGAATATGACATAAAGTGTGCATAAAACATGTAGATAACATCAATAATGTGGCATGGAACACAAGAAATTATCGATACGTTGGAGACGTATCAGCATCCCCAAGCTTAGTTCTGCTCGTCCCGAGCAGGTAAAACGATAACAAAGATAATTTCTGGAGTGACATGCCATCATAAACTTGATCATACTATTTGTACAGCATATGTAGTGAATGCAGCGATCAAAACAATGGATATGACATGAGTAAACAAGTGAATCATATAGCAAAGACTTTTCATGAATAGCACTTCAAGACAAGCATCAATAAGTCTTGCATAAGAGTTAACTCATAAAGCAATAATTCAAAGTAAAGGTATTGAAGCAACACAAAAGAAGATTAAGTTTCAGCGGTTGCTTTCAACTTGTAACATGTATATCTCATGGATATTGTCAACATAGAGTAATATAATAAGTGCAATAAGCAAGTATGTAGGAATCAATGCACAGTTCACACAAGTGTTTGCTTCTTGAGGTGGAGAGAAATAGGTGAACTGACTCAACATTGAAAGTAAAAGAATGGTCCTCATAGAGGAAAAGCATCGATTGCTATATTTGTGCTAGAGCTTTGATTTTGAAAACATGAAACAATTTTGTCAACGGTAGTAATAAAGCATATGCATCATGTAAATTATATCTTATAAGTTGCAAGCCTCATGCATAGTGTACTAATAGTGCCCGCACCTTGTCCTAATTAGCTTGGACTACCTGGATTATCACCGCAATACATATGCTTTAACCAAGTTTCACAAAGGGGTACCTCTATGCCGCCTGTACAAAGGTCTAAGGAGAAAGCTCGCATTTGGATTTCTCGCTTTTGATTATTCTCAACTTAGACATCCATACCGGGACAACATAGACAACGGATAGTGGACTCCTCTTTTAATGCTTTAAGCATTTGACAACAATTAATTCTTTTCTCATTAGAGATTTGAGGATATTTGTCCAAAACTGAAACTTCCACCATGAATCATGGCTTTAGTTAGCGGCCCAATGTTCTTCTCTCACAATATGCATGCTCAAACCATTCAACTCGGTGTAGATCGCCCTTACTTCGGACAAGACGAACATGCATAGCAACTCACATGAAATTCAACAATGAGTTGATGGCGTTCCCCAGTAAACATGGTTATCGCACAACAAGCAACTTAATAAGAGATAAAGTGCATAATTACATATTCAATACCACAATAGTTTTTAAGGCTATTTGTCCCATGAGCTATATATTGCAAAGGTAAATGATGGAATTTTAAAGGTAGCACTCAAGCAATTTACTTTGGAATGGCGGGAAAATACCATGTAGTAGGTAGGTATGGTGGACACAAATGGCATAGTGGTTGGCTCAAGTATTTTGGATGCATGAGAAGTATTCCCTCTCGATACAAGGTTTAGGCTAGCAAGGTTATTTGAAACAAACACAAGGATGAACCGGTGCAGCAAAACTCACATAAAAGACATATTGTAAACATTATAAGACTCTACACCGTCTTCCTTGTTGTTCAAACTCAATACTAGAAATTATCTAGACCTTAGAGAAACCAAATATGCAAACCAAATTTTAGCATGCTCTATGTATTCTTCACTAATAGGTGCAAAGTATATGATGCAAGAGCTTAAACATGAGCACAACAATTGCCAAGTATCACATTACCCAAGACATTATAGCAATTACTACATGTATCATTTTCCAATTCCAACCATATAACAATTTAACGAAGAGGAAACCTCGCCATGAATATTATGAGCTAAGAACACATGTGTTCATATGAACCAGCGGAGCGTGTCTCTCTCCAATACAAGCATGATGTAATCCAATTTATTCAAACACAAACAAAAACAAAAGCAAACAAACAGACGCTCCAAGAAAAAGCACATAAGATGTGATGGAATAAAAATATAGTTTCAGGGGAGGAACCTGATAATGTTGTCGATGAAGAAGGGGATGCCTTGGGCATCCCCAAGCTTAGACGCTTGAGTCTTCTTGATATATGCAGGGGTGAACCACCGGGTGCATCCCCAAGCTTAGAGCTTTCACTCTCCTTGATCATAGTATATCATCCTCCTCTCTTGACCCTTGAAAACTTCCTCCACGCCAAACTCGAAACAACTCATTAGAGGGTTAGTGGACTATAAAAATTAACATGTTCAGAGGTGACACAATCATTCTTAACACTTCTGGACATTGCATAATGCTACTGGACATTAGTGGATCAAAGAAATTCATCCAACATAGCAAAAGAGGCAATGCGAAATAAAAGGCAGAATCTGTCAAAACAGAACAGTCCGTAAAGATGGATTTTATTAGGCCACCAGACTTGCTCAAATGAAAATGCTCAAATTGAATGAAAGTTGCGTACATATCTGAGGATCATGCTCGTAAATTGGCATAATTTTCTGAGCTTCCTGCAGGGCAGTGGGCTCAGATTCGTGACAGCAAAGAAATCTGGAACTGCGCAGTAATCCAAATCTAGTACTTACTTTTCTATCAACGGCTTAACTTGGCACAACAAAACTCAAAACTAAGATAAGGAGAGGTTGCTACAGTAGTAAACAACTTCCAAGACGCAAATATAAAACAAAGTACTGTAGCAAAATAACACATGGGTTATCTCCCAAGAAGTTCTTTCGTTTTAGCCATTAAGATGGGCTCAAGCAGTTTTAATGATGCACTCGCAAGAAATAGTATGTGAAGCAAAAGAGAGCATCAAGAGGCAAATTCAAAACACATTTAAGTCTAACATGCTTCCTATGCATAGGAATCTTGTAAATAAACAAGTTCATGAAGAGCAAAGTAACAAGCATAGGAAGATAAAACAAGTGTAGCATCAAAAATTTCAGCACATAGAGAGGTGTTTTAGTAACATGAAAATTTCCACAACCATATTTTCCCCTCTCATAATAACTTTCAGTAGCAACATGAGAAAACTCAACAATATAACTATCACATAAAGCATTCTTATCATGAGTCTCATGCATAAAATTATTACTCTCCACATAGGCGTAATCAATTTTATTAGTTGTAGTGGGAGCAAATTCAACAAAGTAGCTATCATTATTATTCTCATAAAGTGTAGGAGGCATAGTATAATCACAACAAAATTTACTCTCCATAGTAGGTTGTACCAAAAGACCACTATCATTATAATCATCACATATGGGAGGCAAAGTATCATCAAAGAAAATTTTCTCCTCAATGCTTGGGGGACTAAAAATATCATGAAAACCAGCTTCCCCAAGCTTAGAACTTTCTATATCATTATCAACAATGGTGTTCAAAGCGTTCATACTAATATTACTACCAGCATGCAAAGAAGATTTCATAGGTTTTTTAATTTTCGCATCAAACAATCCATGTTTTAAATCAGGAAATAGAATAAGAAGCTCACTCTTGTACATTATGCCAAACTAGTGTAAACAAGAAACAACAAGATGCAATTGCAGGATCTAAAGGAAATAGCTTTGAGCACACACACAACGGCGCCGGAAAAATACTTTACACCGGGACCGTAGTATGAGAGCCTTTTACCTTTCCTCCCCGGCAACGGCGCCGTGAAAAGTGCTTGATGTCTACGTTCCCCCTCCTTTCTCGTAGACAGGTGTTGGGCCTCCAAGAGCAGAGGTTTGTAGAACAGCAGCAAGTTTCCCTTAAGTGGATACCCAAGGTTTATCGAACTCGGGGAGGAAGAGGTCAAAGATATCCCTCTCATGCAACCCCGCAACCACAAAGCAAGAAGTCTCTTGTGTCCCCAACACACCTAATAGGTGCACTAGTTCGGCGAAGAGATAGTGAAATACAGGTGGTATAAATAAGTATGAGCAGAGTAGCAACGGTGCCGGAAAAGTGCTTGGCGTGTAGTTGATGGTGGTGGTATTGCAGCAGTAGTAACGCGATAGAAACGATAGAACAAGCGGTAGTAACGCAAGTAGTAGTAACGCAGCAGTATTTAGGAACAAGGCCTAGGGAATAGACTTTCACTAGTGGACACTCTCAACATTGATCACATAACGAACAGATAAATGCATACTCTACACTTTTGTTGGATGATGAACACATTGCGTAGGATTACACGAACCCTCAATGCCGGAGTTAACAAGCTCCACAATAATGCTCATGTTTAAGTAACCTTTAGTGTAAGATAGATCAACGCTACTAAACCAAGTACTAGCATAGCATGCACACTGTCACCTTCATGCATATGTAGGAGGAATAGATCACATCAATATTATCATAGCAATAGTTAACTCCATAATCTACAAGAGATCATGATCATAGCATAAACCAAGTACTAACACGGTGCACGCACTGTCACCTTTGCACACATGCAGGAGGAATAAACTACTTTAATAACAAATCACTAGAGTAGCACATGGATAAATTGTGATACAACATGCTGCAATCTTAAAGAGATATAAATAAGCACCTCACTATGCCATTCAATGAGTAAGTATTCCGTGAAATCTAGCCTAAGAGACCCACACGGTGCACACACTTGTCACCTTTACACACGTGGGACGAGGAGTCTCCGGAGATCACATAAGTAAAACCCACTTGACTAGCATAATGACATCTAGATTACAAGCATCATCATATGAATCTCAATCATGTAAGGCAGCTCATGAGATTATTGTATTGAACTACATAGGAGAGAGATGAACCACATAGCTACCGGTACAGCCCCGAGCCTCGATGGAGAACTACTCCCTCCTCATGGGAGCAGCAGCGGTGATGAAGATGGCGGTGGAGATGGCGAGCGGTGTCGATGGAGAAGCCTTCCGGGGCACTTCCCCGCTCCGGCAGGGTGCCGGAACGGAGATCCTGTCCCCCGGATCTTGGCTTCGCGATGGCGGCGGCTCGGCAGGTTTCTGCTGGGTTTCGTCAATGTGGTATCGGGTTTTCTGATCCAGGGGATTTATATAGGCGAAGAGGAGGCGCAGGAGGGCCGACAGGGGGGCCACACCATAGGGCGGCGCGGCCCCTCTCGGCCGCGCCGGCCCTAGGGTTTGGTGGCCCTGTGGCCCCCCTCCGGTCCTTCCCGGGTGTTCCTGGATGCTTCCGATGAAAATAGGAACTTTGGCGTTGATTTCGTCCGATTCCGAGAATATTTCGTTACTAGGATTTCCGAAACCAAAAACAGCAGAAAACGAGAACTGGCACTTCGGCATCTTGTTAATAGGTTAGTTCCGGAAAATGCACGAATATGACATAAAGTGTGCATAAAACATGTAGATAACATCAATAATGTGGCATGGAACACAAGAAATTATCGATACGTTGGAGACGTATCATGTACCGGCAAGGCGTTTGCCCCGGTAAGCGGTGGTGGTGGTGGTAGCTGCTGCTGACGCGACATGTCCGGTGGTGGCATCATTGCATTGCCTCCTTGCCCTTGGGTGTCTTTTACCGCCCCCTTTTGCATCAAGTACTTGGTCCAGGTACAATCTTTTGTCAAGTGGTTCGACGGGTGAGCCGGATTCGGCGTGTGCCACCGGCAAGGTTGATCCATGGCAGCTTACATGGTGTATTTCGCGGGTTCTTGCCAGTTCTTTTTCTGGCCCCGTGGTTTCTTTTCGACCCACTTGTTTCTTAGGACCAGCCCATGGCTGCGATCCGGTTCTTTGCCTCCGGCTGCCGCCGGCATCGAGTTTTCCTGCACGAAGCAGCAACTTGCTGCGAGCCATACCTTCGATCCGGGAAATCTTCCCTCCTTTTGTTGTTCCGGTTGTCCCGGTATTGCTGCTGAGGCGGGTTTGATTGTTCCGGCTCAGCTTGTATCGCCGGTTGCATTGGGTCTCCCAACGCATAGTTATCCGCCACACGCATCATCTCCGCCAACGTCGTTGGCATGTTCCTCTGCAGCCTTTGCCACAAAGGTGAACCTCGCCGGCATCCTTGGCTAAACCAAGCGATGGCCTGTGCCTCTATCACTCCTTCACAAGAATTTCTGGTGGAGTTCCACCGGGTCAGGTAATCCCGATCTGTTTCTTGCGGGCGCTGCACGCATAAAGCGAGCTGCTGAGGCATGTTTGGCCTTCTGTAGGTGCTGCTGAAGTTGCTCACAAAAGCTTCCTCAAAGTCCAACCAGCCATTTATGCTTCCTTCCGGCAAGTTGTACAGCCAAATTCTTGCCGGTCCTACTAGGAACGTCGGCACAATTCTCACGGCCCAACGCCGGTTTCCTCCTCCAGCTATGACTCCTCCGCCACCAGCAACGTATACCGCGGTCACGTAATCCGCGAGCCAATCTTCCGGCTTAGTGGTGCCATCGTATGTTTTGGTGTCACGGGGCAACTGAAAGTTGCGAACTGGTGGTGGCTCTTTCATGATCCTTGGGCCAAAGCACTTTGGGCCCGGAGGACCCTCTCGCCTCAATCATTTCGACAGGTATACTCTGTCCAGACGGTGCCTCGCATCCCGTTCCGGCAAGTTTCTTTCTCCCAACCGCTCTCCCAAAGGTTTCCGGTAAGCGGTGAGTCTTGTTGAATCAGCTTCATCGTAATGTTCTGGTGCCGCGGCCCTTGCCTGCCGGTACCTTGGTGGAGGCATCTCCTCCTCATCGTACGCTGCCCTTGCAGCCGGATAGTTTTGCCCGGTTTCGTGTCTACCGGCATGATTGTTTCCGGCATAGCCTCCTTTGGCGTAGCCTCGCTCTGCCCCTTGGCTTTTCCTACCGGCATCGTGTTGCCCAGCTTGTTGTTTACCGGCAAGGACCGGATCATACACAGTCATCTGATGTGCGTTCACTTCTTTTTCTCTTCTTCTGTCCGGATGGGGGGACGAGGCCTGCCCATGGGACTTGCTTCCGGCATTCTTTGTTGAACGCGCGGATTTTGAGGCTATAGCCTTGTTCAGCTTAGCCAGCTGCTCAGCGTTCTGCTGCTCTACAGTATCTAGCAGCTCTCTGACACGCTCTTGTTGTTTTGCCAGAGCCTCCCCGGTAAGCGAGTCACACAGATCTACAGCGGCCTTAGCAGCTTTTATGGTTTTATCCGGGCTACTGTACTTAGGTTTCTCTACGATGCTAGCAGATGCAGAGGTACTCTTGCCGGTAAGAACTTCCTTACGCAAATCCTGATCTAGATTGCGAGCCTTAAGCCGGTTTTCCGGTATCCTAGCAGCATGAGCGCTAACGAAGCAAAGCCATGGGCAGCGTTATACTCACGTACGGTTAGGTTCAGCTCGCGCTGCGCCCTGACGACGTCCTTGCCGCTCTCGAGTATCTTCTGGCGCTGCGCCTCCAGCTCCGCCTGAGCCGTTGCCGGGTCGATGTTCTGCGCGATGGGCGTTGCCAGCACGTTCATCGCCGCTTGGAGAGGTGTTGCCGGTGGTGCGGAAGACGCTCCCGGCGCGCCGGTGTCACGCTCCAGCGGTGGCTTGGCCGCACGGGTCGCAACCGCACGACCAGCAACTTCGTCCGCAACCTCCTTGCCCGCGCCGGCTCCACCAGCCATCATCACCTCGACGCTGCCGGCGGCGCGGCCTGCACAGAGCCACCTTGGCGGGTCCGGTGCCACCAGCACCGGCGAGAGGCGCTAGCGCACGGGGACGGTGCCGAAGTAGACGCGGTGGCTGCCGAACTCGATGATGCGGCCGTTCTTGGGGAAGATGCCACCGTTGGCGAAGCAGCCCGCGTTGTCGTTGATGAAGTCGATGGAGTAGAAGCTCTGGACGAGCGCAGACACTGTCCGCTCGCCGGCGAACTCGAGGATGCCCACCCGAATATGTATTCCAGCATGCGCCACTTCATGCCCCACGGTGGGCGCCAACTGTCGTCGTGGTGAACGGACGGATGCCATAGGATGGCTTAAGTTGGGGCCGAATGGACGCAAGAGGATTCGGGGAGGGTTTGTGATTAGATGGGATGAACTTCCGGATGGTTTCCTCAAGAACTTAGCCAAGGCTAGAGGTTGAAGAAGAAAGACATAAGGAAGAACTCGCTCTAGATCATCTTCTTTATAGATCTCAACAGGTTACAAGTTTCTCAGTACTAATTCTTCTAAACCTAGCTCTCTTCGTGCGTGCCCGTAAGAGGGGCAGCCCCCTCTCCTTATATAGGGGAGAGGTGGCTTACAAGGCAAGAAACCCTAATGGCATCTTTGACTAGACAAACTACTTTACAAAGCTACTTTAATCATAGAAGACGCCGGAGTCCTCTTTAATCAGGGATGCTGACGTCCTCCGGCTTCTTTGACCGTCATCCTTCTCTTTATCGTCAGCCCTTCGTCTAAAGTTACTTTGCTTAGCTCATCTTTGTCTTCTAGCTCTGGAGATAATCTTTGACCAGTCCTGCCGACCTGCTCGTTCTTCCGGTGGCCCGGTATCTTCTTCCCTGGTTCCGGCATACCCCTCTTGGGGATACCGGCTTAGCTTCACTTAGCTAAGTTCCTATCTTTAAGTTCCGGTACGAACATTAAACCGGTATCTTGATGGCTCAAACCATCCGGTTTGGCATGCCTTTGGCATACCGGGGGTCATCCCCCCAACAAGTCTTGATCTACAAACTCTCTCAATGGCTTCTCCAACTGTTTCATCACTGTCTCCCACCCTGCATGAGTCGGGTGCATGTCGTCCCAGTAGAAAAATTTGCTGGACTTGTCGCACACCGTGTAAAGAAGCTCTGACGACTCGCCTCGTTGTCCACAGTAACCCTTTGAATCGAAACTCTCACAGCACGGCGACAGCTTCCGCTTGAATTGCTTGGATAGCTCTTGTCCTTTACCTATAGGTACATCATCCAGATAAAATTGTTCATATCAATTTCAAGCACACAATCAAATCCATAGATTAGAAATCTTTATACTTAATAGCATTGGCACTTGCAGATGCATGCATGGATGTACCTGGAACATTATCCACGATGCTAGTGAAGGCGGTGTAGAGATCGACAACGTGGACATTCCTCTTTGATGCTATCACATGCTTCAGGTTATTGTTATGGACAGATGCACCCTGGTTTCCGAAGACATCGCAACTGGTGTAGTTGTTCGTCCGTGTTTGTGTTGGCGTGCAGCCGACAGGGTGCAAGTTGTTCACAAGAACCTTTGTCACCCCGAGCTTCTGCAGTTGGTCCACATTGTCGGCAATCTCCTTGGTCACCTTCCCAATATAAGCATTGATCTGCATACATACATGATAGTATCAACATTAGCAAGTAAGAAGCAGAGATAAATAAATAAACAAATAGTTTAATGTTTTGTTCTGCTGATAGGTAGCTACTTACATCGTTTGGGGCTGTCAGGCCAATCACGCCGGTGTTCCCGTAGTAGTCGTTGCCGGAGATGGCGACGAGAGCCACGGAGCGACTCAGTTGCTTCTCTGAGATGATCCCATCTTTAACCATCTTCCTGAAAGTGTCCACTTGCTTGGCGAGGGTGGGAATCTTGTGTGCGGACGTGGTATCCAGCACGCCCAGCGCCACCATGAGCGAAGGTCATGCCGGACGGGTCGCAGGTCTTCTCCGCCGTGAGGGCGTGGGCTGGAGGTGCTTCCTCGAGCCCCAGGATCATTGCTGAAAGTTACAAGAGATCACACGTGTGAGTATATATGCTATAGCCAATTGGCAATCATAAATAATCATACTAGCTAGTTGAAAGAATCATAAGGTGCATACCAATGAAATCGGACTGAATTTTATAGTTGGAGAAGCGTCCCGACGGAGTATTTGGTCGTGGGTTTCCATTGGCGTCAACATAGGAGGAGCCGTAGGGGTACGCCCACTGCCGCGACATCTGGGTGATGGGGTCGGTTAGCGGGAGGTTCCCGTTGTCAGCGAAGTCATCCCCGAAGACGAAAAGGCTGTAGCTTGACGTGTGACGACTTCTTCTGATGGCCGTCGGCAGGGGCAGGCCGTGCCTCAACGCCATTGGGGTTTAGAACAAGGGCGAGGAGGAGGATGACGCCCAGGATGGCCGTATGAAGCTTCATTGACTCTAGTGCATATGCTGCGGACGCGGATCGTCGAGCCGGTTTCTGTGGTACTTGGCCGCGCGCGCTCTGCTGGCCCGAGGCGAGGATCCTCGAACTTGTCTTGTGCGATGCGCTCCGGCCTCGATCTCTTGTATTAGTTTATGGAAGGAAAATGATTGTATCCCCCCGGGGGATCGCTTCCTCCCAACCTCCGCACGCAGCGTGCGACGCGTGTCCCCCGGGGCCCACCTTATCGCTTCCTTCCTCCAATCCTTTCTTCCCCACGATACGTAAGATAACAGAGACAAACTCCATGGTCGACCTCGCCGATGCGCCGCCGCCTGAGCCCGACCCTGGTACCCACCCCCTCACCCAACCACAGCGCACCTCACTGGCGGTCCCCATGGATGCCGCCCCGAGCTCCGTCTTGGCGCTGTCCAGACGCCCCACGCCGAGATCCGCCGGTGCGTCGCCCCGGCCTCCCCCGCGCGGGGACACTTCGCATCGAACTTCGCATCGAGCGGCGCCGTCGGTGCTTCCTCGACGACGGCCGCAAGGACACTGGCCGGTCTCGTCGCGCCCTCATCTGCTCCTACATCTCCTCCCCTCTCACCTCTCCCATTCAGCGGAGGTCGCGGGCGGGAGCGGCGCTGGCCGTTAAGGAGCGCAGGGGCACCAAGGCAGAGCTCGGGGAGAAAGCTGCAGCTGGCAAATGATGCTGCAGGTTGTGGTCCATGGTGCTAATAAACCATGGCTGGATTTTTTGCTCTAAGGGGGATGATGGTGATGCTACCGGCGGCATCAGGCGATGCTACCAACTGCAGTCGAGGGTGCTACCATGGGCTCCACCTGCACCGACGCCGCCCGAGGATGCTCGCCACCGTGAAGGGCGCGACTTGCTACTTTGGGCCCCAGGATTTGCTACCGGCGGAGGTCGATGTTGCTACCTTAGGGGTTCGGCGTTGCTACCGGCCGAACCGAGAACTACGTTAGCCATCCGGCGTTGCTACCGGCGGAGGGCGGCTTTTGCTACCGGGAGAGGCCGTCTTTGATACATTAGGTGTAGGGTGTTGCTGTCTTGGGCGGACGTTTTTGCTAAATTAGTATATTTTTTCTGATATAACCTTTTAGCCGTTTTGCTACAACTGCACAATATATTTGCTACGACGTCTCCGGCGAGGTCTCCGGCGATGTCTCCGGCGAGTTCTCCGGCGATGTCTCCGAAGATATCCGTTTTTGCTACATTAGTATTTTTTTTTGCTACGCGATCTCCGGCGAGGTCTCCGGCGAGGTCTCCGGCGAGCTCAGCCTTTTTATTTAATTTCGTGACTGAACCGTTTTTTGCTACAATGTAGCAAAAGCGGGGTTATTTTTTTGCTGCCGGGAGGTGTTTTTTTGCTACATTCAGTAAAAGCTGATCTAGCCGTCCAAGATGGCCGATCCGACGGCTGGCGACCCGGGGGCTGGGAAATCAGATCCCCCGGGGGACGCCCAGCAGTTTCCTTTATGGAACCAGCAGCAACGCAAAGCTCAAACACCAGCAAGTAAACGGACTCGCGGTATCGATCGGAATCGGAGACCCTAGCTAGATGTACGTACGTACATGGTACAACACGGTTGGACACGGAGTCACATACAGATATATACGCGTAACGTACGTACAGCCAGTCGGACACGGAGTTCACTAGCCAAGCCAACGACCAGCTGCACGTCATGGCCGATGGACCTTTGGACATTTTTAAAATCGAGGCGAAAGCTTGGCTTATTTATTTATTTCGCGATTTTTTTTGATATATCAATAATCATCCATAATAGTACAAAGAACCTAAAAAGTAACAAAATATACAAATAGATCTATGGACCACCTAGGAATGACCACACATTGGGGCGAGCCAAAAGTGTCACTACGGCTGATCAAAGCTTGTCGTAGTAGAACATGTTGTATTAGAAAAAAAGGGAAGTTATCGTGCTAAGGCTGCAAAGAACCAACACACCAGAGCAACCATCGCCAAACATAAGACTCATAGATCGGAAGAGCCATAACTAAAACTGCAGCAACAAACACAAAAACCGACTAGATCCCAAGAGATTTACGGGATGCAAACTCTAAGCACCCTCCGCCAGTGCTAGACGCACCACCGAAGAAAGGATAGAGTGGGGAGGACCTTATTTTGACTTCAAGATATAGTTACCACCTCACAGTCTAAAACAAGACACTGAGAAAGAAATCTAAAGAAGGAACGGGAACAGTTTCGCCGGCGAGGACCCGTAATCCGCCACGCCTCCACCGTGTAAAAGGACATCCTCTTGTTTTGTTATTAACTATCCCATAATACAAGATGTTATTACAACTAATAGATAATTATATTAGTTGTAATAACATCTTATATTATCAGACGGAGTGATACTACCCTGTCCCTCCTTTCATATTTATGGAGTAAAAGGAAGAGTGTTGTCTCCTTTAAATTAAGAAAAAAAAACAAGTAAAACCCGAGTCAACCAGGGATAAGCCCCCCTCCAACATCACACACCAGTCCTAAGAAGTTGCGATGCACCGAGTCCTAGCACGTTGCCAGTTGTTCTCCTTCAGCCACCACCCTCCTCTCTTCAGCATAGGGCACCACCCTCCTCTCTTCCGCAGAGCGAAGCTAGGTTTTCTCGTCTTACATAAAAAAATGGAGTACCAAGTCAGGGTTACGGTTTGTTGTGTGGGCCCTTTACACATATGTTGATCAACTATACGAATTGCACTTGCTCAAAGGGACTATAATGGATAACCAGGTGGTCTTTAGTGGTTTAGGGTTTAGGACTATAATGATACAAATACAAATCTCCTATGAATCACCACATACTATTTCCATGTAATTAGATTCATAATTTGGTCGTGGGTCAATCGGTGTCGGGTAGACCTGCCCAAGGGGCTGGCCCAGCATGGAACGACAATATAAACCTCTAGATCTAGATAATGGCCCAGGTAAGACCCGGTAACTAAACGGGCTGGCCCATTTAAGCCTTTTGAACTGTTTACAAAAAAATAGGGAAAACTAGAAAAATAGGGAAACAAGAAAAAACGTTGTATTTGTTAGCCCACATACCAAGCATGCCTCGGGGGACAAGGAGATAGCCCACATACCAAGCATGCCTCGGGGGACAAGGAGATGGACGCGTCTCGTCTTGCGATGCACACGGCCCGCATGACTCGTCCAGCCCAGCAGACGCTACCTGGGTGACAACTAGACCAAGTGGTGGCAAGCACGCCATCCCATCTACTTAAGGCATCAAATGTCAAAGGAGAGAAGCATCCTCGAGGTCACGGTTTGGGCGGCGGCTAGGATTTTCCATTGTAATCGAATATTACCACCATCGTTGTAATCGAATATTGCCACCATATACTTCTGATAAGAATAGATCCCAATGATATCCTGACATTTGTTATCAGATTTGCCGGGTCGATCTCCTTTTTCCCACCACACTAGAAACCCGCCGCTATATCGCCAATTGACATCGCCTCCTCTCCACCATGGATCCCGCTCTCAAGGAGTATCTCGACATATGAGGCAGGACACGGCGCGTCGCTCTTGACTAAGAACCGGGAGACGTTGTCGATGCAGTTGTGCCAGGAATCAGCTTCGTTCATGGCCCGGCAGGAGGCCATGTCAAGCCAGATCGCAAATCAGACCACTCAACTAGCTGATTTAAGTCCCTTCCCTTCGTCTACAGAGGAGAGGGGCGATTTTCTGAAACCCACCCGGTCAACCCACCTCGCCGCCGCGGATCCGGCCATTTCCTCCCCTCCGTCGGCTGCTCCGGCAGCGGGAGGGTGGGGGAACGCAGGATCTCGGTGTGTATATAGTGTAGGGCTTGCTAGGTCTTCAGCCGGCGGCGTTGGGGGGGGCGGCGGCGCTGCCGGTGGTGTGTTGTGCAGGTGGAGATCTTCCCCTTCGACGACGGCGCTCCGGTGGAGCTCTGAAGTGGATCTGCTGCCTGTGTCGCGCTCGCAGCTCTGGGCAGCTGCCGTGGGCGATTTCCCCGCGCCGGAGTTCGAGGACTACGACTTCGGCTTGTCAAGATCTGGATCCAGCTCGTGTTGAAGCAAGCGTGCGTTGTGGCCGGAGGAGGAGGATGGAGGCTCCCCGGAGTTCGAGTTCCGATGACTTCCCGTCCGCCTGGGGACATCTGCCGTTCCAAGGATTGTGTGGCGATGCGGCGGCGGCGCGCCGTCGGTGCGTTCTGTTCCTCGTCGGTGGCTTCGCTTTACAGAAGAAGGACTTGGTTGTAATTTTGTGTTTCATGGAGATCCTTTCTGTAATTGTCTTGCTTTAATGATATGGCTGTTTCCTCGCAAAAAAAAACTAGCTGATTTATGTGCATGGAAGCCGAATCTCGAAGCCCGTTTCATGCAACTCCAAGCTACCGTGGCGGATCTGCAACAAGCGCCTCCGTCTAGTGCTGCAGCTGCAACCGCGTGTGGATCGGAAGCGGCTCAAGCCACCTACAAACCTTCGCACTACGTCAATGTTTGATCCACGGGCCAGTTGGCCACGACTCCATCAACACACCGCGCATGTTCCTGATTCTACAGCGTTGGCTTGCCAAATCATCGCGAGTCTGGGTGCAAAAATCCTACCATGTCGTTTCCCCTTTCTCTGGTGATAAACCAATCCTATGGAGAACTTTTGCCAAAAACTACTTCCAATTATTGCCATCCATGATTCATATTGGGTTAGCATGGACATTCTCCATTTCTCTGGACTAGCAGGGATCTGGCTCCAATCAGTGCAAAAAAAAAATAGTCACACTCCATTGGGATGCTTTTACTCCTTTAGTATGTACACGTTTTGGGCGTGATAGCCACACTTCCTGATATTACAGTTCTGTAAATACAATTCTTTTTTTTTGCAGGTCTATAAATACACTTCTGTTGTCATAAGCCACATGCAGGGTGCGTGTGTTACTTTGACTTTAACATTTACTTGTCGAGGAGAGGAGAGGAGATGAGAGGAGAGGAGATGAGAGGAGAGGAGAGGAAAGGGCATTCTACTTTGAGATAGATATGTATCCCTGCCATGTATATATAGCCGTTAGTCATCAGGTGACATCAGGTGAATTTTTGGTCCATGGTGAAGTCAGAAGAATGAATATCATGAAGGTCGGATTGGTGGACTAGCTAAAAGAAGTTCGAGTCTCCGTGATACTGAGAGATTTTCTTGGCGTTCCGGGCTCCGCAGTAGTGTTATGCATGTGGGGGCGGTAGCATAGGTGAATTTCAGAGTCTTACCTCTCAGAGTGAAAACACAAGGTCTAGCCTTAATTGGTTGTGCCTGGCAATGACTTTGTTGGAGGCATTGTTTTGAGCGTGGGGACTATCTTCAAGGTGAAAACCTAAAATCTTTAGTCGGGCGACGACGGCGCTGATGCACTGTTCCCTTCTTGGAGGCGTCGCTTTTGGAGAGTCTGTATTTTAGGTGTTGTCACGGTGGTGGTTGTATTGCTGTTGCTAGGTCTGAAATGCTGTAGCGGGATTTTTATTTCTTTGTTTTCTTTACTCTTTTTTTGGTTGTATGTATCCGTACTGTTACTAGAGTGGGGCGTTGTTGCAGAGGTTGAGTGTAATTGGTATCTTTTGATATTAATATATTACCTTTATCTAAAAAAATATAGCCGGTAGTGGGATGATTGAATCTCAATCTTGCAATCCATCATCAGTCGTAGCCTGAGCGTCGTCTTGCATATGTTAGATTTGTTTGACAAATCTAATCAGAAATTGTTATGCGTGCCGTCGTGTCTATGCTTCCCAGTAGTTATGTACAGTCAATCAATTATATAATTCCCAAAAGGCCTAGAACACATCTTCGTTGTTCATGGAGGATGGAAGACTACGAACATAATTTTCACAAAAGAAGGTGTAATCGTGTAATAAATAGAATTATTAAAGAGTCCAAAAAATTCATAGCTCTAGATACTCCAAGCCAGTACAATCGAAGAGAAATAATGAGAAGATCTACGAAAATCCTAGCTAGTCTTGATCTACAAACTCTCTTAATGGCTTCTCCAACTGTTTCATCACTGCCTCCCACCCTGCATGTGTCGGGTGCATGTCGTCCCAGTAGAAAAATTTGCTAGACTTGTCGCACACCGTGTAAAGAAGCTCCGACGAGTCGCCTTGTTGTCCACAGTAACCCTTTGAATCGAAACTCTCACAGCACGGCGACAACTTCCGCTTGAATTGCTTGGATAGCTCTTGGCCTTTACCTATAGGCACATCAGATAAAATTGTTCGTATCAATTTCAAGCACACAATCAAATTCATAGATTAGAAATCTTGTACTTATAATAGCATTGATACAATGATACTTGCAGATGCATGCATGTATGTACGTACCTGGTACATTATCCACGATGTTACTGAAGCCGGTGTAGAGGTCGACAACATGGACATTCTTCTTTGCTTCCATCACTTGTTTCAGGTTATTGTTATGGACAGATGCACCCAGGTTTCCGAAGACGTCACACGCGGTGTAGTTGCTTGTCCTTGTTTGTGATGGAGTGCAGCCAACAGGGTGCAAGTTGTTCACAAGAACCTTTGTTACCCCGAGCTTCTGCAGTTGGTCCACATTGTCGGCAATCTCCTTGGTCACCTTTGAAATATAAGCATTGATCTGCATACATACATGATAGTATCAGAATTAGTAAGTAAGAAGCAGAGATAAATAAATAAATAAATAAATAACGCCGGTAGCTACTCACATCGTTGGGTGTAGTGAGGCCAATCACGCCTGTGTTCGCATGGTAGTCGTTGCCAGAGATGGCCACCAGCGCCACGGAGCGACTCAATTGCTTCTCTGAGATGATCCCGTCTTTAACCATCTTCTTGAAAGTGTCCACTTGCTTGGCGAGGGTGGGGACCTTGTGTGCCGACGTGGTTTCCAGCACGCCAGCGCCACCATGAGCGAAGGTCATGCCGGACGGGTCGCATGTCTTCTCCGCCGTGAGGGCATGGGCTGGAGGTGCTTCCTCGAGCCCGATGATCGTTGCTAAAATTAAGGAACCAGAGATCACATGAGTAAGTATATATACTACACCAGCTACTAATTGACAATCATACCGAGTAGTACATACCAATGAAATCAGACTGAATTTTGTAGTTGGAGAAGCGTCCCGACGGAGTATTTGGTCGCGGGTTTCCATCGGCGTCAACATAGGAGGAGCCGTAGGGGTATGCCCACTGCCGGGACATCTGGGTGACAGGGTCGGTTAGCGGGAGGTTCCCGTTGTCGGCGAAGTCATCCCCGAAGACGAAAAGGCTGTAGCTTGACAGCTTCTTCTGATGGCCGTCGGCAGGGGCAGGCCGGGCCTCAACGCCATTGGGGTTCAGAACAAGGAGGACGAGGAGGATGACGCCCAGGACGGTCCTATGGAGCTTCATTGTCTCTAGTCGAGTGCTTATGTTTGCGGGCGCGGATACGAGGATCCTCGAACTCGTCTTCTGCGATGCGCTCCTCTCTTCCTATTTATGGAACCTGCAACGCAAAGCTCAAATACCAGAAAGGTAAAGTCGTAAACGGACTCGCGGTGTCGGTCGGAATCGGAGACCACAGCTAGATGTACGTTCGGGCTACAGCACGGTTGGACACGGAGTCATGTACAGGTACGCGTACAGCACAATCGGACACGGAGTTCACTACCCAAGCCAACGACCAGCTGCACGTCATGGCCCTCATTGCATATGGTGAACCCTTCGGGCTTTCTCCTTTGAATATTTTAAGAATCGAGCTGAAACCTTGGCCTATTTATTCATTTCACAAAAAAATTATCGATCTATCGTAGATAACCATCCAAGCAGTACAAAGAATCTAAAAAGTAACAAAAAATACAAATAGATATATGGACCATCTAGCGACGACTACACACATTGGCACGAGCCAAAAGTGTCACTGCAGCCGGTCAAAGCTTGTCTTAGTAGAACATATTATAGTAGAAAAAACAGAAAGTCGTCGTGCTCAGGTTGCAAAGAACCAACACACCAGATCAACCATCGCTAAAGATGAGACTCGTAGGTCGGAAGAGCCAAAACTAAAACTGCACCAACAAGCATGAAAATCGACTAGATCCCAGGAGATTCACGGGATGCAAACTCTAGGCACCCTCCGCCGGTGCTAGACGCACCACCAAAGAAAGAATAGAGTGGGGAGGGCCTTATTTTTTACTTCAAGATATAGTCGCCCCCTCACCATCTAAAATAAGACACTGAGAAAGAAAGAACGGAACGGTTTCGCCCGGCGAGGACCCGTAATCCGCCACACCTCCAACTCCCCAAGGCCATAAGAGGCGGAACTGATTGGCGGGAACGCCAGTAAGGGGACACAATCCTAGATGAGTTTTAGTTTTAGGACCACCTCTTGTTTTGTTATTAACTATCCCATAATATAAGATGTTATTACAACTAATATATGAGTATGAGTATGTTGGTTGTACTAACATCGAAAACTTCAAATGGAGACCAAGCTACGTGTAGTCCTTTATTTTTAAAATTAAAAAATCATAGTTTTAAGTTTAAAAAATCTGAAAAAAATCCTGAATGTAGACAATAATGAAATTTACAAACGTGCAAAATCTCAATGTTAATTTTTTTTTGTATTGTAGACTACACAAAAATGACAAAATCTGACAGGTTTTATAGTTTTGAAATATGCACTATTCACTATTCTCATATCCACATATTTGTTATTTTTGTGTAGCCTAAAGTACTAAGAATTTCACATTGAGATTTTTCATGTTTGTAGATTCTATCATTGACTATATCTAGGAATATTTTTCAGATTTTTTGAAACTTAAAACTGTGATTTCTGAATTTTTGAAAATAAAGAGCTACATGTAGCTCGGCCTCTATTTGTCCACTCTCATAATAACATCTTATATTATATGATGGAGTGATACTATCCTGGCCCTCCTTCCATATTTATGGAGTAAAAGGAAGAGTGTTGTCTCTAGGGGTGGACCCTAAGGATGTGCTCGGATCGTTTAAGCCTACTAATAAGAATAGGGTGGGAGTCTTTGCAAGCAATATGTTTGTTCTTTTCTTTTCTATCAGTAGAAGGAGTTACCAATCCGTGTCGATAATAAGTAATTTCGATCTAGTCAAGATCATTAAGACTCGAATCGTTAAGCTCGTTTAATAACGAGCTAAAATCATTCTTTGGCTTGGCTCGTTATGTGCATGTGAGTGCTTGCGAGCTACTCGTTAAGAATCGTTCAGAATAGACATGCACATGTAGCTAAACATATATATCTACCTTATCAGTATTGAGATTAACATTATGGGTCAGAGTGATTCTACCCTGGCCCTCCTTGCATATTTATGGAGTAAAAGGAAGAGTGTTGTCTCAGGAAAAAAACAAGTAAAACTTGACTCAACCAAGGATACCCCCCCCCCCCCCCTCCAACATCACACACCAGTCCTAAGAAGCTGTGGTGCGCCGAGTCCCAGCACGTTGCCAGTTGTTCTCCTTCAGCCACCACCCTCCTCTCTTGAGCATAGGGCACCACCCTCCTCTCTTCCGCAGAGCGGAGCTAAGTTTTCTCATCTTACAAAAAAAAGGGAGTACCAAGTGAGGGTTAGGGTTTGTTGTCATCCCAAAAGTTCTAGTCTTGTTCCCATCCCAAAAGTTCTTGGCGGCAGAGCGGAGCTAGGGTTCTAGTCTTGTTCCCATCCCAAAAGTTTTTGGCGGCGAGCACCATGTATTCATGGTAGTTGGTCTTGAGATCATCCGGACCCCACTCAATGGGATCCTCATCACTTTCACTTGCTTCATGCTCCTTCATCTTCAATGCGAGGTTGGGCTTGCGGGTGTTGTGAGCACGTGCAACAAGATCCTCTGCATTCTTCTTTGAGATGTCCAAAGCGATGACTTCGCT
Organism: Lolium rigidum; assembly: GCF_022539505.1. NCBI lineage: Eukaryota > Viridiplantae > Streptophyta > Magnoliopsida > Poales > Poaceae > Lolium > Lolium rigidum. The sequence goes on along the minus strand of NC_061509.1, from coordinate 6,441,072 downwards.
AAGGACCTCATCGGATGTCATAGCACGGAAGGGGGCATTTTGGCGGATGGCCGTCAACTTGACTTCCTCATAAGGGAGGAGAGCATTGTCGAACTTTCTTTTGATCCAATGGTCATCCACAAAAGTTGCTCCAAGATCTTGCATTTGCACGGCAAGAGCGATGAGGCAACGGTACATCTCTTCTGGAGATTCTCCTTCCATCATGACGAAGTTGTCGGCAATGTTGTTCACTTCATCGAAATGAGTGCTTTGAATGCTCTCATTTCCACAGAAGAGCTTTGATACGTCTCCGACGTATCGATAATTTCTTAAGTTCCATGCCACATTATTGATGATATCTACATGTTTTATACACATTATATGTCGTATTAATGCATTTTCTGGCACTAACCTATTAACGAGATGCCGAAGAGCCGGTTGCTGTTTTCTGCTGTTTTTGGTTTCAGAAATCCTACAAAGGAAATATTCTCGGAATTGGACGAAATCAACGCCCAGGGTCCTATTTTTGCACGAAGCTTCCAGAAGACCGAGGGGGAAAGGAAGTGGGGCCACGAGGCGCTGACACCACAGGGCGGTGTGGCCTGGGCCCTGTCCGCGCGGCCCTGGTGTGTGGGGCCCTCGTGTGGCCCCCGCGTTGCCCTTCCGCCTAATTAAAGCCTCCGTCGCAAAACCCCCAGTACCGAGAGCCACGATACGGAAAACCTTACTGAGACGCCGCCGCCGCCAATCCCATCTCGGGAATCATCTCCCGGAGGACTCTTCACCGCCATTGTCGCCTCCGGAGTGATGAGTGAGTAGTTCACCCCTGGACTATGGGTCCATAGCAGTAGCTAGATGGTTGTCTTCTCCTCATGTGCTTCATTGTCGGATCTTGTGAGCTGCCTAACATGATCAAGATCATCTATCTCGTAATTCTATATGTTGTGTTTGTCGGGATCCGATGGATAGAGAATACTATGTTATGTTGATTATCAATCTATTACCTATGTGTTGTTTATGATCTTGCATGCTCTCCGTTATTAGTAGAGGCTCCGGCCAAGTTTTTGCTCTTAACTCCAAGAGGGAGTATTTATGCTCGATAGTGGGTTCATGCCTCCATTAAATCCGGGACGAGTGACGTAAAGTTCTAAGGTTGTGGATGTGTTGTTGCCACTAGGGATAAAACATTGATGCTATGTCCGAGGATGTAGTTATTGATTACATTACGCACCATACTTAATGCAATTGTCTGTTGTTTTGCAACTTAATACTGGAAGGGGTTCGGATGACAACCTGAAAGTGGACTTTTTAGGCATAGATGCATGCTGGATAGCGGTCTATGTACTTTGTCGTAATTCCCAATTAAATCTCACAATACTCATCATATCATGTATGTGCATTGTTATGCTCTCTCTATTTGTCAATTGCCCGACTGTAATTTGTTCACCCAACATGCTATTTATCTTATGGGAGAGACACCTCTAGTGAACTGTGGACCCCGGTCCATTCTTTTACATTGAATACAAATCTGCTGCTATTGTTCTTTACTGTTCTTTGCAAACAATCATCATCCACACTGTACATCTAATCCTTTGTTACAGCAAGCCGGTGAGATTGACAACCTCACTGTTTCGTTGGGGCAAAGTACTTTGGTTGTGTTGTGCAGGTTCCACGTTGGCGCCGGAATCCCTGGTGTTGCGCCGCACTACATCTCGCCTCCATCAACCTTCAACGTGCTTCTTGGCTCCTCCTGGTTGGATAAACCTTGGTTTCTTTCTGAGGGAAAACTTGCCGCCGTACGCATCACACCTTCCTCTTGGGGTTGCCAACGGACGCGTGCTGTACGCGTATCAAGCTTGTCAATTTTATTCCATGCTTCTTTGGCGGTCTTGAGGGAACGGATGTGAGCGCGGTCCATGGATGTGACGGCCATGTGGATCATGTGGGTGGCGGTGACGTTGAGTTGGTCATCCACCACATCTCTTTTTGTCAAGTTTCTTGGATCTCGTGGTGAGTAACCTTCCTCAATAATACGCCATAGCTTGGTGGAAGCGTTGCGCACATGAAAACGCATTAAAAACTGCCAATTTTCAAAACTATTGGATTCAAGTAGCGGTGGTGAACCATGAGACACTATATGAGGCATTGTAATTGGAACATTTACGGCGTAATCACTTGGTGGTGGAACCACATGATTACCCCCTAAACGTTTCGCAACCGGTGGTTCATCCTTCCATTTTGATGAAGTGCCGATTTCCCCAAGCTCCTCCTCTTGAGGGACTTTAGCCTTTTGCGAGACAAAGTCAACAAGAGGAAATGGATTATCTTTTGGTGTGGAGACCTCGGGACTTGCCTTAGGATCTATGGCGGGGTTTGGTTTTGGAGCAACCAAATCCACCAACATAGCTTTCATTTGGCTTAAGATGGATGACTCCAATTTCTTGAGGTTATCCAACGTAGCCGTTGTGCTATCAGTGTTTCTTTGGAGGAGGTGGTTGCCCACCGGGAAGGGTCTCATTCCCAAGAGGCTCTTGTTAGGACATTTTGTAATATCCCAGGTTTAGAGGCAATAAAATGAGAGAACACCAAAGTGTGCATTGCATTCATGCATAGAAAATCCGGGGAATTTTCACGCTTCACATAAAACTTACCACAGTAACTGAAGTTTCACTTGACTTGCTGGAATTGAAGTAGATCATCAAGTCAAGTGCTATAAACTTCACTCGTGATCTCTTTACTAAAACCTTGTTTTGGGTAGAGATGATTTGATCTATGGGCTAGATCAAATAGTAGTAGAATTACAACAAACAAAACCTTAAGTAAGCATTAACTACAAGATCTTATAAAGGATCTTAACATGCCATTCCTTACAACAACACATGAATAATTATTCAATCCTAAATCATAGAACACAATTAATTAAGAAACTATGATTTACTTATCTTATCCATGTCTTCTACTAAATAAATGTTCCTACCATGAGTCACATGGTATATCTTTTCCACTACAATACTTGAATCCATGTCAAGAACATTCATATTCATTCTTCATTAACCTTGACCATTCCAATCTTATTTCCCAACTCATTCCATTAAACCTAGAGAAAGGAGAGAACTATTCATATGCTTATATCATCCATTAAATAGAACCTAGCTAAATATTTAAACCTTGTCCAAGGGAGGTAATTGTTGATACTAACCAATGTTATAATAAGTATAAGTAAAGTATTAAACCCTACTTGACCTAGCTAACACTTGCTAGTAAGTAAGAACCTCTTTTACTAGTGATTCAAGAGAGAGACAAGTGTTGTGATCATTACAACTTGGTAATGATCATAAACTCTAGAAAACCCTACCTATCTCATAAGAGCTCAACCTAATGAGGTATACTCAAGTATATGGACTTATACTTGATCTTGAAGAGAAAACCATAATTCACCAATGGATTGTTATGAGGCCAATACTTTGATCATTACAAATTGGGTGATGATCATAAACCCTAAGAATCTAATTGAGTGTGTTGAAAGAAGTATTAAAGAAGAAAGATTAGTGAGGAATAAGTGGATCATGTCTAATGCATGATTTTACTTTATAAATTGAGATGATAAGTTAAACCCATATATGTGAGGTATAGATCTCATTCTTCTCACGAAATAATAAGTAACTCATTAGTAGTTAACCAAACCAATACTCATGCCTTGTATAGAGTAGTTAGGATATTAGTTTTAAACCCTCGCCTATCAAAACATTTGAGACTAACCTAGCATTGCCTTGATACATTAGTTCTACTTAAGTGAGGAGGACAACCCTAGCTACTAAAACATAATCAAGCTTATACATATTTGAATCCCAATCCAAATATCACTTTGGATTATAATTATAACCCTGCCATGTCTCATGCCTATTAAATATTTCAACTAGTGAAGCATCACTAAAACCCTAAACTTTCCACATAGAATCCACCCCACATAAAATATTGTTTCCTAACTTGTGTATCATGGATCACAAGTATAAACCAAGCCACATATGCTTATGGACTAAATGTCTTTGGTGAGTAGAATGGAACCAATACCCTATTTTACTTTGCTATCCAAATACCTGGTTTAGTGAACCAAATGAAATAGTATTCAGATAAGTAATTTAGTTAACCATAATGAGCATAGGATCTATCTCGGATAATTTAAGCTAGAAGTTGCTAAGCAAGATTGATAATTATAGAGTTTGTTCAACCATTTTCTTAAACCCTAGAAATAATCACTCACATAAAATCATGAACCAATCCCATTTCCATCCTCCATTTCACCACTACTTAAAATACTAGCCATAATTAAAAATATATGTGAACCTCACTATTGTTAAGTAATAACAAAACTTAATGACATGCTTAACATGCACCTATTATAAAATTCAAACCATTTAAATATATCTGGTTCCTAAATAAAAAAAAAATTAATTGAGACAAACATTTAACCCATATCCATATGAAATTAGAATACCTCTCACAACAACACAAATTTAATCAAAGATTAAATATTTGTTTGAACCAAACAATTATGCAATATGTAACTATATTAAATTCTATTGAGAATCAAAATTAGAAAACCTGCAAGAATAAACAAGTATTCAAAATGGAATCAAATAGCAAATTCAAAACAGAAATTTAAAAGAGAAAAGAGAGGGAAAGGCTTACCTTACCTAGTGGACCTCAGCGAGCCAACGCAGCCCAAACCAGCCCAAGCACCATGCCACCTTTGTGCGAGAAGCCAGCTTGGCCCGGCCCAACATACCCCTTCGTGGGATAAGAACGAAGAAGACCAACTTCGTCTTCCTCTCACCCGCGCTCGACAAGCACGATGCCGTGGCCACCCGCTCCTCGCCGCCGTCGATCTCTCCTTGAGCGGCCGCGTGACGAGGCGCATCGCTAGAGCCTATAAATACCCCCGGATGAATCCTAGTTCTCAATTTCTTCTTTTCCCTCCAATTTTCTCCTCGGACCGAAACCCTAGCTCGCCGGTCATCTCTTCTCGCCGGCGATTCGAGCACTCCCGAGCCAAGCCGTGGACGCCATCGTCTTCCTCGTCCTCGACTTGCTCGGCTAGCACCGAGGAATCGGGCCGGAGCGTCCCGGAGCGTCACCGTCAAGCTCAGCATCTCCGACGCCGGTCACCGTCGTCGCCGCCGATTGCGACCATCCTAGGCCACGCCGTCAAGCTCTCTCGTGTTCCTGGTGAGCTACTCGTCTCACCGGTGCCCCCGGCCGGCTCGATTATGCTTCATATCATCGTCGCACCGTGAGCTCCGTGAGCACCGCCGCCTCGCCTCGCCGTCGTTCATACTCCGGCGACCATTAGGTAGCGGCGATAGCATCATTAGCTTCCTTATCGTGTGCCGAGGAGAGCGGTAGCATCCAATCGTCCGGGAGGGCCTAGGTCTCCGGCGCCGTCGTCAACTGCCTCGCCGGAGGTGAGCTCCCGCGCCATGTTTCGATTTTGACTTGGTCCGCTCCCACGTGGCTGCCACGCTGGACCAGACCCCACCTGTCTGTGAGAGTAGCTAGATCTGAATCGGTGCAAATAGCATTTTCTCGTTTAATTTAAAAACCAGGAAATATCCGAAACTTTGCGAAATAGATAAAATTCATTTCAACTCAGAAAAACATGAATAATATATCAAAATGCTCACAAAAATAAACTCTATTCAAATAAAATATAAAACAAAAATGTGTGTCAAAATAAAAATTCACTTATTTTTAACCTTATTAATTATGCCATTTCAATTATTTAAAATACAATTTGAATTCAATAAATTGTTAAGTGTAAAAATTAAATTTTTAACTATTCAGTAACTAAGTAAAATGTTAGGATTAATTTTATTTACCATATTTGCATTAACTTAATTATTAGTGGTAATTCATAAACCCTAATTCACAAATTACCATTTACCATTTTCTTTAAATAGTAATAACTCAAGAAAATATTATAAGCCAATATTATTTTGTTAAATCAAACTTATTTACTTAAGCATCTTTAGTTAACAAGTTAATTATTCTAAAAACTAATAACAATTGTTAAACCCTAGTACTTAATTAAACCTAAACAAGAATTGCCCTAATTATTAATTCTTGTGGAAATTAATAAAATGTTAAACCATTACTAATTTTGATTCAAAGTAATTAGTAACCACAACTATATTGCCAATCATAATTTTAAGAGTTGTACCATAATTTAGAAACCCCTAGTTTTAATTTAAGTAAGACATTGATCTCATTATTTCATGTGTTCATCCATAGTAGTTGCAAACCTAAAACCCTAGGGGTTTACTACATGTGATCATTACACTTTAGTAGTAACTCTAAAACCCTAGTTGCTTATCACATGTGATCATGTGAATATCACCTTACCTATAGAACCTTATTATATGACCAACAAATACAAGTCATGATCCACCAACATAGAACCAATTCACATGAGATTGTCATTTCATGTTCCTATTCTTAATTAAAACCTATATGATTCACTAGTATCCCCTAGGTATAAACCCTAGCTTGTTACCACATATTAGCACCATTGATCATCAATCCATTATACCACACCATTAGGATCAACCTTAATCATCATAATTTAGTAGAACTATAATTATGAACCCTAGTATCAACCTTGTGTAATAATTCACAACACATGCTCCCATTCCACTCAACCCCTACTTAGTAATTGATAAGCCACTTAGCTTAGAAGCAATTAGAGATTACTTAGTAAGTAGTTGTGAAGCCATAGTAAACCCTAACTCAAAGCAAAACCTTGACCATCAATTTTTGATATGGTACCATAATCAACCTTAGTAATAAACCTGCTAATACTTACTACATATAGACCAATTCTATTTAAGGACCCAACTAGTTCCTATTAGTGAAACCAATTGAATCTAATATTCAACCCTAGAAGCCATAGCACATATGTATAATAGTTCATATTCTTATTTTAACCTCGTTCTTCAAAAGTTATTCTTTTGAAGTACAAATGTCAATCAAACCTTAGAAGCCCTATCCTTCTTTGAAATACTCATTATTTCTTAAACAACATGTTCTTCAAAAGTTATTCTTTTGAAGTATAATACAAGTAATCATCAACCATGTTCTGTAGAACTTAAAATTGACAACTGTTCTTTACATATTATTCCACCACTATTATTAGTGTGATTGATTGTTATGATGTATTATATCACTTGTATATGCTAGTCTTATAACCAAACCCTAATAAGAACCTTGATTGAGAACCATTCTAAAAGTACAACCAACCCTAAAGAAATCTTTATAACTCATCCATCCTAAATCATCGAGATTAGGTTACGCTCGGGACGATTGCATCTCATATTATGCATTATAGCATCTTTGCCAGCTTCTTTAAACATTGTCCTTACCGGACGATGATGGTATTTCAGCATTTGGAGTTATCACGTATCGAAGCTTTTGCCCGCATAATCTTGCAGTCAAGAAAGGCAAGTTCATCGCTTGCTCATGTCATTTGATTATTTTTATCAAACTATATGCAAAGTACTATACTTATCACTCATGCATTGAAAAGCAAATATTATTTTACAATTATGAATATGACTATGTGGTGGGCAATGGAACCATGGTATGTGTTGATATGGTGGAGGTTCCATTGCAATGGGTTATATCACCCTAGGATTAATTACCAATGCCGTCCAGTTGATTCTAGCGCCGTACAAATCGCGTTGACCATGAGATCTATAATGGCTCTGGGAAGCCAGCCGTATCTTTTCCCTTCGCACGCCAACGGATTGGTAGAGCCGGCGGGGTGTTGGAGGCACCGCCGTAGGTTGGGATAGCCTTTTAAATCCCCATCCATTAGTGATGATGGCTCTACGATCTATGAAGGATTGTCCAAAGTACACCATGAGTAAAGCCGTATTATCGGGGGAAGTCTACTGGAGGTGTGAGGGTGGACAAAAGGGTGGGTTTGCAGTCGCGGAGAAGGCGGTGTGGGCTTGGTTCTTATACCTGACCTCACACCAAAGGAAGTGTGAACGAGAAAGCTACTCGGTTGGCAACAAGGTTAAGTTCTCTTATGGGAAAAGTAACGCACCTCCGCAGAGGATACCGAATTGTGATCGTCACTCCCTGTTCCGGGAAGGAACTGCGAACGCGGCAGAAAGGAACTCCACGAAGTTCTGGTCAACCCGTGAAGACCGACGGGCATAGTTTTCAGAATAAAATAAACCTTTTGAAGAAATGTTTACAAAAACTTGCATTGGCCTATGACTTTCCGGTCTATGGCTGTAGCTAGTGCATGATACACATATTTCCTAATATGAACTTGCCGAGTACGCTCGTACTCATTCTATCTCGTTTGAACCCCCTTCTTAGAGCAAGGCACCGAAGGAGAAACTACCGTGGAACTCGAAGACAAAGGAGTCAACTGCAACGAGATGAAGAATCCAATCAAAGAAGTCAATGGAGTCAACTTCTGCATCAGCTATAATGGAAACCTAGACTAGTAATAGAAGGGAACCTTGCCCTAATCATAGCACCTAAGTAGCTAGATTTCTATAGCAAGCCAAGTAGCTCTTGAACTTGAGTTAGCAATAAGATAGACTACGAGTCGTTCTTCTGGAGCTTTATTTGAAGTTTTACCTCACTGTAAAGTAGGAGGCTGTGTGGATCTTATGTAAACAGTTCGTGTGTACTTCTATAGACATACCTTGGACTCGCATATGTTTCGTTGTACCACTCGAGAGATGTAATATGGGTGGAACGGTGTTTCACTTGTGTTATGTCAACGACTTGTGTACTACACCATGCAGTGGTACGCTGGGTCATCACAACTGGTATCGAGCAAATGCTTTGACCCTAGGATTAAAACCCTTTAAAGGAGACCTATAGGTTTTGGTAGTGTCTATAGGAAGTTATCTTAGCCAAACCAATTATTCTTTTGACTTGAGATGGGTATTCACTTGAGAATAATCCGGACACACTTGAGTCAATCTTTCTTATCTATACTTCTTAAATAAAGTTAGTTAGTTATCTTGCTTCATTCCAAATAACTAGAACACCTTTGAAGCTTAAGATAATGGGTGGTAGCAGACCACAGTTGGTATACAACACATGGTAGTCCAAAGAGAGGATACAACCATAAGGAAGATATCCTATTGGAAGAAGTATACCAATACAAGTATGGTTAGGTAAGAGTCATTTAAAATGTCAAATGACTGATGGTAAGTAAGGAAGATAAGTTATATAAGGTAGTATATGTCTATGATGAGTCAATCATAGGAGGTAAGGAAGAGTGATAGGAGTATTTAAGTCTACTTGTCATGGTAAAGTTGGTAATCATATATGATTCACTTGAGAATCATGATGTGAGGGAGTAGAACATCATAAGTACGTTAACAGAAGTATGATGAGGAGTAGGATTTAAGGAATAGTTCGAAAGCTTAGGCCTTAAAATCCTGGAAACCGTACTCAAGTATATTAGAACCATAGTCCTTAATTTAAAGAAGGCTTATTTAGAGCATATCACATAGAGAAATCCTAGAGTTATAGGTGGTATATTCTAAACAATCATGTGTTTAGAGTAGACATGTTAGAACTAATTGTATTATAGGAAGTAGTCCTCAATAGCACATATATATGGTATACTATTTTGTTAGTACTTCCAAAGAAAACTAGGTTAACTCCAACTATCCCAGGCCATTTTGTTTCAAGTTTGTCTCATTGCAAATATGCAATTAAGACAAATGTTGAGACAAATAGTAGAAATTCACGTATTGTGCTAAGTATCACGACCTAAACCTATGTAATGTGGTGTTATATACTACACATCTGATCCTGATGTTTAGGGATGTCTTACCCAATTATTATATTCAGGCATATAAGGATGTGTATTATAAGCACAAAGCTGGATTTTCTTGGATTTTATTGGATTTTCATTGATTGACTAGATCCATACATGAAGTTTGACTTTGATATGCAAATGCATGTTGCAATATCAAGCTCTTACTTGATGTTATAGGTCTAGAGGGTAAAGGTATTCGTGTGAGGAAGTGACGAATTCTGAAGATTTTGAAGATAAGATGAAGGTTCACTTGAAGAAGGAAGTAAAGTTGTGGGAAGTAACCACAATAATCCGAAGGGAGGACCAATCAAAACTCAATTCTATCCTTAAGCAAGGAGTACTTCAACATGGAAGTATCATGGAAGTGAGAAAAATAGTGAATATGGAGCAGCAGAAGTAGAGCTGTATTCATTATGGAAGAAGGAAATGCAAGTGAAGTCACTTACAATACTATTTTCATAGTATCAATAAGTGGTTATCTTGCAAAACAAACCCTAGAAGAAGGAAAATAGACAAGTGAAGTCGCAGCTGGTATAATAAGACCGCAACTGATATAGGATAATCATGAAGAGAAAGTATGTGAAGTGAGGTATATCTTAACTAAAACTATAAAAGTAGCCACAACTGGTAGGTAGATATTGACCTAAAACCATAACATAGTCACAGCTGGTATCCAATAAGTCACATCCGGTACTGGGTAGTCAGCACTGGTACCGTATAGCCTACAACTTGAACATTTCTTTACCCTAAAAGAAAGGGGGATTCCGCAGCTAGTATTTCACAAACTGGTATCTCGTGGTTGGTAAATATTTAGTCGGAGGATTCATAATGGATATCCACAACTCGTGTGGACACACCGTAAAGAATTCTTCGTGAGACTCTTGAAAAGTACAAACTATAAGCCAGACCAAGACTAATCTTCTAACCTTGGAGTTTAATGATTAGAAGAAAGGAAGTTGGAAGATCATTAGTACACTCCAAGGGGGAGAGGAAAGCTGAATGAGAAGTATTAAGATATAATATTTGGAGTATGATGGACTAAGAAGAAGGTCTGAACTGAGAGGAAGTCCGATCTTATTTTTATAAGGTTGTTGGGAACTACCCATATAAAAGTACTCTCAGGAGGTTATCAGACCAGAAGCCAAGGTTCATATCTCGAGGAAGTAAGGGTTAGACCTTAACTTGAGTGGGTAATTGTTATTACTTAGAACCAAGAGAACTTAAATAAGTATTAGATAATGAAGTTGGATGAAGAAGTTATCGGAGAACATGCAAAGCTTAAGAAGGCTTAAGACCGAAGGAGTTTGACTATACCAAAATATAAGCCGATTAGAAAGATTCCTTTCATGGAACCTAAAGAAACCAAAAGGAAGGTAACTAGCATAAACTAGAAGCCATGATTGGATGGACTAAATGAGTCTAATCCATTCGTAGGACTAGAGAACCAGAACCATGCCTATTATAAACACCTTACGAAGTACCATTACTTTCGTTATGGTAGTAAGGGAAAACAATACCCTGCTTTAAATGAATCTTTTAGAATTAAGGTTTGGGTATCGCAGCTGGTAAATCGTAGTGTCATATTACACCGCAACTGGATTACCGCAGCTGGTAGAACCAAGCTTTGAGTACCCAAATAGGAAGATGTCACCACAGCCATTAGTAAAATCCATTAACACCATAAGATGTCTTAATCCAAGAGTCTTCGAAGGGTAAGCCTATAAGCTTAGAGTGCTGGAAGAAATCATAGAATTAAAAGGAAGTATTAGTGCCAGACAACAGAAGACTTCCGTAAGGATCTGGACAAGAGATATATTCCACTATATTTAATGTGATCACCATGGAGTTGAAGGATGGTGATCTGTTCAAGTCTGTTCCACATTTCGAAACATGAGAGCGTTCGAACTTCGGGACGAAGTTCAGTTTAAGGGGGAGAGGCTGTAATATCCCAGGTTTAGAGGCAATAAAATGAGAGAACACCAAAGTGTGCATTGCATTCATGCATAGAAAATCCGGGGAATTTTCGCGCTTCACATAAAACTTACCACAGTAACTGAAGTTTCACTTGACTTGCTGGAATTGAAGTAGATCATCAAGTCAAGTGCTATAAACTTCACTCGTGATCTCTTTACTAAAACCTTGTTTTGGGTAGAGATGATTTGATCTATGGGCTAGATCAAATAGTAGTAGAATTACAACAAACAAAACCTTAAGTAAGCATTAACTACAAGATCTTATAAAGGATCTTAACATGCCATTCCTTACAACAACACATGAATAATTATTCAATCCTAAATCATAGAACACAATTAATTAAGAAACTATGATTTACTTATCTTATCCATGTCTTCTACTAAATAAATGTTCCTACCATGAGTCACATGGTATATCTTTTCCACTACAATACTTGAATCCATGTCAAGAACATTCATATTCATTCTTCATTAACCTTGACCATTCCAATCTTATTTCCCAACTCATTCCATTAAACCTAGAGAAAGGAGAGAACTATTCATATGCTTATATCATCCATTAAATAGAACCTAGCTAAATATTTAAACCTTGTCCAAGGGAGGTAATTGTTGATACTAACCAATGTTATAATAAGTATAAGTAAAGTATTAAACCCTACTTGACCTAGCTAACACTTGCTAGTAAGTAAGAACCTCTTTTACTAGTGATTCAAGAGAGAGACAAGTGTTGTGATCATTACAACTTGGTAATGATCATAAACTCTAGAAAACCCTACCTATCTCATAAGAGCTCAACCTAATGAGGTATACTCAAGTATATGGACTTATACTTGATCTTGAAGAGAAAACCATAATTCACCAATGGATTGTTATGAGGCCAATACTTTGATCATTACAAATTGGGTGATGATCATAAACCCTAAGAATCTAATTGAGTGTGTTGAAAGAAGTATTAAAGAAGAAAGATTAGTGAGGAATAAGTGGATCATGTCTAATGCATGATTTTACTTTATAAATTGAGATGATAAGTTAAACCCATATATGTGAGGTATAGATCTCATTCTTCTCACGAAATAATAAGTAACTCATTAGTAGTTAACCAAACCAATACTCATGCCTTGTATAGAGTAGTTAGGATATTAGTTTTAAACCCTGCCTATCAAAACATTTGAGACTAACCTAGCATTGCCTTGATACATTAGTTCTACTTAAGTGAGGAGGACAACCCTAGCTACTAAAACATAATCAAGCTTATACATATTTGAATCCCAATCCAAATATCACTTTGGATTATAATTATAACCCTGCCATGTCTCATGCCTATTAAATATTTCAACTAGTGAAGCATCACTAAAACCCTAAACTTTCCACATAGAATCCACCCCACATAAAATATTGTTTCCTAACTTGTGTATCATGGATCACAAGTATAAACCAAGCCACATATGCTTATGGACTAAATGTCTTTGGTGAGTAGAATGGAACCAATACCCTATTTTACTTTGCTATCCAAATACCTGGTTTAGTGAACCAAATGAAATAGTATTCAGATAAGTAATTTAGTTAACCATAATGAGCATAGGATCTATCTCAGATAATTTAAGCTAGAAGTTGCTAAGCAAGATTGATAATTATAGAGTTTGTTCAACCATTTTCTTAAACCCTAGAAATAATCACTCACATAAAATCATGAACCAATCCCATTTCCATCCTCCATTTCACCACTACTTAAAATACTAGCCATAATTAAAAATATATGTGAACCTCACTATTGTTAAGTAATAACAAAACTTAATGACATGCTTAACATGCACCTATTATAAAATTCAAACCATTTAAATATATCTGGTTCCTAAATAAAAAAAAAATTAATTGAGACAAACATTTAACCCATATCCATATGAAATTAGAATACCTCTCACAACAACACAAATTTAATCAAAGATTAAATATTTGTTTGAACCAAACAATTATGCAATATGTAACTATATTAAATTCTATTGAGAATCAAAATTAGAAAACCTGCAAGAATAAACAAGTATTCAAAATGGAATCAAATAGCAAATTCAAAACAGAAATTTAAAAGAGAAAAGAGAGGGAAAGGCTTACCTTACCTAGTGGACCTCAACGAGGCCAACGCAGCCCAAACCAGCCCAGCACCATGCCACCTTTGTGCAGAAGCCAGCTTGGCCCGGCCCAACATACCCCTTCGTGGGATAAGAACGAAGAAGACCAACTTCGTCTTCCTCTCACCCGCGCTCGACAGCACGATGCCGTGGCCACCTGCTCCTCGCTGCTGTCGATCTCTCCTTGAGCGGCCGCGTGACGAGGCGCATCGCTAGAGCCTATAAATACCCCTGGATGAATCCTAGTTCTCAATTTCTTCTTTTCCCCTCCAATTTTCTCCTCAGACCGAAACCCTAGCTCGCCGGTCATCTCTTCTCGCCGGCGATTCGAGCACTCCCGAGCCAAGCCGTGGACGCCATCGTCTTCCTCGTCCTCGACTTGCTCAGCTAGCACCGAGGAATCGGGCCGGAGCGTCCTGGAGCGTCACCGTCAAGCTCAGCATCTCCGACGCCGGTCACCGTCGTCGCCGCCGATTGCGACCATCCTAGGCCACGCCGTCAAGCTCTCTGTGTTCCTGGTGAGCTACTCGTCTCACTGGTGCCCCCGGCCAGCTCGATTATGCTTCATATCATCGTCGCACCGTGAGCCTGTGAGCACCGCCGCCTCGCCTCGCCGTCGTTCATACTCCGGCGACCATTAGGTAGCGGCGATAGCATCATTAGCTTCCTTATCGTGTGCTGGAGGAGAGCGGTAGCATCCAATCGTCCGGGGAGGGCCTAGGTCTCCGGCGCCGTCGTCAACCGCCTCGCCGGAGGTGAGCTCCCGCGCCATGTTTCGATTTTGACTTGGTCCGCTCCCACGTGGCTGCCACGCTGGACCAGACCCCACCTGTCTGTGAGAGTAGCTAGATCTGAATCGGTGCAAATAGCATTTTCTGTTTAATTTAAAAACCAGGAAATATCTGAAACTTTGCAGAAATAGATAAAATTCATTTCAACTCAGAAAAACATGAATAATATATCAAAATGCTCACAAAAATAAACTCTATTCAAATAAAATATAAAACAAAAATGTGTGTCAAAATAAAAATTCACTTATTTTTAACCTTATTAATTATGCCATTTCAATTATTTAAAATACAATTTGAATTCAATAAATTGTTAAGTGTAAAAATTAAATTTTTAACTATTCAGTAACTAAGTAAAATGTTAGGATTAATTTTATTTACCATATTTGCATTAACTTAATTATTAGTGGTAATTCATAAACCCTAATTCACAAATTACCATTTACCATTTTCTTTAAATAGTAATAACTCAAGAAAATATTATAAGCCAATATTATTTTGTTAAATCAAACTTATTTACTTAAGCATCTTTAGTTAACAAGTTAATTATTCTAAAAACTAATAACAATTGTTAAACCCTAGTACTTAATTAAACCTAAACAAGAATTGCCCTAATTATTAATTCTTGTGGAAATTAATAAAATGTTAAACCATTACTAATTTTGATTCAAAGTAATTAGTAACCACAACTATATTGCCAATCATAATTTTAGGAGTTGTACCATAATTTAGAAACCCCTAGTTTTAATTTAAGTAAGACATTGATCTCATTATTTCATGTGTTCATCCATAGTAGTTGCAAACCTAAAACCCTAGGGGTTTACTACATGTGATCATTACACTTTAGTAGTAACTCTAAAACCCTAGTTGCTTATCACATGTGATCATGTGAATATCACCTTACCTATAGAACCTTATTATATGACCAACAAATACAAGTCATGATCCACCAACATAGAACCAATTCACATGAGATTGTCATTTCATGTTCCTATTCTTAATTAAAACCTATATGATTCACTAGTATCACCTAGGTATAAACCCTAGCTTGTTACCACATATTAGCACCATTGATCATCAATCCATTATACCACACCATTAGGATCAACCTTAATCATCATAATTTAGTAGAACTATAATTATGAACCCTAGTATCAACCTTGTGTAATAATTCACAACACATGCTCCCATTCCACTCAACCCCTACTTAGTAATTGATAAGCCACTTAGCTTAGAAGCAATTAGAGATTACTTAGTAAGTAGTTGTGAAGCCATAGTAAACCCTAACTCAAAGCAAAACCTTGACCATCAATTTTTGATATGGTACCATAATCAACCTTAGTAATAAACCTGCTAATACTTACTACATATAGACCAATTCTATTTAAGGACCCAACTAGTTCCTATTAGTGAAACCAATTGAATCTAATATTCAACCCTAGAAGCCATAGCACATATGTATAATAGTTCATATTCTTATTTTAACTCTGTTCTTCAAAAGTTATTCTTTTGAAGTACAAATGTCAATCAAACCTTAGAAGCCCTATCCTTCTTTGAAATACTCATTATTTCTTAAACAACATGTTCTTCAAAAGTTATTCTTTTGAAGTATAATACAAGTAATCATCAACCATGTTCTGTAGAACTTAAAATTGACAACTGTTCTTTACATATTATTCCACCACTATTATTAGTGTGATTGATTGTTATGATGTATTATATCACTTGTATATGCTAGTCTTATAACCAAACCCTAATAAGAACCTTGATTGAGAACCATTCTAAAAGTACAACCAACCCTAAAGAAATCTTTATAACTCATCCATCCTAAATCATCGAGATTAGGTTACGCTCGGGACGATTGCATCTCATATTATGCATTATAGCATCTTTGCCAGTTCTTTAAACATTGTCCTTACCGGACGATGATGGTATTTCAGCATTTGGAGTTATCACGTATCGAAGCTTTTGCCTGCATAATCTTGCAGTCAAGAAAGGCAAGTTCATCGCTTGCTCATGTCATTTGATTATTTTTATCAAACTATATGCAAAGTACTATACTTATCACTCATGCATTGAAAAGCAAATATTATTTTACAATTATGAATATGACTATGTGGTGGGCAATGGAACCATGGTATGTGTTGATATGGTGGAGGTTCCATTGCAATGGGTTATATCACCCTAGGATTAATTACCAATGCCGTCCGAGTGATTCTAGCGCCGTACAAATCGCGTTGACCATGAGATCTATAATGGCTCGGGGAAGCCAGCCGTATCTTTTCCCTTCGCACGCCAACGGATTGGTAGAGCCGGCGGGGTGTTGGAGGCACTGCCGTAGGTTGGGATAGCCTTTTAAATCCCCATCCATTAGTGATGATGGCTCTACGATCTATGAAGGATTGTCCAAAGTACACCATGAGTAAAGCCGTATTATCGGGGAAGTCTACTGGAGGTGTGAGGGTGGACAAAAGGGTGGGTTTGCGGTCGCGGAGAAGGCGGTGTGGGCTTGGTTCTTATACCGACCTCACACCAAAGGAAGTGTGAACGAGAAAGCTACTCGGTTGGCAACAAGGTTAAGTTCTCTTATGGGAAAAGTAACGCACCTCTCGCAGAGGATACTGAATTGTGATTGTCACTCCTCGTTCGGGAAGGGAACTGCGAACGCGGCAGGAAAGGAACTCCACGAAGTTCTGGTCAACTCTGTGAAGACTGACGGGCATAGTTTTCAGAATAAAATAAACCTTTTGAAGAAATGTTTACAAAAACTTGCATTGGCCTATGACTTTCTGGTCTATGGCTGTAGCTAGTGCATGATACACATATTTCCTAATATGAACTTGCTGAGTACGCTCGTACTCATTCTATCTCGTTTGAACCCCCTTCTTAGAGCAAGGCACCGAAGGAGAAACTACCGTGGAACTCGAAGACAAAGGAGTCAACTGCAACGAGATGAAGAATCCAATCAAAGAAGTCAATGGAGTCAACTTCGCATCAGCTATAATGGAAACCTAGACTAGTAATAGAAGGGAACCTTGCCCTAATCATAGCACCTAAGTAGCTAGATTTCTATAGCAAGCCAAGTAGCTCTTGAACTTGAGTTAACAATAAGATAGACTACGAGTCGTTCTTCTGGAGCTTTATTTGAAGTTTTACCTCCTTTGTAAAGTAGGAGCCTGTGTGGATCTTATGTAAACGGTTCGTGTGTACTTCTATAGACATACCTTGGACTCGCATATGTTTCTGTTGTACCACTCTGAGAGATGTAATATGGGTGGAACGGTGTTTCACTTGTGTTATGTCAACGACTTGTGTACTACACCATGCAGTGGTACGCTGGGTCATCACACATTTCTTAGGCGGTAAAGCCCGAGCAAGAAAACCTTGCTCTGATACCATTTGAATGGATCGATGGCGAACAAGAGGGGGGGGGGTGAATGGTCGCTACACAATTTTTATATCTTTTTCAGTTTTATATGCGATGCGGTAGTAAAGGTGGCAACTTTAGCAACTACGGTGAACCTAGTATGAACCTATGCGATGCAACAAGTAAAGGAACCGACAAGATAGTAAGAGAGAGGGAGCGGGACAACTGGGGTAGCGGAGAGGAGACGCGATGTGTTTCAAGCAGTTCCTCCCACAAGAGGGAGTACGTCTGCGTTGAGGAGGTGTGGACCACGAAGGTCCAACGGCCACACAGGCCTCACCTTCTTCCTGAAGAAAACACATGAAGGAGCTTTCCCTTCTCCACTAAGTAGCCGGTCGAGGCGGCGGTTCCTTCACAAGGTTGGGATGAGCTCCACAACACCGGAGGCTCCCAACACCCTATGGGGCTAGCACAACTCTAAGCTAGCCTCCATAGGAGCTCATCTCCAACAGATCCCACAATAGGAACCCTGACAACAAGATCCACTAAGGACTAGGTGGTATTGGTGAAATCTCTCTTGGTAGAACTATAGATCAGGGTCTCCTCCACCAATCCTCAAAGTTTGGGAAAGATTGGTTGGATGGGGAGGGAGATTGATATGGGCATTACCCTTCGGGCAACTAGTATTATGTTACCTCCTATGGCCCAACCGGGGGCCCATGAAGATCATCTACCGACCAAGGTGGATCAATACGTCGGTTCCGAAGAAGGGTTCTTGATGAACAAAGCAAAAAGACGTTAAACAAGGAAAGATTAGAAATAGAACTCTTTGTAACTTAGTAGAACCCAGACAGAACTCTCGGGACCTGGCCTACAATATAAGGGCTAGGAGAGGGTCTGCCGAGGGACACAATCACAACAAATAGATTCACCGCAAGTCTAGATCTAGGTCATTAGAATCTTAGCCTCTCGACGAGATCATAGTCATAGCCTTCGGCTACCCCATTGTAACCCGATATATTCGATAATCAAGATCAAACAAGCAGGAAGTAAGGATTTTTACCTCATCGAGGGCCCCGAACCTGGGTAAATCTCTCTCCGTGTCTGTTTGGTATCCGATGTCTCGTGTCGGCCTGCAGGAATCTGTCAACCCTAAGCCCCAAAAGGTGGGCATTACCGAGGAGCACCCTCGCCAATTAGCGCCGTCTGTGGGAAACCTGTTGGCACAAGGCTCGTCATCGGCTGCTTCAGTCCTGTCATCCGTGACTCCATCAGCATCGCCAACGTTGTCGTCGGCTCCTTCATCACCAAGCTTGGGGAATTCGATTCGATTCGGGTCCTTCGAGTTTACTCCGCACAGCGACTCGTCTCGTCTAATCTTTTCAGATCTGCAAGGTGGGCTGGATATGGCGTTCGGGAGCGTCCACTACTGCATCAACGCCAAGGGCATCCTTCGGCTACCTGATCCGCTCGCCCCCAGCACAACAAGGACTCCATCGTCATCAGTAGCAGGGTCGACCGCATCGACTCCGGTCTCGGTCGGCCTATTGGCTACACTATCGGCATCAACACCAACATCTTCACCGTCATCGACTCCGCGCTGTTCGACGTCATCTATGTCTGTTAGACCTGATAACCCCGTGTCATCCGATCTGACATCATACTATTGTCTCAACTGCGACACCAGGCACGGACTGGGTTCGGATGATACACAGTTCGTCTGTAGTGCCAATTATTCTTTGGATGAGGAAAGCATCGACAGTATTGCCAGGGCAGCCACCTGGAAAGTGGCGCATCATCAAATCTACGCTATCCTTAACCCAGTCGACGGAGAAGAAGGAGAACACACCCCACGCGCCAATCATAGGCGTCGCAACATTGAGAATAGCGCTAGTAATGACAATAGTGACTACACCATCACCAAGGAAGAGTGGGAAATTGCTCGTGCTGCTATAACCAATAATACTTGAATCCCTTCTGGAGCTTCGGCAGGGACCCTTAATTCATATCATACTATCTTGGAAAGGAATCGAGTGCGATTGTCAAACAAGAAAGCAGGTCTCGATTGACGTTGACACACAGCCGATCAGTCCAGTGAGCAACGTAGAGCATCACATGGAAGTGCATCTCGTAGCAATCAAGGTTCAGGAAGATATCGACCGAGGATGCCTCGACTTTAGGAAGATGATGCAAGGGAGATAACTTCAAACTTTTCCAACTCCTTTATGACCATGGACACCGCAGGCATGCTCAGGCCAAACATTGTCGAAGAAGCAACTGCCAACGTCGCATCCTACTTGATCAATTACCAGCCAACACACAATGGGCCCATGGCACATGCACATCGAGGTGCGTTGGAAAGTCTCGTGGTCCTTGGAGATAAGCTCGCCCCTAGGAAGGAGAAAACTACACATCAGGGCAAAAGATCCAAGCATCGTTCGAAAGACGCTCGTGATGATATTACACAGAGCAGAATCGACAAAGCTCGATGTCGGCGTGCTGCAAGAGAAGGATATGACAACAACGATTCCGAGGAAACTCAGGTGTATGATGGTGAACTTCGAGGAGCCGATTGCTTAAGTTACAAGATTTGGGAGACGATGCCACCGAAGAGATTCAAGCCTACTCCCACCGATGCTGTTAAATATGACGGGCAGCAGGAGCCGAGGTCTTGGATAGATGATTACTTACAAACTTTGATCTTACACAAGGGAAATCAAATAGCAGCGATGCAATGTATGCAGCTTTACTTGAAAGATTTGACACGAGCATGGTTGAGAGGCCTGCCGAAAGGATCTATCAGATCCTGGGAAGATTTGGTCGACGCCTTCATCAAAAACTTTCCGGCCACATACAAGAGGCCGGTCGGAATCGAAGAACTACGTCACTGTCAGCAGAAGTCGAAGGAATCAATGCACACGTACATTGGACGTTTTACTAAGCTCCTAAACGCTGCCGAAGATGTTTCCGTCGACAAAGCAATTGATGCCTTCAGCGATGGCATCCGACGAGAATTCTATATCGAAGAACTTGGTCTAAATAAGCCAAAAACCATTACTAAGCTTATGGAGATTGCCAACAGTTGGGCCGATGGAGAAGATCGCGTAAGGAAACCTCGTCCGCGCAGTGATGATGAAGATGATGACCAGCAGAGGCATGATTCAGGCCATCGGCGTGATCACCGTAAGAATAGGAAAGACCGTGGGTACGAGGATACTAACATTGTAGCTGCCGGATATTCTATTCGATGGGACGACCGATACGATGATCAGCGTGGCGACAGGCGTGATGATCGTCGGGACAACAATCGCAATAACTCGGGAGGAAATCGCGGCAATTACATGGAGCGACCTTCAAGGATCCCCGAGTTACCCTTTGCTGAACAGCTAAATGTTCCCTATTACATACACGCGTACATCGATCCCAAGGATAACACCAAGAAATCGAGTCATTTGCTCAGAGATTGTCGACAGTTTATTGATACTCAGAAGTTCTACGAAACAGGCAGAGGACAGCTGCAGCAGCCGACCCCACCACCACCTCCACCTCAGCACCAAGTTCAGCAAGTTCAAACTCGTAATTCTAATGAAGCTTTTCCCCCACCGCGGGGACAGGTGAGCATGATTCATAAAACCAGTGTTTCTAGAAGAGAGATGGAGAAGATTACGCAAGAAATCAACCTCGTAGAAAGTACCATGGCGAACATTCCGGAATATGTCAATTGGTCGTCACAGAGCATCCTGTTTAGCAGGGCCGACCATCCGATGTCTATCCCAAGACCAGGTCATGATGCCTTGGTAGTCGAAGCACAAATTGGAGGATTTAGTATGAGCAAAGTGTTCATGGAAGGTGGAAGCGATTAAATTTGATATTTGCAAGCACAACCAAAAATATGGACATCGCAACCAATATGTTGGACGAGTCTGATACATGTTTCCATGGCATTGTTCCTACTTTGCCAGCATATCCCCTTGGCAGAATTTCCTTGAATGTCGTCTTCGGGAAACCCGACAATTTCAGGAAAAAAAAGACCGAGTTTGAGGTAGTCAATTAGGAATCACGGTACCACGCTATACTCGGGAGACCAACTTATGCCAAGTTCATGGATGTGCCATATTATGCATACCTAAAACTCAAATGCCAGACAACAATGGGACCAATGTCACAGTCCATGGAAGTTTTTCTCAGTCGGATAATTGCGATCGCGAGTTTCAGAAGATTGCTGCTAAGTTTGGAGTAAAACAAGAAACTATCAACTTCCCCTCTAAGCAGTTAGCTTATCGTGACAAAGATCCCAAGCTTAAGGAGGATGATAGCGCTAAGAAGTCGAAGAAGAAACCAGATGATTCTGCAATGGCAGTTCCAGCTACTGCACCTTCGGTAGCTGATGACAAGGTCTCAGCCGAAGGCGCTAATAGTCTAGCGATAATCGCAAGTACTCCTAAGAAAACCATCGACATCGCACTAGAAATCATCGGCACATCAAGAGCTACCGGCTCCTTAGGCGTGGATCAAGATAAGAAGGACCCTCCTCTTATTTAAGAAGACGAGCGGTGGCATACATCTCTATTTTCATAGAATTTTATTTTCAATAAGACTTTTTTAGCCATAGCAGTATTAGTTTATCTTATCATTATAAACTTATTAATAAAGATCCAAGTTTCGTTTATTCGAGTATTCAGTTGATTCGGGACACCCGAAAAAAAATTTCAAGACTATTTCGCATAATACCGCGAACATTGACCTCAACAAGTGAACCCGATAAAAAAGATCAAGGGTCGCTTGTAATGGTTATACCCGAAATTATCATCTAAACCTTGGGAAAAATACGAGCGCTGCAATGGATGGTAGTCAATGGGACTTACAAAATAACAGTATACAATTATCCTTTGCTAAAGCCTCAGGGAACATGCGAGTGTTGTTGATGGCAAGGATAAAACTACTTATGGAAGGCCCATACCGGTACATCGAACTAGGAGGTACTAAGAGCGACGGAGTCGATAGCAGGCATAGTTCCCTCAATTTACTCGGGGGCTGCTGCCAAAACATACATCATTGGTTGAGGCAAAGTTACGATTACTACGGGTTCATTGAACCCGCAACATGAGCTGATCACTCAAACAATTTGACACCAATAACTTTCATAAAAGAGCATCACAATACTGATGCCTAAAAAGGTTAAGAGCATCAAGAATTGCATCTTAGTCAACACATACATTCAAAAATCTGCCACTGGCATTTGAATATAAGTTGTGAGGAATTGATGCTTTGTCAAAAGTGGCAAATATGTCATCTCCAACAAGTTATTAGTCCTACTAATTTTTTTAAAAAGATTGGGTACCTAATGCACCTGAATATTTGGATGCAAGAAATTATCGGATGCATAAAGTTATCATTACAACAGGAATACAACATCATCAAAGTTATTTCTCACGGAATTCCTACTGGGTCGTCTACTTCCGTGTTGTATTCTAGCCTATCAATTACAATAGAAGCAAGGACTTTTACAGTAGGATAAAATTGACTTACATCACCATCGGCATTTTCATTTACCATCAAGTCCAATGAAGGATGTTGCGACAACGCAAAAGCGAAAGCTGATTTGGCTCCTGCAAGAAGTTGATTGCGAACTAATTCACGCACCTTTTTAGCATTCTTGAAGTTTAATATCAAGGCCAAAAATGATGGAGGTATTGGGTTGAGGGGAAACATCATTTTCCAGATCATCTTCATGCATGCATGGCACTTGTCGAAGAATCGGTGCACTTGTTGCACCCGATCTTGGAATTTCGCGACAGTAGCAGCCTTTGACTTATTTGTCTAGAAGACCTCATTGAATTGCGCCAGATTGGTCAAAGCATCTACACGTTCATGCACTCGCTTGTTTTCTTCTGATAAATTTAGAGTTATGACTGAAAAAAGCAATGACAAAGACGAAATCAGGGAAAAAAATTATCGACAACATCAAAGGAAGCAAGGAAGGGACATGCACTTACAGTTCAGGCTTTTTATTGCTTTTTGTAGTTCGCTTAGTGCATATCGCTCTGCATCAATAGCTAGCTCGCCTTTCTTCTTTATAATAGCATCCATGGCGTGGATACCACGCATATCTCTTTCCGTTTGAAGAATGCGGGCCTTCATGCGTTGAAGCCGGTCACTTTTAGAATCATCAGCCGAAGAACCTTCGACAAAGGAAGGTACATGAGCCACCTGCAAAAAATACACCGTCGAGTGCATCAAGGAATATATACAATGTCAATTGATTTTATTCCCATCGAGAGCATGCATTTAAAAGCCAGGAACATCACAGTTAAACAGGGAAAAGCCGGCAACATTGCCACCACTGAATTCATTACAATCAAAAGGCCTTAGAAAAGGCAATTGTTTGAGCCAAACGATGAAATTACAACATGATAAAAGGAAAAAATTCAGGGGGCATGAGCCTGTGTCGATAAACTTGGGCCAGCTCTTCCGGCAGTTGATTCATTAGCTGACACCAGTTCAAGAAGTTGCAATGCATGCGCATTTGCGCGCTGATACTTTGAAAAGGCTGAGGTCGATGGCTTGACCATCTTGATCCTTCGGCAGCTCCTTCATCAGTTGTTCCATCTCGGCTTTGAAGCCGTGCCCTATCAGAAGCTGGAAAGCAAGGAGAGCGTCGTAGGTACGTGAGGTACGTTTGAATACCTCGATGGTGCCTTCGGTGTCGACGGAGAAAGTATCCGCCAGCTGTCCTAGTATCTTCTGCATATCTTCCTTGGGGAGGATCATGGCATGAAGTTTCGACAAGACCACCTTGTTCTTCTGAAGAAGATCTCGGACGAGGTTGCCAGATTCGATCGCCAAAGAAATAGCATCGACAGAAGAGCCATCTGGGAGCTTGCCTACAGAACCAGAAGGAATATCGGCAACTTCTATGGAAAACAAGAAGCAAAAATTGAGATGCAATGAAGTTAAGCAAATGAGATTCAAGGATAAAACAATAAAAAATTACCAAGCAAAGCCAAGGTGGATCTGTGAAGAAGATCCTCCCTTCCCTTCCTTTGGGCTTGAGCGTCGGCTTTTTTCCTTTTCCTCCTCCTTCAACTTCTTCTTCAGTTGATCAAGTTCCTTTTTCAAGGAATCTGCATTTTAACGGGCAGCAGCATCCATTTTTATTGCTTGATCAAGTTTTGAGGAAGTCGATTGCACCTCCTCTTGAAGTCGAGCCTTATCGGCTTCGAGTGAAGAGAACTGGGAGGTGAAACCCTTCAAAATAGTGATGGCAGTTTGAATGCCCTATAAAAAAGGGGAAGACAAAGCCAAGTTAGCACCTTAATAACAATGCATTATTTGAAGTCCACACTCGATTGCAAGCAGTCGAATGTAAACTCGGGGGCTGGTAGAAGGAGAACCATCATCAAGAAAAGCAAAAGTCAAAACACTTACCGGTGTCTCGCTGGAAGAAGGGGAGATCGCAGCTGCCGAAGGAACTTCTTTCCCCTTCGAAATAGAAGAGGCAGTCAAAGGTTGAGCAGCCGCAGCTGCTGGTAGAGTAGAAGCCTCGGAGGCTACGGGAGTTGGCCTGCTGGGGCTTGTCTTTGCCTTCTTTGAAGGAGGCTCTATAAAGCCTTCATCGCTACAGGCATACAAATCGTTCAGAATAAGTAGAAGAACACAAAGCAACTTTTGGGAACAACGAAAGAAACTTACAAGTCGAGTAGGTCGTCTTCATCCGCAAAGCCGCCAGAAGGTCTCTTGGGCGGTTGCGTGCTGGTTTTCTCCGGAGCTGCATCAACAAAGGGAGCACGATCAGCATCATTGTCATGATTCGACTCCGTTGTATCGCTTAAGTCATCAGCAAAGGATCTATGATCTATAGAAAAAGCTTCGGGATTGGGAGGATCATTGTCTTCTTCTTCAAGGACTTCGTTATCTTCGGCACAGGATTCTATGTTGACAGTAGAACCACCTTCTTCGAGATTTCCTTCAGACACATTTGGAAAATATTCGGCAATTGATGGTACATGTCAGATTAGATGAAGATTTGATAAAGAGAAACAGATTGTATCGAGTGCAAATATTAGAATGAACACAAGGAAGAAATTCACCTCACTCGGTTGATGATCAAAGTCATAAGGTTCCTGAAGGGCCATAAGTGGAATCGAGTCCTCTTGACTAAGAAGAGTCAAACGTCTAACTTCATCCTGCAGTTCCTTCTCGGATAATCTGTAATGTTGACTCTAGTCTCGTCCTTAGGACCCGAATATAACACATCTGATGAGCTCTGGACATAACTGGTTGGATGCGGCGTTTCAGGAACACAACCACAATTTTAGTGCTCATCATAGTTTGGCCGCCAGATTCCTTAATCCGAAGAGTTTTATCAAACAACTTGTCGACCACAGGCTTTTCTTCGGTTGTCAATATGTTCTTCCAAGATTTATTTGGCACAGATTCAAGGACATCGACGAACGTCGGCAAACGCATGTTAGCTGCCGATGAATCTTTGAGGTAGAACCACTTCAATCTCCACTCTTGGACTGACTCTCTCATTGGGAAATTGAAGTAATTCGCCTCTTTAAGGACGACAAACCCAACTCTGCCGATGACAAAGGATCCACTGCTACTATTGTAGCGTTTGACAAAGAAGATCTTCTTCCACAGACCACAGAACTCTCGGGACCTAGCCTACAATATAAGGGCTAGGAGAGGGTCTGCTGAGGGACACAATCACAACAAATAGATTCATCGCAAGTCTAGATCTAGGTTATTAGAATCTTAGCCTCTCGACGAGATCTTAGTCATAGCCTTCGGCTACCCCATTGTAACCCGATATATTCGATAATCAAGATCAGACAAGCATGAAATAAGGATTTTTACCTCATCGAGGGCCCCGAACCTGGGTAAATCTCTCTCACTGTCTGTTTGGTATTCAATGTCTCGTGTCATCCTGTAGGAATCCGAAACCCTAAGCCCCGAAAGGTCGGCATTTCCGAGGAGCACCCTTGCCAGAGATCCTCAAGGTTTTGAGCTCAGCAACAATGGAGGGGAGAGAGAGAAGACTTGGGTCGAGCTGGGGAAGAAGGCCCCCTTTTATAGGGGCCCCTAAATCTAACCGTTATGTTCAGTTCCCACACAAACGGTACTACCGCTCTGGGAAGCAGTACTACCGCTTTGGATTCGAGGCTGGCCTGCAGTGCTGCCACGTGGGACTCAAGCGGTACTACCGCTGCCGGTACCGTCAAGGTACCGGCATGGTCTCTGCGAGTCCCGGACTCCAGCCCGGTACCATGGTGGTACCAGAGCGGTAGTGCCGTAGCTTGCACTGACCGGTACCAAACCGGTACCTGGCCAGAAGTACCGCTTGGGTGTAGTAATACTGGTCGAGGCACCGTCAAGGTACATGCATGCATACTACAAACCCTTCCCTCGTGGGA
Source organism: Lolium rigidum (assembly GCF_022539505.1). Lineage (NCBI taxonomy): Eukaryota > Viridiplantae > Streptophyta > Magnoliopsida > Poales > Poaceae > Lolium > Lolium rigidum. The sequence goes on along the minus strand of NC_061509.1, from coordinate 6,413,567 downwards.
AGGCAACTGCGGTACTGGTGACCGGTACAAATAGAGATAGCGGTACTGCCGCTCTTGGTACCGGTACTACCGGTCAAGCTGGAACAGATGTCTTTTCTTTTCCTCTCCAACCATGTCGCCTCGCGACAAACACACAAAACCATAAAACCTATAAGCTACTCTTGAGTCTTCCAATCCTGAGGTGTTCATCGAAGGCACCGTGCACCTGCAAATCTTTTCAAAGCAAACTATGCACACGGTGAAATTCATTCTAGTGTTGTTATCAAACACACACAGCACTAAGGATAGATTTTTCTCTTTCACTCTCCCTCATCATGATGACCATTATCGCCTGCACAACAAGAGAATTGATTAGAACCATCGGCTATCACGGAAAATTTCAGCATGGGTGTGCCAACAATTTCCCAAAACGGAAATAAATCAACATTTCGGCAAGAACATTGGTAACTCATTTTCATGTCATCACATGTTTGGTTCGCAAACACAAACCAATTCCATATATGTTGTCGGTTTGACCATCTCCACCGCACACTCGTCCAATTTCATAGTTTCATATGCATAGACAATTTCGCCTGCCAATTATTAATCAGTCACATATTAGGTTGATAAATAGATGAGTTCGAAGATCACCGAGATGACACGTCGACCGAGAGAGTGATGTGGGCCTCTTATTTTATGGATCTCGATCTTTTTTTTGAGGAATTACAGTAGGAGTCTCTACTGCTCATATTTCTAGATCTAGATCTAGATATAGGAGTGGTGCATGTGGGGAGAGAGATCTTTAGTAGTCCCTCCATCCCATGAAAGTTGTCTGAGATTTATCTAGATTCAGATGTATCTAGACACTAAATAGCATCTGATACATCCAAATTTTAAAAAAAATCTCAGACAAGTTTCATGAGACGGAAGGAGTAGATCTAGATTTATCTATAGGGGTCGTGCATGTGGGGGAAGGCGATTTTCTTAAATTTATCAGACAAAATTGGTTAAATTAGCTAAAATAGAGTAAGGGGAATGAGCTTGGAAGAGAGGAGGGTCGAGTTTGAGTGGGAAGAGGATGAATGAGGATGAATGTGGTGATGGTAGGTGGCTAGGTGCAGTTAAGTGATGTTCTAGGTTATCACTGGCGTACCACCTATTCTATAAGCCAACAATATATTTATACCGTGGCATACGTGATACGCCAACGGTGGTTACACAAGGCACCTAGATACAGAAGGTATCGTGCCCCATACCGCCACCACAATTTTGGTATGCCAGTTGTAAGAGTATACCCTAGGCGTACCTAAACGAAGGTACGCCGGCGGTATGGGGGGGGGGGGGTCTGTAACCTAACCGACCCTTACCCTTGACGTATCCCACAGACGGTAAACTAGCGGTATGCTGGTACCACTGGCGCACCGTATTAGTGGTACGACATCGGTAAATAACGTTGGCGTATCACTAGTTTGGTGCTCCAGCGGTGCCAATGCTATTATAAGCATTTTCGTACTAGTATGAGGGATTCCCAACCCCACATTTTCCTTATTTTTGTGGATCATCTTCTGTTCACCCAAATTGATATTTCTATGGTCCTCAAAATCATTCTAGAGACTATTTGGCATATGGGTGTTGATTAAATCAAGAAACAATTTGGGGAATTTAAATAAAGACATGAAGTATGCATGGATGCCAGCTAGACAGGTTTTAATAAGAATAATTCAGCATAGGACAAAAGCTTCCCTCTCTACCCACCTATTCTCTTGAGAATGGAGTTTTTTTAAATGGTGAGGAGGTATCCCCAAATAATGGGGATTTTCCCAATGGGGCCTCAAAAAATGTTCTAGTCCTATTTGGTTTGAGTTTACTTCTGCCATATTTTATCCTCATACTAGACGTCTGCTCAGAGCTGGCGATGACCCACTTAAGGTTTGTAGCCAGTTGCCCATCGTTTCCAGAGAAAAGAAATGCTGTCATCTGCATTCTAGAGGCGGTTGACACCATCATGAAAAGCATATCCAAATAAACCCATAATCAAACCAACATCCCAAGCTTTAACCAGCATTCTTGTGAGAACATCCACAACCTTGCTGAATAGCAGGAGACAAGGTGTCACCGTGTCTTTAATCCTTCGCTAGAGTGAAAAACTTTCCAACCGATTACCCCCTCAAATCCATATTAGTTGACGCTAATATAGACGTATCTAGACACATTTTAGTTAAATACATCTATTTCAGTATCAAGTAATATGGATTAGAGAGAATATTAATTTTTACTCGCATAGAGATCCACCCCAAAACAACACTCCCAACGAGGGATTCAGATTGGTCCAGATCCTCTCTTAGCCAATATGTGTTTGGAAGAAATTACAAGCTCACCTTATGGAAAAGGCCTTTACATATTGGTTCTTAGAACGAGCCATGTGACTTAGAATAACACAGTGTATAATCTCATGTGCTGTAACAACACTTTTAAGAGTGTATCTACCTTTAACAAAGGAGAGGACACCACACCACCAGTCTAAACCTAAGCTTGGTGGATCCGCCAAACATGACGACGTCAACTCTTGTGTCCAATATAAAACTTAATTAGCGCATCTCTAACTGGGCAATGTAAACGGATACGCATCCGTTTGCGACCACGCGATCAAAAAATGTGTTTGCACCCACTAGCGGGCCGATGCATAGTGACATGCCTGTCCGGTGAGATGTAAATGCAGTACAAATATGCTCCGCGAATGCGTCTACATGGATGCCGCGTGGTCAGCGGATGTTTCTGTGCGGTCCTCGCACATGCCAGCCTAGCAGCGACCTTTGTCGATGCGTCTTCTCAAGTGCGCTAGTACTGGCGATGAGGCATCACTTCGGCAGTCTACGCAACGTTAATGGCGATGCCTCACCTTCCGAGCGGACGCCGCCCACCTCTGCCAATGAAGTTAATGGTGATGCCATGCGTCCCGCGCCCCTGGGCTGCCTCTGACGTATATAAAGAGAGGCGTTTGCTCGGCTGCCTCATCTCTTCCACACAAACCCTAGCCATCTCCTCCACACAAACTCTCGCCGCCGCACAACCTCCATCGTAGCGCCGCTTCGCACCTCTCCTCCACCTTTGCAATGTTGAGAAGCGTCGGCGGCGGCCAGGCTACTCCGCCTCCACCTCCGTCTCCACCTCCCCCGATCGATAGCTCCAACGATGAGAACGAAGATGGTGCATACAACATCATCGACGCAGCCATGGACGCGAACTTCATGGCTAACGCGGAGCAGGAGGCAGAGGAGGAGTGGGCGGCCCACGCGGCGTTCGATGCAGAGCAGCAACGCCGCAGGGAGGCGGTGGCCGCAGAGGAGGAGTCCGGCGACGACGATGACTTCGATCGGAGGGGCCTAACCTGGAGGAGATGTTGGTGGAGCAGAGGGCCTTAGTCGCGCCCTTCGAGACGCTGAAGAAGGCTGAGAATGACGCTACCGAGATGCTGCGGCAGCAGCAACTAGAGGACGCGGCGGCCCACCGAGCTCTAGCGACCGTGTGGCGGGTGGAGTGGCGGGCGGCGAAGAAGGGAGGCAACGACGGGGCTGGGCCGTCAACCACCCCAAGGGGAAACAAGTAGTCTAGGGGCATTGTTCCTTGTTTTTCCTTTATATCGTATGCATATTATGTTTTTCAGTTGAATGAAAAAATTGTTGAAAAAATAATATGCGTCGGACGGGTGGAGCCACACCCAGACGTAAACGGATGAGCACTAAAAATTAACCATTTCGGTGTCCACGGATCAACGCAAACAGACGGAACCAGTCGATTTTGGCGTCCGATTTGCGTTGCCCGTTGGGAGATGCCCTCAATGAAAGTGTAAACCGTGAACATATAGGACAGATGAAGACGAAAACTGTGGCCTCCTCCGTCGCCCGGACATATATATAAGTACCACACCATTTGTAGTGTTAGAACTTAGGGCATGCCCAATGCACTGCCCTAGAGGTAGTGCCTCACACCTTTAGCTAGGTTCGGGTGGTCCAAAGTAGGTTCGGATGAGGAGGCAGCCTCTTCAGCCATAAAGTGAAAACTGAGTGAAAATGTGAGAGAGAAAGAGAAAAACCAAATCATCTTTTGAGAGAAAGATATATTAATGGGACCATGACATGGCATGCATATGTCAAAAGTTTTTATCCAAGCCTAGTTGGACAGCTGCCTCCATTGCTCATGCCCTTAGGGTGCTTCCTTAACGAAACGAACAATTGATGTACCTGTACCTCCGCTGTTCCAGAAAGCATGCATAAATTAAGCACACAACGTACTCCATGCATCCGTGGGGTGGGGTTAACCATCCATGCATCCGTCTGGCCCTTGTCCGTGCAAACGGCGTACACTGCGTACAGATACCCATGCATACACTTTACTGATCTGTACCCGGCGGCGCTGTTGAATGCCCCGCGAGTACAACTACTATGAATTAGCGCGCACGCAAACCGTCTCATCTTATCCGCAATCAATCCGTAATGAAGCTCCTCTAACCGACGGCACCGGCCGGGCAGCTAGCAGCACAGGTCACTGCAGGACCTTCCTTCAAATTATTGGGGGTGGCGCCAAACGCCAGCCCGTCACCTCACCTCTATCGCCCGCGCGCTACAAATACCCCTGCCTCGGTGCTCCTCTAGACCAAGATCCAACGCCTCCTCAAGCCTCGTCTCTCTCTCTTCTCCTCCAGCAACTGGAGCCGTGGCCGTGAGCTCTGCAACTCGGACATGGCGGCGGTGTCGATCCTCATTAGCGTGCTGCTGCTGCTGTCGCCGGCCGCGGCGGAGCTGCAGCGGGTGCAGCACGCGCCCAAGGATGATGGGTCGCTCACCGTGCTAGCCGTCGGCGACTGGGGGAGGGGCGGGCAGTTTAACCAGACTCTTGTGGCCGAGCAGGTAAACTTCCGTCTCATGTTTGCGGATTGCTATATCAAGTTTTTTTTAGGAAACCAGTTATGCACACACGCTTTTGTTGGCCTAACAAACTAAATCCTTGTTTGGATAGTCTAATCAATAACTGGTTGGGTGTGACTATTTCTCATCGACTGAGAACTAGTTTTGCTCTCAGTCAAATGATATCATCAAATCTTAATTGCAACTCATGTTGCAACTGATGACTAGCACGAATCACGAAGTAAATTAAATGGTGTATGAAGCACGAATTTAGTTCTCAGCTAGCTAAGAACTAGCAAATCCCTTTTAGGAAACCAGTTATGCACACACCGCAGCCCCACCCTCCATCCGCGTCACGTGCATGGCCAGCACCTGCGCCGGGGGAGCTCGGGAACGGACGTGTTCACATCGCTGCCCGCGTCCCCGACTAGCCTCCCATCGCCGGAGCAGTTGATGGCCAGGTCGCCCGCCGATGGCGCCGGTGTCTTCAAGAGTAGCACCGCGGACTTCCTAGCTAACAAATCCTCGGGCCACGGGGCGACGTGGGTGACCTCGACGGTCTGCATGTCGGCGTTGCCGGAGACGAGAGTGACAAAACAGCTTGTGCTAGTGGCCGCGCGCTGACCTACCGTAACCGAGCCTATTGCTCCACGTCCTGGATGGGAAACATTGAGGCTGCTTTACATGCAGCACACCGTGCCACGTGTTTTCCTGCACATATCGCAGCCAAACAGATTTTCTACAAATCTATTCGTATGCAAAAAGTTAGTAAAACCGGTTTTTGTAAAATTCCTATTAAAACTCATTTTCTAAAACCTTATCGCTAATCCGCGTTAACCAAACAACCACTTAGAGAAATACTAGTTTGCTTTCTAGTGCTCCTACTCATATCCGTGAAGCTTTTGGCAGGATTGCATCAGTATTCAGTAACCCTATAGCGATTAGTCCCATTAACGCACATGTTTGGTGCGGTCTAACGCGAATTCAGTTGGTCTTTCTTTAAGTAACTAGCCGAAAGCGCGAAAGTAGTGGGACGGCCATCAATTATATCTCTAGTATTGGTTAGAGTACGGTCGCACTATACACTTCCCTTTTAACCAGGAGATCCTTTTCTTTTAGGCTGCTCATAGTGGAAGTAACATAGGTAGTAACATCACACACCTCAAAGCATTTTGGTGACATGGCATATCAATAAATGAATAAAAAGAGTGGGATGGTAACTAACTACGTTACCATAACATCACACTTCTCAAGACAAGATGAGTCTACAATCTAATAAATATGGCATGCATGACACCACATATATGTAACTACCCACTATGAAGGTAGTAACATAGGGTAGTAACATACACCATGTTACTACTCTATATTACTCCCCACTATGACTAGTCTTACTCCGGTCTAGTTCTTTGTACATTAGATCGGTCTATTGGTTGAGTTATATAGATCATGAAATTTCACACTTGGTCGATCTAGAACTAACTTAATTCTCGGTTAGATGACCTCACCCAATTTGATATACAATTTGAAAAAAAAAAGATGTGTAATTACGAACTCATGAGCAATTCTCATGTGCATTACGAGATTATGGCTCACACAAACCAGTATAAGCTTGACTAGCATATTGAAGAGGTTAGCATTCCACAGAATTAATGACCACATGTGTCTTTGGTCGCTGTTTGCTCGATGGCAGATATTATTCAAAAAAGAAATCGTTATTTTTACCATTGCCAAACCCCTAAAATACAAAATTTTATTCTCTAATTTCAATTGGCAGGAGATGAAGGTTCGGGCCAAATTACTATTTACGAGGCTTCGTTGAAATATTTATGGTGCTCTTTTTAGTAAAGTTTTGTATTGCGCCAGCGATTTTGTCGCAGATGCTCAACAAGATTCCTCCACAAAATACCTAGAACTATCTTAATCCTAGATCGACCAAGAACCAATTAATCAGCCAACAATCTTGTTTACACGTACGTACAGATGGGAGTAGTCGGGGAGAAGGTGAGCGCCGATTTCATCATCTCCACCGGTGACAACTTCTACAACGACGGCCTCTCGGGTGACAACGACACGGCTTTCTTCAAAGCGTCCTTCACGGACATCTACACCGCCGACAGCCTCCAGAAGCCATGGTACATCGGTAATGCCACCACAACAAGTTAACTGTTTGTATCGAAAAGATCTACATACGCGAGCACGCTGCTGTACATGTTCGCGTACTATGTCTGGAGACTTAGCTATGTCTCGTGCGACACGCATGCAGTGCTCGGGAACCATGACTACACCGGCGACGCGCTGGCGCAGCAAAGCGCCGCCATCCGCGAAGTCGACAGCCGGTGGACCTCTGTTAATAAGTCCTTCATCGTCGAAGCATGTATATGCTAGGTGTGATTTTATTTTTGTTATCATAATTTGTATTTTGCTGAACACTACTCACAAACAAATAGAGATGGTGGACTTCTTCCTGGTGGACACTTCGCCCTTCGTGCTCAAGTACTGGAACGAGAGCAAGTTCGACTGGAGGAACGTTGCTCCTCGTGACACCTACATCGCCAACCTCCTCAACGACCTGGAGGACGCCCTGACGGGGTCCAAAGCGACCTGGAAGATCGTCGTCGGGCACCACCCCATCAGCAGCGGCTGCGAGCACGGCAACACCACCGAGCTCCGTGAGCACCTCCTCCCAGTCCTCAAGGTATTAACCAAACTAGCTGCTAGCTATTGCGCATTATTGTCATCAGCAGTTTAATCAGAAATGTTTGATCTTTTGGCAGACCCATGGAGTGGACATGTACCTGAACGGCCACGACCACTGTCTACAGCGTATCAGCAGCGTAGACAGGTGAGGAGAGCATGTTTATCCGTCAAATAGCTAATTAATTCGCCTTCAAACTTCTTTCATCTTTTCTTATTTTTTCATGAATCAAAAAGTAGAAATAAGATTTCCTTTTTTCTGTACGAGCGCAGCAGCCCCGTGGAGTTCGTGACGAGCGGCGGAGGATCTAAAGCGTGGGCGGGTAAGTTCAAGCCGACCTCCGACAAGATGGAGTTCCTCTACGACGGGCAGGGGTTCCTGTCCATGCATCTCACCGCGGCGGAGGCCAACTTCGTCTTTTACGACGTTGCCGGGACAGTCCTGCACACCTGGAGTTCCCACCGCGCGGCCGCCGTCACGAGGCACCGTGTCCAAGTTGACCACTAGCGCGCGCCGCGACGTTCAAAGCTGATCCGCGCGTATCTCCGTGGGAGGGAGCGTACGCGTACCGAAACCCGTACCGTCGCCCCCGGCCCAGAAACAGAAAGTCGAGCGCGCGTGCGTGCGCTCACACGGCCGGCGGCTTTGCTTCGAGTCGAGTCGCGTCGCATTTGCTGGAGCCAGGCTGGCAGGCAGGCCACCGCGCGTGTAATCCAATGAAATTAATGCTTCGCTGCTGCATGCCGCCCGAGTACACTTTTTTTGTTGCGGCCGGGAATGAATAAACCGGAACCATCATTCGTTTCCTGCTGCTGACCCTTTGGTTTCCAGCGAATTTTTTTTAAATAATACGAATTTTTTATTTAATTCGAGGAATAGCGCGCGATTTGAAAAAATTCGGAAACTGTGACCTGGTCGGTCAGCAGCCGACCGATCGGACAGCAGCGGACCGATCGGCCAGCAGCTGACCGATTGCAGGACGAGCGCAGGCGGGGGCAGGCCGACCAGCCTTGTCGGCCACTAGCAGGCCGATCGGCCGGTAGCCGGCCGACCGTGCATGCCGCACTCCTTTCCACGCCGCAGACGCTCGCAGCTGCCTCCCGTGTCCGTCTCCTTTTAATTTATGCGCCGCAGACGCTCGCAGCTGCACTGTTTTCTCTTCTTCCTTCCTCCTTTCTTCTTCCTTGCTCCTGCAGCACACGAAAATAGCTCGAAGAACTCTGCGTTTTTCGCAGATCCCCGATGATTTAGCCAATAAAACTTCACCATTTTGCTGGTATTAGTTGAGGGAAGCCCGATCTACGGATGGGTTAGGGTTTGGAGGCGTTTGGTGGTGCTGTTTAGCGACGAATGGTGATGAAGTGGTGGAGGTTGGTGGTGGTGTAAGGGGCTGAGCTGCTGCTGTGGATTGGTGGTGGTGGTGAGCTGCTGCGTGCTGTTCGTGCTGCTGCTGTTGGAGAGGCTGCTCACGCTACAAGGGTAAACCCTAATCTTTGCATATTAGTGTTAACTGTGTAGGTTTATGTGGGCTGGTTGTAGTGTTAGTGTATTTATGTGGGCTGGTATTAGTAGTTGACGCGGACGGAATTTTTTTTGGTGAGCAAAGATGACAGATGTAGTGAAGATAGTATTTTATTATGGTATGGGTAGTGTCCGATCAGATGAAATGGGAGTTAATCTGAGTGAGTTCAAATCTGTAGAGATGAATATGACTCGCTCCTAGAACATGGACAATTGAGCAGGTGAAGGACTCGGTTGACGAATGTTTCGGGCTTAATCCCGAAGTGCACACGGTGGGTGTGCATGCATTGTGGACTAAGTCGGTATCAAACATTGTGTGGTATTTGAGGCCTCGTAGATGATACCTCTAAGTGGGTGAGCTGGTTAAAAGGATCCGAAAGGAGAGGAACTAACCCCGTGGCATTAGTTCTTCCGGTGGCGAAGGAGGTAGCGCCTCCCGAAGGCGGTTACGAGTGGAGGAGGTGGTTACGAATCAGGCCGAGACGAGTCAAGCACCCGGCGGTGGCGGTGGTTACGAGCACTGAACGGAGCAGCCATGCGGAAGATGTTTATAGTGGCCAGGGTGATGGTTACACAGGAGAAGACGGTGAGGTTGATGGTGACGAAGAAAATGGATACAGGCAGAATCAGATGGAAGAGGAAGATACAGAAGGTGAAACTGATGATGATGATTCTGATGAGTCTGACGATGGGGAGGAGGTGCCTATTCCTGATAGATGGAATCACAACTTTTCGTCTGCAATGACAATCAATGATGGCCTTGATTCTAACTGGGAGTATCACGGAACAATCTCGCCGTAGGGGCCATGTTTCCGTCGAAGCGACATATGCGGGATGCAATAATTAAGTGGGCAATGGCGAGCCGGAGGGAGCTGAGAACAACCGTGTCATCTGGAAAATACCTGACGATGGAATGTGTGGACATCAATTGTTCCGGAAGGGTGCATGGGTATGTTCCTAAGTATGACACAATATGGCGTGTGAGCGACTTTGTGCCGCACAGTTGTGAGCTTGTAAGTATCCTCAATGATCATTGCAACCTGTCGTCTAATCTCATAGCCCGGCCGTCGTACACCGAAATAGTGGAAGGGCAAGCCATGAGAGTAAACGCCATACGAGAAGAATGTTAAGAAGCATCATTTTTACACCATTTCTTATGGCAAGGCTTGGAGGGCTAGCAGAGGGCGATGGAGATGAGGTTTGGTTCATTTCGAGACGCATACGACGCTGTTGTTCGTATGCCGCGGACGCTGCGAGCGAGGAATCCAGGAACATATGTGAACATCCGGGACATGTTTTTGCCGGAGTCCCCATCTTACGGGGTTCCGCATAGAGTCTATTTCTCGTTCGGTGTATGCATCGAATCATTCGGATACTTGTCGACCCGTGTTATGTGTCGACGGCACGTTTCCGACCGGTCGGTACAAGGGTCAAATCTTGACCGCCATTGGAATGGACGGAAACAATCAAATCGTGCCACTCGCTTTTGCTTTCGTGGAGAGTGAGAACACCGAAAGCTGGTTATGGTTTTTCGAGCGAGTTGAAGATTTCAATTGTAAAGGACAAGCCGAATGTTTGCATCCTTCATGACAGGCATGCAGGTATACTGAAAGCTATTAAGACACTGAAAGAGCCTGGGCAAGAAACTCCATGGATTGACATTGAGAGCCGTTGGTGCATGCGCCACCTGGGGGCCAATTTTTACACACAATTCAGGAAAAAGGACCTTATGAATGTCTTCAAGAGGTCTGTGCATCCGGAACCAGCAGGTGGAAGTATAATTTTTTGCGTAGCAAACTGCAGGAGTTGACGAAGAAACAAGTTGTGGAGAGGAAAGCAGCTCGAGATGCAAACATAGCAGCACATATGCAGGCCGTTGCAGCAGGAACAACAACGGTAGAAGCACCAGTTTATGAGGCACCCCAAGGTCCGTGCGACTTGCCCGGATTTGACCCGCCGGAACAAGGAGAAGGCAGGGAAGGCAGATTAAAAACTTTGAGCAGTGGATAGAGCATGAGCCTACGGAGAGGTGGTCTTTGTTGCACGATACACATGGAGCTAGATACGGCGTCATGACAACCAACCTCGCAGAGTCATATAACTTTGTGCTGAGAGGCAATAGAGCTTTGCCACTTACAGCTATAGTAGAGGGTATTTTCATGGGCACAGTTAAATATTACAGAGAGAGACGTGAGAAGGCTCGGATGCACATGTTGAACAAACCAGCCACTCCATATTGTTCGAAGATTATGGAGTACATGCATAAGAAGAAGGAGAAAGCTAAGCATCTCCCCGTTGTTCAAATTGGTAATGTGGAAAGAAGGTTCGAAGTACGCTTACCTACAGATAGGTTCGGGTGTGGGAATCCGCAGCGAACGCATGATGTGAAAATTGGCAATGAAGAAAGGCCAACTTGCGAGTGCACATGCAACAAACCAAAGTTGCTTCATCTTCCTTGCTCACATGTGTTAGCTGTTTGTGGTGTCCTGGGGATGTCGGAAATCTCGTTCGTCTCTCCGTATTATCTTAAGGAGGCCGTGCTCAACACCTGGACCGGTGAGCTGGAAGGATTTCGGTCAATGGGAAATTTCAACACTGTAAACCCTGGTGAAAGGCAATATATCCCAAACCCAACGCTACTGAGGACAGCCATCGGTAGACGGCCATCGCAGCGCATCCGGAATGATATGGATGAATCTGAAGCTGGAGGGCCAACGCGACAATGTTTCCTATGCAATCAATTTGGCCATTGGGACAGTAATTGTACAACCTTCGGCACTGGCCCAGCAGGAAGGGGGCAGCGAGGCACAAGGGGACGTCGCGGGAGGGGAAGAAACTAGGCGGCGAGGCGCTACTTCGAAACTTATTTGCAATTTTATGTACTGAACAACGAATTTGTAATAAGTATGGAACTACTTTGCAATCTCAAATGTGAAACTATGTTACTGTAATTTATGTAGTGAACAATGAATTTGTAATAAGTATGGAACTACTTTGCAATTTTATTGTGGTCCTGTATGTTACTTAAATATATATTCGTATTATGTCATGTGAATTTTGCAAATATGTTTTGTTGTTTACAGTAAATGGCAGGAAGATCGTTGCTCGAGTAGGGACGTTGAGAAGGCGCACCGTGCGGCGAAGCTAGAGGCAAGTCCTAATAGCCTTCCCACACCGGTGACACGCGGAGCTAATCGAATTAGCAGATACACCCCGGTTGGGTTCAGAGGTATGTGGGATTATATTTGATATATTTAATTTGAAGTACTCACACATACTCATTGGATTCTTATATGAATTTGTAGGTTGAAGTGGGCTGGACTTCTACCTTTCGCTCGGTTGGTTGAGGCCACTATGTCAGAGGTCATCGGTGAGCGAGGGGGCACGCCAATCAAGCGCCTTCGATACGACCACTCACCGCCGACCAGTCTAGTGGATCGGTGGAGGCCCGAGACTCACACGTTCCACTTTCGTTGGGGAGAGATGGCCCCTACTCTGCAGGACGTGTCTTACTTACTGGGCCTACCGTTGGCTGGTCGGGCCATAGGCCCGCCGGCGCAACCGATGGACTCGGGATGAACAAATGCCCGCACGTTTTCAGGGAATTCGTGTGGGTCAGCCTGATTTTCTCTGTGAGGACCATGGTCCAAAGTGTGACTGGTTACTCAACTTCGAGGTAAGCATTGTTATTGAAAATTATTTATTGTTAATGTGTTGTTATAGCTAACATCTTTTTTTTTGTTCGTTGTAGGTTTCACAGTTCACAGCACCGATGAGTGAGGCACAAATCAGTAGGAGTCTCGAGGCATACCTTATGTGGCTGCTTGGGAAGGTGATGTTCACAGAGAACCATCAGACCACCATCAGCAGGCGCTACATCCCCATTGCGCAGGAGATAGCAGAGGCTACAACCGCCGACGACATCATACCGCGGAGTTGGGGTTCCGCGGTTCTAGCAGCCACGTACCGAGGTTTGTGCAATGCTTGTACACTTGTCTCCCCCAAGTCTGGCCTTCTTGGCTGCCCACTATTGTTGCAGCTATGGTCGTGGGAGAGGTTCCCAATTGGTCGACCAGACATAGATGCTGAACGCCCTTTCGAGGCAAACGGGTTTGATGATGCGGACCACATCGACATGCCTACGTTCGGTATACTTTGGACACGTCGCGAGGTACATGTAATTACTATATTTCTTTTGTAATTTATACTACTATGTGTGTACCTGACTATAGTTCTTTTTCTGTCCGCAGAGACGATTTGCTCGCGATCAGGTCAGGAACTGCTACCCTGCGTTCACTGAGCAGTTTGACGTGCTCGATGATAGGGCGGTGATCTGGGAGCCCTATACAGCGGCAGCAGTGCATGCAAGATACCCCGGCGGGATCTCAATCCTCTGCTATAGAGATTGTGCGTACTGGATGACACAGTCGAAGATCATCTTCGATGTGTCCGTGGAGGTAATGGCCCAGCAGAGGATCATGAGACAGTTCGGTTCTCACCAGTTGGTCGATCCTCCTCCACCGATAGCACCTCTCCCTCCCTACGTCCACAAGTAAGTTCAGAGCGTCGCTACGGTTAAGATTGTTCATCATGGTTCGGCTTAGTGACACAATAATTTTCTGCAGGTACAACAGGAAGGGTACGAGCCACTCCTCGACATGGTGGCTTCAGCGCGTTCGCTCGTATGTTGATGAGTGGCTGACTGCGGCAACACACCTCTGGCGACACGATGAGCAGTTTGATCCACAGGACTTTGAGGCATATCTGCAGAGGTACACTGCAGCAGCGCGAGTGCGCCTCATCCCGCCGATAGATCCAGCTGAGGCGCCACTAGCGTCTATGTACGATATGTACCCGACTCAGTCCACAGCCGGTAGTCGACAGCACGCGGTACGTAATACTTTTCTTTTCCACCAACATATTTGTCGTTTATATATATTGGGTTCTACGGTTTATATGCTACCATGATCTACCATGTTTTTGCAGGGCCAGATGACTTCAGACTTACATGATGAAGTCGCTCGGTACACACGTCAAGTGTCCAGTGGGCCTCTTCTGCAGCCGCGCGACCAGCAGGTGTCCTGGTTGAGGCGTCTCGAGGAGAAGCTACGCGGGATCTACTCGGCTATCACGTGTAGCCGTAGTTCCGACGTCGTTCAGCGCCACCTCCTTCCACCGCGTCCCTCCACACGACACGATCCACGACCTCGTGTCACGCCGACGGCGACACCCAGACCACCACCTCCTGACCGGCATCTTTTTGTGTATTTTTTTAAAATGCATTAAACATCCGCACTTGGCCGTTGCTCTAAATGGCGCAAATATGTGGTAAATATATTAAATTGGCAAAGTTTTTTTTGTGATAGAAGCTGTGGCGAAAAATTGCCGCGAGAGGGGAAAAAACGCCACGCCCGAGGCGGCATTTTTTGAGTTTTATTTTTATTTTGAAAATGCACTAAACATCCGTATTTGGCCGTTTTCTCTAAATGTCGTGAATGTTCGAAAAATATTAAATTGTCGAACTTCTTTTTGTGTATTTTGAAAATGCACTAAACATCAACATTTGGCCGTTTGCTCCAAATGGCGCAAATTTGCGGTAAATATATTAAATCGGCAAAGATTTTTTGTGTTAGAAGTTGTGGCGAAAAATTACCGCGAGAGGGGGAAAAACGCCGCGCCCGTGGCAGCATTTTGTTGAGTTCTTTTTATTTTAAAAATGCACTAAATATCTGTATTTGGCCCTTTGCTCTAAATGTCTATTAAATTGTCGAAATTTATTTTGTCGGAAGTTGCGTCCAAAAATTACCGCGAGACAGGGAAAACGGCACTGTTCAGCGAGTACTGTTCATGACTGTTCACGGTGACCAGCACTATACATCGAGCACTGTTCAGCCACCGGCACTGTTGATCGACACTATTCATCGCGAGACACTATTCAGTAACTATTGCTGTAGCAGTCTGCCTACGTGTCGCATTCTAATTGGCAAAAAATAGCACATGAACAGTGCCATGTGACGTTGAGCAGCTCATAAGCTGAGAAATCAGCCAGCCTTTATATAGGTATCTATTGTAACATTCAGATAAAATGGATGCTAGTTTTCAAAAAAAAAAAAATTCTTTATAAGCAGTTCACGGATAAGGTCCCTACCAAACAATATTTACAAATCTCAATAAGCAATATCTGATGTTGATTAACTATTAATGCATGTGGTTTTTCATCACGTGTATTTATTCTTCTGTGTTGAAGACTTGAACATTTTTTTCTTCTTTAATGTTAATTGTTTTGCTTTATATGTTGAAAAGCAAAAATACAAGTATATAGAAGAAAAACGCAAACGTACGTGCATACGCAAGGTAGTTGGGCTAGTATTTTAAGACAAAGAGAGAATAGGTGAAAACTAGCTGGGACGTGCTTGCATGGAGTAGTTGGTACGGTATGCTTGCATGCATGTTGCGTAAGAGCAGGCACGCCCTGCACGTATTGTATTGCATGTATATATACAACTTCGGAGTCCACATCTGATTAAGGTCTACAATCTGGGAGTTCACCATTTTGAATGGTTTCAGAGAGCATGGGGGCATGGGCGTCTCCGCCGTCTCCGATCATCATATATAGATCCCCTAGCGCCGGTGGTGTGACACTCAATCCGTGGGGTATGCTTAGGTTGCACGCAAGATCGTTCCTCTCTGACTCCTCTCCATGCCCCAACGCCATGCTGATCACGAGCGCCAGGTACAAAAATGCCTACTTCATTCTATTTCTCTCACAATAAAAAAACTGAAGATCTCGTCTGTGGAGGCTACCCCAGTCATGGTACGGTTCACCAATAAGGATATCACCATCTGTTCGCTCATGGTGGAGGCTCCCACCTTCGATGTCCTCCTCAGCGCCCGCTCTTGGCGGGGTGGATCGAGACGAGGAGGGGGAGATGACATGCTTCGAGTTGGGAGGTGATGTAATGAGTTGCACGCCCGTGAACCCCAGTAGAGCCATGTCTTTGTCGGTGGGATGGCGAGGATCAGGTATGCCCCCATCATGGTGGTGTCACAACATGTGAATGATGGCGAAGACGAGGTAGGGATGTTGCGAGCTGCATGTCGGCTAGTCCCGACACAACAATGTCCCCGCTGCCAAGAGCACGCTGGTCTTGGCGAACTCATCACCATTTTGATCCAATAGGACGGAGGAGCGCACGAGCTGGCGACAACACGGCCATTTTTTTTGTAGCCTTACATACTCCCTCCGTCCTCAAATAAGTGGACATCTAGCCTCTAAACTTTGTCCACAAAAGAGTGTACTCCTATCTTCCCAATGTAATTTAATTGCTTCTCTCTCATTGCACGGAAATCAAACCCAATAATATTGAGCACATATTCTTCTTGCTTTTTACATGCAATTAGCTTATTGGAGGTGAAAGAATTAAAGAGGAGAGATGCATGTTCCCAATGTACTTTTCACTCCACCTTATAATTTATCTTGAAAACCCCGCAGGTACACTTATTTGTGGACGGAGGGAGTAGTTCCAAACATCTCACGCACAACTAGCTAGGCTTATGCAAGGATCCATGATGGTACTCATTCTATTCTTTTTTTTTTGACGAAAAATTACTCAAGATATATGAAGATTTGTGGTATAAAATTATCATCGTTAGAAAATAGTTTCAATACGGATCTAACTATATTAATTACGTTCTGTTGCTCAATTTTTTCGATCAAAGTTCATCTGAAAATACGTATCCGCCGTATTCATCGAAACAGTATATATATTTTACATGTATCTCATGATCTCAAATAATCAGCAGCATAGCTGTTCGTGAATGATCATACAGATAAATTGTGGCACGAGACAAATGAAATCGAATCCATCTCTAGCCAACAGGCCCGATAGACCCCGGTGTCAAATTAATGTGGAGTTTATGGAGTGCGTACACCCCGATGTCAAATTAATATTTTTCCAAGTTCCAACAGCGCTCAGTCGATTCATCTCCGGCTAGCTAAAGAAATCCGATCTCACGCTGGACACACTGAAAAAAGATCAAAAGGAAAAGCCCGTCTCTTCTCTCCGGCTCCCGCTCGCTCCAGTCTCTCTCGCTTCGCTCGACCGCCCGCCAATATCATCCTCTGCGCCGTTGCCGGCCACACCCAGCCTCGTTGCTCGCCGGCACAGCTCCATCTCTCTTCACAATCGGCTCATTTCCTCGCTGCCGCTGCATCACCCGGCCCCCAATCATGGATTTCTCCTAACCCTACCAACGGGCTTGCCGGTCGGCTTCAAGGACGAGTGGACGACGGGCCCGGTCTCGCGCGATTCGGCTCGCCTTCCGCTGGGCCTTGCCGTCGATTTACTGGCCGTGGGAGCCGCTGCTCATCCACGGCACCAAGGGCCGCTACTGGGTGGCCATCCCCGTTCACCGGCCGTCTGCAAAGGTTGATGCTGCGCGCAAGCTCCAGCGCACCGCCGTCGTCTTCGCCGGGTAGCCCGACGGCAGGACAACCCTGGACGCGGCCGTGAGTGCTGCATATGGAGGCCGAGTGAGGCGCATCCACGACATGGAGGAGCTCGCCCCAAGCCCCAGTTCTGACGCCTTTGCCGTGTCTTCGCCGGCGTCTTTTCGGGGTCGTCCGACGATAGGGAGGCCACGGCCACGGCCGTCCGAGCGCCACTTTCATGCTCCGCATATGAAGGGGTGCACCACGTCGTTCGCCCCCAATTCCTACCGCGGACGACGTCGTTCAGATGGACCTCGTCGACCCTGCCGTGCGCCCCTTAATTTGCCGGGGTCTTCGCGGTGTTGGCGGCAGGCACGAAGGCCATCGATGCGGCCGGGAGGGGCGCGTCCACGACCTGTAGGAGCTTGCCTCCAATCCCTACAGCCTGTTCATCATCAAGGTCAAAATTCCCCCTTTGCTCGCGCACCGAAACCATATCTCAAATGTAACCGATCTGGAACCTCCGGCAGGAAGTGGACCTTCGTGCACCATCTGTCCGACGAGTTCTGCAGCTGCTTGTGTCGATGGAGCGGCCATCCTCGGGTGCTGCTCACCTCCTGTCGGTGGACCACAAGGACTTCCGGCGCGGTGGCAGCACACCGCAACCGTCTGGCGGGTGATATTTCAGCCTCGGCTACATAACCCTATGGTGAGTTCTGGTTACAGTCTCCTCTAGGTGCACTATCTGCTATGGCTATAGTATATTCCTTCCGAACTGCACTAAGATGCCTCTCTGATTTTTGAAAAGCACGAATAATAATGTGCCCTTATTCTACTGCAGTTTGCAACCTGGCTCCTTACTAAGAAACTAGGATAGCAAAGATTTATGTTCATCTGCAGCGGTTGATTCAAAATTCTTGACTGAATATATGTTTGTGATCTGCAATTCGTGAACTTTTCTTATTGTTAAAGACATTCTCGTGTGGACGTTATATATGGGCTGGTGCTATGTAGTGTAATACCGATAGAATTTTATTTAGCTCCTCTTTTTGCTTGCTGATGTTTGATTCTGATTATAGGGAGGATAAAAACCTAACTATTACTACATTTGATCTGCTTCTTTACCGTCCTTTTCAATGCAAATATGTAATGCTTGCTAATGGTATTAAAGTAATTTCATCTTTATTTGCTCTACTCTAGATTATGGTGGGTAGGAAGTCTCACTGCTTTCCTTTTGGTGTTTCTATGAGGCGAAATACATCCCCGAGGAGTCAGTGATGGCAAGGCTGGCAGTGGTGGGGTTCGGGTTTCAGGAACAACAACTACCTCCATCTACACGGGCGTCCAGAGGATAAGAATAGCTACTACGGCATGTTGTAAGGTTCCTTCTGGTGCCTTTTACTGTAAATTTTGAGCTGTTTTGGCTGCTTCCTGTGCATTGCAATCTAGCAGTCGCAGAAAAGGTTGTAGATAATTTGGACCTAACCGCATCGAATTACTTCAGCATGTGTGTACTCTCAAGGTTGGGCTGTTGAGTGTTGGGTTTTGATACCGATCCTCAAGCTTGACCTTTCAACGTGATCTCGTTTTGTGGGATTGCTGCTTCGGCCGTTGTATGCTTAATTGACTATAGATTATTATCTAGTAGTAAATGAGTGGCGAGTTTCTCAACCTTACTTATTTAGGAGCACTGACTAATTTTCAAGATTATCTTATTCCTCAATTGGCAGCTATACTTATGTCCTCATGTATTAAGACTCACGAATAAATGTCTAGTACATATTTGCTGATTTAATGCATATATAGATAAGAAATTCAGTGAACTCATCAATAACTGAATATTCATATGCTGATTCTATGTTTTGAAATAAACCGAGGCATCAAAAGATTGTATATAAGTTGTCCTGGCATTATACCCTATATAAAAGACAATCAATTCAGAGCATTTGATAGTGATTTGGCTACTGTAGATGGGGTAATTTCCCTCACTTTCCTTCAATTATTGGGTGACACGTAGGCCTCTTCAATGTGGTTTCCTTATCTCTTCCAGTAAATACAAGTTTATGATTTATTTTTGCTGTTTATTGCCTCCGGTGATCTCCGGTTGCCGGTCACCCGAACTGCCAAAGTAAGAGAATGAACGGATTTTATTCTTCAGTCGGGACCACTCTCGAAAATTCTGGTGCCACTTTGTCTCTCCTAGGTCTTCTCGATTTCCTGCACCGCTTCTCCTCGAGCACATCTCCTTCTTCCTCATGTGTTTGGCTGCGGCTAGATCGCGAACCTCAGAGCCTCATGTCAGAGAGGAGACGGTGCGGCGGCGGCATGGGTTCTAGCGCCGCGGCAACCGAGAACTCGGACAGCAGCATCGAGCGGAGGACGCCGGCGGTGGCCGTGGCATGGGTGGGGTCCTCCTTCGTGCTGGTTTGGCCGCCGCGCGACCTCGGGAGGGGCCTGGAGTGGAGGCTACGCGGTTGGCATGGAGGCGGGATGGCGAGCAGAGAGAGGCAAGGACGGAGGCGCTCGCGTCCACCACGGGCGACCATCGGCGTCAGTGGCAAAAAGGTTAGTAACCGGCTGTTGAGGCTCTGCCTTTTCCTCCCCTCTCTCTTACTTCTCTGGTTGTTCTGTCTCTCTTCGCTCAGCAGCGGACGGGAGGATGCGGAGCTTTGACAGAACGGGACCAAGGGCGCGGCCAAACCGTCGCCATGGCCACGCCTACCTCAGCTCTTTCTCTCTATCAGCTGACGGCAGCAACGCATCAAGACTTCGACCTCCGTACGCATCAGGACTTCGACCTCCGTACAGTACCGGTGGCAGTCACTTGATGGTTCTGATTCAGCTTGCCAGCAAGGGCACCATCAGAATTGAAGGCCTTCTCAATTCACCCTGGCTACTCGGTTAGCTCTATTATCTCTGATGTTTTCCATATTTCATACACAACAAAATTAAACTAGAGATATGTGTCAGAAAAGATCTCCAACATATACATCCGTTCTAATCTTTCCTGGCACAAGTTTAATTAGCTTCACGAATTAGCACGCAAGGTATCTACGTGAGATTTGTTTTAGCTGATACCCAATTTTGCATATCAGGAAAGCCAACTCCCAGATTTTGTTCCGGTAGCTAGCAGCTTATGTCTTGCATCAGGTTGGACTTTGGATCTCCGGTAAGATGTCCTAGCAATTAACTCCAGCTATTTTTCTTCTACCATAGTATAGGCTAGGCACAAGCTTATTTCTTACACAATCAGATTACATGACGTACAGATAAAAAGTATGGTGGAATTACTAGGAGATCTTAGTATATATATGCAGTCCAGTTATGGTTCTATTATTTATTTCTGCACTACCAATTAACTCCAGCCATTTTTCTTCTACCATATAGCTAGGCAAAAGTTTCTTTGTTATACAATCACATTACATGATGTACAGATAAGACATATGGTCGACTTACTAGGAAATGTTTACTATATATGGACTCCAGTTATGCTTTTATTATTTATTTATGCACACCCTACGTTTGCTA
Organism: Lolium rigidum; assembly: GCF_022539505.1. Lineage (NCBI taxonomy): Eukaryota > Viridiplantae > Streptophyta > Magnoliopsida > Poales > Poaceae > Lolium > Lolium rigidum. Next base: position 6,392,506 of record NC_061509.1, on the reverse strand, counting down.
GATTGCTTTATAAAATCGTGTGGAGGGTGGCCTCGTGGTGTTTTGATGGACATCATTAGCTAAGATGTTCATTGAGCTGAATTGTCATTGTTTTTTAAACTAAGCTTCCATCACATAGTAATACATGAAAGAATGTACACCATCAACATGAGAGTAAGTTTTTCCCAGGGAGATTCTGCACATAAAGGAGGAAAAATAGGGACCGACCACCTAGGCACATAAAGTATTCCAGATTATTTCAAATATTGTTTTCCTTCTAATCTGATTTTTTTTAGAACGGTCTAGGTACTGCAGACGGTGAGACAAAGATCCGAGCCTCCGAGGTTGGTCTGGCTGCGGTGGTCATGGTTGCCACTCTACTGCGACTAGGCATTGTGGATGCAGCTATACACACATACAACATGGAGAAAAGGGTCACCGTCATTGGGGTGCCAAAATCTTTGATTTGGGGCAGCTTGATTCTTTATGCAGGTATGGTCTGTTCAGCCCTCATGAAGGTTAGCTTTTCTTTGAATTTTTTTTCTCAAATATGTACTAATAGCTAGATAAATTATTTCCATTTTACTACAACCAAAATTAAGTGATCATCATTCATATTTGGTATAAGTTGTTGTATAAAGAGGGCATGGCCACATGTGAGGTTCTCTCGGTCTGATCTGTGACACCGGAGATGGAGTCATTGCAGAGCTTCATACTAATAAGTTATAAGTTTTGCAGTTGTTTAATTCTGATTGCCTTCTGTTACTGAGTTAGGTTAATCCCTATCATCATATTATTGATTTGGCATGACATGTCTTCCTGATCTGCAGGTATTCTTCAAAATTTATTTATATGCTTCTTTTCTGCCAGATTTATTAACATGTTCTGTACCTTCACTACTGTCAACTTTGCTGCCGACACTTCTAGGCATGACTGTTGCATGTTTTTCTTATCACGCTTTTCAAAGGCCTTACCAAATTGGTGTCTGCATCCTTTGATTTAGGTTATCTTTATGTGGAAATCACATCAACAAAAACATCAGTGCATATTGTGTTTAGCTCAAAGTTTTAGGTTCCTCTTATTGCAGGTTATCGGCAGATCATGTCTGTAATCTAGGGACTGTTGGATTTAGGGAAATACCTCGGTTTTCTTGATTCTTTTATGCACTGATTTCCTGTTTATTTTGAGATGCTTAATTGTTGGTGCATTGGTTTTTATAGTTTATGGCCTGTTCGCCAAACCTTAGATGAAACACACACTACATTGGATATGGTCTTGGTGTGTCTGAATTTACGATTGCAAGTATATGACCCAATTATTACATCTTCTTTGACTTGGCATTTTCAGGACAACTTGTGTTTGCATAAAACGTTTCCATGAGAGCACGATTATTACTGAGATGGGCTGATATGAAATTTGCTAATTTGCAGGTGTACAGAGTGACATGTGGGTAGGAAGGGTACCAGCAAGTTCAAGAAATGATGGCAAGAAGAGATCAAGCTCACAAGCATAGACTAGATCATAGTTGTACACATTGTTTCCTTCTAGACAACAGCTCATGAGAAAAAGAAGTCATCAGCTTCCAAGGACTTACTTTCAGCTAAGTAGAACAGCTCACGCCCCAAGCTTGGTGATTCTTCAGTACACATTAGCTAAGCAGACAGACTATCAGGAAAGATACCCTCCTATTTGCCTCGGTCATTATGATGTTGTTTTATAGACTGCTATCTATCTTTCTTCCTTATTATAATCTTCTCTTACATTTAGCTGATTCCTCCTATAAAAAGTTCTAACAAATTATATAAGGTTCATCATATTATTGTAGGGTGACTACAATGTGAAACAACCTGAAACAACATTGCAATCGCCAATTAAATTTCCTTCCAGAATGCTGCATCTGTATAAAAAAAAATAGGTTGACTAACTTCTTTCTGCAAGCAATGGAGTAAAACAGAACATAGTCCCCTCATTTCTCCGGCTAAGATTCAAGCAGCTGGTCATCTAAAGCAGCTCAAGAAGTTAACTTCCCTCAGGAAGACCTTCGCTGCACAGCACCCACTGTTGTCAAATAATATTGCCCAGTTATCTTCTTTTGTATCTGTATGACAAACACCTATACACGACTAACTCCTTGTGACAATAATATCCAGCTGCTTTTCCCTCCGAACAGAACAAAGAATGTTTGTTTCTCTCAAAGATTTTCATCAAGGTATGTGAAAAAAGAAGTATGCATGGTTGTGTACCTAGGCAAGCTCAACGAGCCTGATCTGAAGGCATTATACATCCATAATTGATAAATTTAGCTACCATAGCACAACCAGCATTCAAGGGCGCGGCGTGCCGCAGCGCCTATGCTTCCTAGTATGTTGTAATTGTTGGGCATATATGTATTTTAAATACGTTCTGATTGCTTTTCTTTCCAACGCAGTTGATGGCGTTGAAATGCACATGATTAACCCACGAGTGGGGTATTGGATGTAGAACCTTGTCAATGCCCTGGTGTTGTTTCTCACAAGGTTTCTGGAAGTACTTCTTGATTGCAAATGACATGGTGGTACTGGTTTGTGGGTGTTTGGGAAGTACTTCTTGATTGCAAATGACATGGTGGTACTGGTTTGTGGGTTTTTGGGAAGTACTGGATGCTACTCTTTGTTTTGAGAGCCACATTTGGCAAACATGTACCACTTTCGTGGTTGTGTTTTAGTTTGAAACTATAGTCAACTCTCTGTGTTTCGATACTTTTGAATTAGCGAGTTCTGTGATATACTCAGAGATGGTCTAGCTCCATAGGAGTCCTTAATTTTTTTGTGTTGCATTGTTGTTGGTTTTGCAGTTTTCTGCTGATAGGGGAAGTTGGATGGTGGTTGATGCTCTAAAATAGTTATGTGATACACATTTGTAGGTTAATTAATCATTAGTGCTATATTGGTTAGATGTAGGATAGGTTTAGATTGGCTTACCTATTTCTATGATTTGACTTTAACTATAGATTATAGTTCAGGTTTTCAAAAAAAATGTGAATACGCTATACATTGACAGTTATATGAGCATGCATATTTACTAGACGCGTTGGCGTGTACTTGTTAGTCAATTGGATCACATTTTTTTGTTTCACTGGTTGGCATGTCAATTTTTTTTGCATGGAATGTGGATGGTATTACTTCCTATGACAATTGACTGAAAAGTAATTAATCATCAACTTTAATTTTTTTTACTGAAAATGTCTATGTTTGTCAGCTTGATATATATGGATTAGTATTGTTTGGTTATATATTGTTAGCTGAAAGTTGGTTTTTCTCTCTCCAAATAGCATGATAAGTTGACAAGTTGTTTATATTTAGATCCATTCTACAAAGGTTTATATAACAATCCGTTTTGCAATTACGTTTTTAGAGGCTTTTGCAATTGCAAGAGGACATGTTTTCATGGCATGTTGTATTCAACAATGAATAAGAATTTGCATGGATTTTGGTTTACTAAACCTCTCATAATTTCAGGCACCAGCAGGAAGTATAGATTCTTCACTATTTGGTTTATACATTGTTAACTGAAAGTTGGTCTTCCTTTTTGCCAATAGAAGCGATAAGATATTATGGATAGTTTATCTTTAATTCCATGTTCATTTTGTGGCCCTTTTGTTATATAAATGCAGTGCTATTAAGTAGCAATCCAATGTAGTCCAATTCCTTGTTGAGTTCAACATGAACAAGAATTTTCATGGCAAGTTGTGGTGTATTTGATCCTTCATAATTTCAGCCACCGTCTGAGTTGTTAATTTACTATTGCCATCTGATCTTGTAATAATAATGTATATTCTCACTTGATCGTACGTAGTTTTTACTTCCTCAACTCCATATTGTACTAGATCTTGCATTGCGACAATTGATGTGGAACACACGGAGTATCTGGTAATACAGCTATGTATTTTTTTTGAGGTTTGGAACATCAAATTTCTGAGATTTGACATTGTTCTTCTATTTTCAGTGAGGATGGGCGGCGGGTGCAGAAAGGCGACTTCCTCCACCTAGGAATGAGGAGGCGGGGGGGGGGGGGTCTATTATGTAGTAAGGGTGCCTCCCGTATGTTTCTTCGATAAGCATTAAAGGAAGGACATAAGTGTGCTCTTTGACAATGAGCTGATCCATATGACCACACGTGGTATTATTTATCTTTCCTTTTTGTTCTGTTTTGCGCGGAGTTGTCTTGTCTTGTTGGAATGGAGTAGTTTCATGCCCATTGTGTCATTGAATATTGTTTGTTTGATGCTTAGGAAATGAGCGTTTATTTAGTTGAACATGTTTTACCTGTCCTTCCTATAGTGTACATGGATCTGGGAATTCGGCCGATTCCTTGCGTGGAGGAACAACCAAAAAAATATGTTGTTTTTGGCTTTGCTTTTGTTATCCTAAAATCTGAACTAAACATATGATTGGTGTGTAAATATGTATGCATCACTAGATCAAGGACCCGAAGTTCAGTATGTGGACTGCAACAACTTATTTTAGATTTGAAGCTTGCACATTTTTTTCTCGGGGGTTGGATACTAGTTTGATACCCTGATGTAAACTAGTATTGATGGTTCTTGGATGCAAGTTTGTCCCTATTGCACAACTATCTTAATTTAATTCTCACTGTGTTGCTGAAGGAGTCTATCTGCCCGCTTGGTCCCATCATTTGCGGGAAACTTGCCATGCTAGGACTACTGAATTGACGTGCATATCACCCATATATCAAAGATTGGTAGCATTGTTTCTTGGTCATGCATATTATGGTGTGTCTTGTGTCAAGGTCATCACATTGTGACCTTCTGCAACTGTATTCAAGCCAATGAAGCTTATAGACGCATCTATATTCTAGGATTAGGAATTTGATTGTCCAAACATCAATGATCTCTCTGTAAAGTACCAATGTTAAGTTTGGCCATAACTTAAATGACCATCAATTTTATATTAGGAACTACATGTTTATCTTGTGGTATACATGTATGTTTGGTAGGCGGTGTTGTTCTGTGCTGGCCATACCTGATATTCTCTCCCACTAGTTAATCCTACTATTTTTGTGAATTTGACGCTTGAAATTTGCCTGGCTTTATATTTTCCATGGTGATTTTTATTTCCTTGAAATCATGTATTATTTTATTTGTTTAACAGGCCACGTCTTGCAAACAACGGCCAGCACAAGGGGCTTGATTCGGTGGGGAGGTATGGAGGATGACCTGGTTGTCTGCATGCGCTAGCTGCTTCTGCTGGCAGTCCAGCCGGAGATGTTGCCGGGCGACTACACACTCAAGCTTCTGCTGCTTTGAGCCACCTACTCCTACTGTTGTCCACCACTTGGATTTGCTGTTGCAGGGTAGTTCTCTTTCACTCATCCATTTATTCTTGCAGAAAATGCATCTTCTTTTCTATAGAATGTGCATGCAGTAGGTAAAAGCATATGCATGCATTGATGTATTGATGAGAAAAAACATAAGAATGTGTGTGTGATGCTGATGCATATCGTTCATTCCTTTTGGTCTTGTCAAATGCTGAAACTGAGTCTGTTGCTAACTGCTAGTAGTACTTAGCATGTAATACTTAGCATTGTGATGATCGCTTTATCATATAACTGATTGCAAAGAGACAAGTCAGTTGTGACTTTATTTTTACCAGGAAAAGGAGTGTGGATACTGACAATTCAATCTTCACAATTGGGAAGCAAAAACTGCATATAATTTCTTAGTATGCGCATTCTGCTTGTGACAGCAATAAACATCCTGCTTATATTCCTTAGTGTTTGACAGCAGATGACATGTCTTGTGTAATTGTGGTTCTTTTGGTAATTTCACTAAAAATGTTTTTTTATGGGATCACTGAATTGTTTGTACGACAAGTAAATATTTTTTAAGTCTGAGAGGACTATCGGAGAACTTTATTGTTTCATGGTCATTAATCATGATTTTGGTATGCTATATTCCTCAGTCTGATTCTATAATACCACCAACATTCATAACTGCTACTTGATGTGCAAAGTGCATAATTTGTACTACCATTACATTCATGTTTATGCAGACGCACAAGTATCCACTGTAAAGGTCTCTCAAGTGAGCTGCTACTGATATTGTGCTTATTGTGTTATTTCAAGGACAAGCGTGCACAAGTGTAGTGGCTTGGCAAGATGTTTTATTTCGTCCATCTCTACAATGGGCATCCAAAGGTACCTCCTTGGGAATGGTTGAATTTATTTGTACTTGATGAAATGAAATTGAAGTGACCGATTTCCTCCGATCAAGGTAGAAAGGGCTTCCGTGTCTTGTTGCCAACGGGGTCTTGCACCATCTATCTGATGACGAGTTACAAAACGGCGGCTCTGGTGCACTGTTGATGTAGCAAACTGTCGAGCCTGACTGTCGGCCGAGCTTCTCACGTACGAACCTTCTTCCTCTTCTACATTTTTTAATTTAATCCCTTTTCATCTGTACAAGTAGGGTGTGTTGGTGTTGCTGGGCAACCTGACACACGAGTGGTGGTCTGAGTCTGTGACACCACACAAGGCGTCCTATTTTTGCCCAGTTGCGCGTTTTGTGCGTGGTTGTATCAGCTTTCTACAACACCTTCACAGCCATGCCTCCTTCATCGTTTCTCTTTCCCGTGCCATTATTATGGTAACTAAATTGCTTGTACTTTAACCACCCATTGTTACTTTGTTGCTCTTTTTCTATTAGGCTGAGAACTAATTAAGACAATATTTTATGGTTGAGTTGTTATTTCGTTAACTGAAGCTTGGCCTTCTATGTAGACAATTTTCGTAACATGTCGACATCAAACCCACCCTTTATTTTGTCACTACTATTGTAAATTAGGTTAGTACATTTAAAAGTATCTACCTGTATAATTATTTAACTCTGGACGGTCCTGATTACAACTTCAAACTTTGGTGGGGCACTATCTTGCAATGTTTGAAATAATTTGTGTGAATTTGACGCTTCAAATTTTCCTGGCTTTATATTTTTATATAGACAAACAATACTTGGATTTTGAACATGCTTTCTGCTTGCTGCACGTATTGATGCTTGGCATGGCGTAAGATAGAATATATCTTGTTTATGTGTCGAGCAACTAATAGTTTGTTGTGCCTTGGAGGTGAAGGACATGGCGTTCAAGATTATTTTCAGACTGGTGGTTGAATCGGATGCGAGGATGTAGATTGCATGCGGCAATGAGCAGGTGCGGAAAGTTGCTATGATGCACTCTCCTTTGACGAAGTAATGTTTATAATCTGATGTTATGGTTTCTCAAAAAAACTGGTGTTATTTTCGAGATTTATGTTTGTTGATGGTTTTCTCTGAAGTGTGATTTTATGGGTGCATGTCAATGGTTTCTAGTTTGTCTCTCCTATTTTTTTTATAATGTTGAGTATAAAATACATCCTTTGATCGACCTTGCTCATTTGTGTGAGAATTCGTCTTGAACTATTTACCCTCTTTCAGCATTGCCATTTCTGATTGAAGATATGGGGATGCTGCTAACAAGCATGTTACAACACTGAAGATCTCAAAGTTGTCTTGCTTTCTCTTTTATGTTGCATGGTGTTGCCCTACTCGATGGGTTGATGGCAGCACTTATTGATTGCAGATGGCATGGTATGTACTTGTTTGTGGTTGTTTGGAAAGTATTACATGGTACTGTTAGTTTTGTTTGGCAAACAGGTACCACCTTTGTGGTTGTGCTATAGTTTAAAACTGTCGTCAACTCTTCGTCGTGTCGATTTTCTTCAAGTACCGAGTTCTATTTTATATTCTCGGTGATTGTGTTTCTCTATTGCCGTTGGATTTGTGGTTTTCTGCTGATGAGAGAAGTTCAATGTTGGTTGATGGTCTAATTAGTTATGTGAATCCCCATTGTTGTTGGTTCATTATTGTTATATTGGTTAGATGTAGGGAAGCTTCGGATTAGCTTATCTTGCTATATGAGTTGACCTAACTACACATTAAAGTTCAAGTTAAATTTAAACATAAAACTGAGCCAAGATGAACTCGATCCTTTGTTCTGTGTTATTCAAATGTTTAGCACGTGTATTTTCACAATATACAAACCGGCACATCTAATCATCGCTTGCTTGTCATGCTTAGCACCAGATAGGATCAAGTGAGCACTTCCTTATTGCTATTTTGCTATTATAATTAAATACATTGTGTCTTCGGTCCTTATGACAATATTCAAGTAACATATCTTCCTTATTTTCATTTGGCTATCAAAATGAAATATACTGTGTCTTTGGTCTTGTTGACAATATTTTAGTAATAGTTCTTCCGTATTGTTCTTTTGCTATCGAACTGAAATACATTGTGTCTTTGGTCCTGTTGACAATATTCCAGTAATTTGTCAAAGGATGGATGCATAGTTTTGTTTCTAGTGAATGCATAGTTGTGAAACCCAACTTAAGTCAATTTGAGATGTTGATGTGCAATTTATAATATGCTAGTACCTATTCCTTATTTCTTTACTTGCGGGAATCTGGTAAGGCAATTGTTGCTAAGTAACTTTTGGTTGTCTAATGTTTGAATGATTCTTTGCTTACAGGAAAAGCTGTATATGAGCACACAATGTCTTTATTGCCACTGTCTTGTTTGTCTTTGTTGGTTCTCCTAGCTTTTTCATTCTCTTTTTTTGTGTAAGTGAACTTATTTTTATCATTTTAGTATTGCTCAATAAACATAGGCAGGAGATTTGTGCACTGATATTGCTTTGTGTAATCCTTGTCCATTTTTGCACATGAAACATGCTTTTGATATTCGGCTTGATCGGCACCATGGTTGCGGCAGTATGCTAGTTTGATTTTAGGTGTTATGTGCAGAATTATCTATAGATCTTAGTGTCGTCATGTGTAGGTAAGGTCCACAAATCATTGTCTCATTGTGGAAAAGACGGAATTGACTTTGCTTGCATTAATTGATGCTAGTAGTATGAATTGCTCCGTCTTTGATCATGTGATAGCTGAAGGTTTCAAACTCATGTCTTAAACATATGTTTGCTTCAGTTCTTGATTGTCTGAGACTTTGCATTAGAATTGGCATGGTCTTGACCAATAATTCTTGATCCCTTCCCGATGCGTTCCAAAATTGGGTGACATCTTTTAACTGTCAGTGCTACAATATCATGGTCTGCTTTTCACTTTTGTTGTTGAATGTCATTGGCATCTAGATTGCTTTCGTAGTCACTCTGCCAATTATCCCTATGACAATATATGTCATTGGCATCTAGATTGTCTTTCAACGCGACTAGAAAAATATAGCTATGTAATTGTGCTTAATGTAGCGAAAAGTGAATGTGGTCTTGTTAATGTTCACTTGTCATTGCCACTTGAACATTCTCTTGTGCCAGTGTTAATGCAAAGTAAATTATCATTGTTTGTCGAGTAACAATATCTTGTGCCTTATGTGGACCTTAATCTTTCTTGCTCTGTTGTCTTACAGGCGATAGATGAGCCAAGCTTGTTCGGCTGGTGGAGCAGATTAATGTGCCCCCCCCCCCCCCCCTGAAGGGGAGCTAGTGCCGGGTCAGATGGGCATGCTTATTTCTGTGTGTTTGAAGTGCTCGTTTCCGGCTTGGCACTAGCTACTGGATGGCATGTGCCATTGAGGTCCTTGTCCTGTGATCTCCACTTTATTAAATCGATCTTGACCTGGGCATCTACATGGGGAGCATCTTCAAATGTATTGTGCATCTTATTTTACCTCTGCTAGACCAAATTGGCTATGATGTGCAATGTTTGTAATAAATCGAGTATCATCAAACCTGTTTATATTGTTTCGTGGAGACAAACTGATTTGGTTATACATAATGTCATTGTGCTAGATCTGGGTTGGTGTCTATGAATCTTTGCCTCCATTCTGTTTTCAGCTACATGTGTCTTTTGCACTATGGCCTAGTTGACTCTTAGTTGTGAATCATGAACTATATTTGGTAAAGAATCGTAAATGGGCATGGCATGAATTTTTTTTTGTCTTGGCATTGTATTTGGTATAGATTTTTCAATGAAGAATCGGAATTATTCTTTCTTGATTCCTGAAGGCCTGTGACCTTTACCGATGTGCATAAAAACCTTCTTATAAGTTAAGCTCCAAACAAACTTGGAATTAGACTATGCTATTGATGTCTACGGGAGCTTCTATTCTTGTAGACAGTGTTGGGCCTCCAAGAGCAGAGGTTTGTAGAACAGCAGCAAGTTTCCCTTAAGTGGATCACCCAAGGTTTATCGAACTCAGGGAGGAAGAGGTCAAAGATATCCCTCTCATGCAACCCTGCAACCACAAAGCAAGAAGTCTCTTGTGTCCCCAACACACCTAATAGGTGCACTAGTTCGGCGAAGAGATAGTGAAATACAGGTGGTATGAATGAATATGAGCAGTAGTAATGGCGCCAGAAAATAGCTTGCTGGCGTGTGGTTGATGGTGGTAATATGGTAGCAGTAGAGCAGTAAACAAGCAGCGATAGCAGTATTTAGGAACAAGGCCTAGGGAATAGACTTTCACTAGTGGACACTCTCAACTTTGATCACATAACAGAATAGATAAATGCATACTCTACACTCTCTTGTTGGATGATGAACACATTGCGTAGGATTACACGAACCCTCAATGCCGGAGTTAACAAGCTCCACAATTCAATGTTCATATTTAAATAACCTTAGAGTGCATGAAAGATCGACACGACTAAACCAAGTACTAACACAGCATGCACACTGTCACCTTCACACTATGTAGGAGGAATAGATCACATCAATACTATCATAGCAATAGTTAACTTCACAATCTACAAGAGATCATGATCATAGCATACGCCAAGTACTAACACGGATGCACACACTGTCACCATTACACCGTGCGGGAGGAATAAAACTACTTTAATAACATCACTAGAGTAGCACATGGATAAATTGTGATACAAAACACATTGCAATCATAAAGAGATATAAATAAGCACTTCACTATGCCATTCATAACGGTGAATAAGTATTACGTGAAATATAGCCTAAGAGACCCACACGGTGCACACACTTGTCACCTTTACACACGTGGGACAAGGAGTCTCCGGAGATCACATAAGTAAAATTCACTTGACTAGCATAACGACATCTAGATTACAAGCATCATCATATGAATCTCAATCATGTAAGGCAGCTCATGAGATTATTGTATTGAAGTACATAGGAGAGAGATGAACCACATAGCTACCGGTACAGCCCCGAGCCTCGATGGAGAACTACTCCCTCCTCATGGGAGACAGCAACGTTGATGAAGATGGCGGTGGTGTCGATGGAGGAGCCTTCCGGGGGCACTTCCCCGCCCGGCGGCGTGCCGGAACAGAGACTCCTGTCCCCCAGATCTTGGCTTCGCGATGGCGGCGGCTCTGGAAGGTTTCTCGTGTCGTGGTTTTTCCGTATCGAGGTTTTAGGTCTGGGACCTTTAAATAGGCGAAGAGGCGGAGTCGGAGCGGCGACGAGGCGGCGACACCATAGGGGGGCGCGGCCCAGGCCCTGGCCGCGCCACCCTGTCGTCTGGGGCCCACAGGGCCCTCCTCTGGCGGCTCTCGGGTGTTCTGGAAGCTTCGTGGAAAAATAGGATGCTGGGTCTTGATTTCGTCCGATTCCGAGAATATTTCCTTACTAGGATTTCGGAACCAAAAACAGCAGAAAACGAGAACCGGCCCTTCGGCATCTCGTCAATAGGTTAGTTCCGGAAAACGCATAAATATGACATAAAGTATGCATAAAACATGTAGATATCATCAATAATGTGGCATGGAACATAAGAAATTATTGATACGTCGGAGACGTATCAGCATCCCCAAGCTTAGTTCCTGCTCGTCCCGAGCAGGTAAACGATAAACAAAGATAATTTCTGGAGTGACATGCCATCATAAACTTGATCATATTGTAAACATATGTAATGAATGCAGAGATCAAAACAATGGTAATGACATGAGTAAACAACTGAATCATAAAGCAAAGACTTTTCATGAATAGTACTTCAAGACAAGCATCAATAAGTCTTGCATAAGAGTTAACTCATAAAGCAATAAATCAAAGTAAAGGCATCGAAGCAACACAAAGGAAGATGAAGTTTCAGCGGTTGCTTTCAACTTATAACATGTATATCTCATGGATAATTGTCAATGCAAAGCAATATAACAAGTGCAATATGCAAGTATGTAGGAATCAATGCACAGTTCACACAAGTGTTTGCTTCTTGAGGTGGAGAGAGATAGGTGAACTGACTCAACATAAAAGGTAAAAGAATGGCCCTTCGCAGAGGAAGCATTGATTGCTATATTTGTGCTAGAGCTTTGGTTTTGAAAACATAAAGAGAGCATAAAAGTAAAATTTTGAGAGGTGTTTGTTGTTGTCAACGAATGGTAGTGGGTACTCTAACTACCTTATCAACCAGACTTTCAAGAGCGGCTCCCATGAAGGACGTTATCTCTACCAAGCAAGGTAGATCATCCCTCTTCTCTTTTGTTTACACATGTACTTTAGTTTAGTTTTTCTTTATTTATGGATGACACTCCTCCCAACCTTTTGCTTACACAAGCCATGGCTAACCGAATCCTCGGGTGCCTTCCAACAATCACATACCATGAAGGAGTGTCTATTTGCAAAATTAAGTTGCTTACTGATGAATCAGAGCAAAACATGTGAAGAGAATTATTAATGCAAGTTAATTAATTGGGGCTGGGAACCCCATTGCCAGCTCTTTTTGCAAAATTATTGGATAAGCGGATGTGCCACTAGTCCATTGGTGAAAGTCTGTCCAGAGTAAATGACAAGATCGAAAGATAAACACCACATACTTCCTCATGAGCTATAAAACATTGACACAAATAAGAGGTGATAAATTTTGAATTATTTAAAGGTAGCACTCAAGCAATTTACTTTGGAATGGCGGAGAAATACCATGTAGTAGGTAGATATGGTGGACACAAATGGCATAGTGGTTGGCTCAAGGATTTTGGATGCATGAGAAGTATTCCCTCTCGATACAAGGTTTAGGCTAGCAAGGTTATTTGAAACAAACACAAGGATGAACCGGTGCAGCAAAACTCACATAAAAGACATATTGAAAACATTATAAGACTCTACACCGTCTTCCTTGTTGTTCAAACTCAATACTAGAAATTATCTAGACCTTAGAGAGACCAATTATGCAAACCAAATTTTAGCATGCTCTATGTATTTCTTCACTAATAGGTGCAAAGTATATGATGCAAGAGCTTAAACATGAGCACAACAATTGCCAAGTATCAAATTATACAAGACATTTTAGAATTACTACATGTAGCATTTTCCAATTCCAACCATATAACAATTTAACGAAGAAGAAACTTCGCCATGAATACTATGAGTAGAGCCTAAGGACATACTTGTCCATATGCTACAGCGGAGCATGTCTCTCTCCCACAAAGTGAATGCTAGGATCCATTTTATTCAAACAAAACAAAAACAAAAACAAACCGACGCTCCAAGCAAAGTGCATAAGATGTGACGGAATAAAAATATAGTTTCGGGGGAGGAACCTGATAATGTTGTCGATGAAGAAGGGGATTCCTTGGGCATCCCCAAGCTTAGACGCTTGAGTCTTCTTAGAATATGCAGGGGTGAACCACCGGGGCATCCCCAAGCTTAGAGCTTTCACTCTCCTTGATCATAGTATATCATCCTCCTCTCTTGACCCTTGAAAACTTCCTCCACACCAAACTCGAAACAAACTCATTAGAGGGTTAGTGCATAATCAAAATTTCACATGTTCGGAGGTGACACAATCATTCTTAACACTTCCGGACATTGCCCAAAGCTACTGGAAGGTAATGGAACAAAGAAATCCACCCAACACGACGAAAGAAGCAATGCGAAATAAAAGGCAGAATCTGTCAAAACAGAACAGTCCGTAAAGATGAATTTTAAAAGGGCACCAGACTTGCTCAGATGAAAATTCCCAAATTTAATGAAAGTTGCGTACATATCTGAGGATCACTCACGTAAATTGGCATAATTTTCTGAGTTACCTACAGAGAATTAGACCCAGATTCGTGACAGCAAATAAATCTGTTTCTGTGCAGTAATCCAAATATAGTATCAACCTTGCTATCAACGACTTTACTTGGCACAACAAAACACAAAACTAAGATAAGGAGAGGTTGCTACAGTAGTAAACAACTTCCAAGACACAAATATAAAACAAAGTACTGTAGCAAAATAAACACATGGGTTATCTCCCAAGAAGTGCTTTCTTTATAGCCATTAAGATGGGCTCAGCAGTTTTAATGATGCACTCGAAAGAAATAGTAGTTGAAGCAAAAGAGAGCATCAAGAGGCAAATTCAAAACACATTTAAGTCTAACATGCTTCCTATGCATAGGAATCTTGTAAATAAACAAGTTCATGAAGAGCAAAGTGACAAGCATAGGAAGATAAAACAAGTGTAGCTTCAAAAATTTCAGCACATAGAGAGGTGTTTTAGTAACATGAAAATTTCTACAACCATATTTTCCTCTCTCATAATAACTTTCAGTAGCATCATGAGCAAACTCAACAATATAACTATCACATAAAGTATTCTTATCATGAGTCTCATGCATAAAATTATTACTCTCCACATAAGCATAATCAATTTTATTAGTTGTAGTGGGAGCAAATTCAACAAAGTAGCTATCATTATAATCATCATAAATAGGAGGCAAAGTATCGACAAAGTAAATTTTCTCCTCAATGCTTGGGGGACTAAAAAGATCATGAAAACCAGCTTCCCCAAGCTTAGAACTTTCTATATCATTATCAACAATGGTGTTCAAAGCGTTCATACTAATATTACTACCAGCATGCAAATAAGATTTCATAGGTTTTTTATTTTTCGCATCAAACAATCCATGTTTTAAATCAGGAAATAGAATAAGAAGCTCATTCTTGTCCATTATGCCAAACTAGTGTAAATAAGAAACAAAAAGATGCAATTCCAGGATCTAAAGGAAATAGCTTCGAGTACTTACAACGGCGAAAATAGCTTAGTAGCCGAGATCCGGAGTGTGAGTACCTTTTACCTTTCCTCCCCGACAACGGCGCCGTGAAAAGTGCTTGATGTCTACGGGAGCTTCTATTCTTGTAGACAGTGTTGGGCCTCCAAGAGCAGAGGTTTGTAGAACAGCAGCAAGTTTCCCTTAAGTGGATCACCCAAGGTTTATCGAACTCGGGGAGGAAGAGGTCAAAGATATCCCTCTCATGCAACCCCGCAACCACAAAGCAAGAAGTCTCTTGTGTCCCCAACACACCTAATAGGTGCACTAGTTCGGCGAAGAGATAGTGAAATACAGGTGGTATGAATGAATATGAGCGAGTAGTAATGGCGCCAGAAAATAGCTTGCCGGCGTGTGGTTGATGGTGGTAATATGGTAGCAGTAGTAACGCAATAGAAACGAGTAAACAAGCAGCGATAGCGATATTTAGGAACAAGGCCTAGGGAATAGATTTTCACTAGTGGACACTCTCAACTTTGATCACATAACGAGAATAGATAAATGCATACTCTACACTCTCTTGTTGGATGATGAACACATTGCGTAGGATTACACGAACCCTCAATGCCGGAGTTAACAAGCTCCACAATTCAATGTTCATATTTAAATAACCTTAGAGTGCATGAAAGATCGACACGACTAAACCAAGTACTAACACAGCATGCACACTCGTCACCTTCACACTATGTAGGAGGAATAGATCACATCAATACTATCATAGCAATAGTTAACTTCACAATCTACAAGAGATCATGATCATAGCATACGCCAAGTACTAACACGGATGCACACACTCGTCACCATTACACCGTGCGGGAGGAATAAAACTACTTTAATAACATCACTAGAGTAGCACATGGATAAATTGTGATACAAAACACATTGCAATCATAAAGAGATATAAATAAGCACTTCACTATGCCATTCATAACAGTGAATAAGTATTCCGTGAAATATAGCCTAAGAGACCCACACGGTGCACACACTCTGTCACCTTTACACACGTGGGACAAGGAGTCTCCTGGAGATCACATAAGTAAAATTCACTTGACTAGCATAACGACATCTAGATTACAAGCATCATCATATGAATCTCAATCATGTAAGGCAGCTCATGAGATTATTGTATTGAAGTACATAGGAGAGAGATGAACCACATAGCTACCGGTACAGCCCCGAGCCTCGATGGAGAACTACTCCCTCCTCATGGGAGACGAGCAGCGTTGATGAAGATGGCGGTGGTGTCGATGGAGGAGCCTTCCGGGGCACTTCCCCGCCCCGGCGGCGTGCCGGAACAGAGACTCCTGTCCCCCAGATCTTGGCTTCGCGATGGCGGCGGCTCTGGAAGGTTTCTCGTGTCGTGGTTTTTCCGTATCGAGGTTTTAGGTCTGGGACCTTTAAATAGGCGAAGAGGTGGAGTCGGAGGGGCGACGAGGCGGCGACACCATAGGGGGCGCGGCCCGGGCCCCGGCCGCGCCACCCTGTCGTCCGGGGCCCACAGGGCCCTCCTCCGGCGGCTCTCGGGTGTTCCGGAAGCTTCGTGGAAAAATAGGATGCTCGGGTCTTGATTTCGTCCGATTCCGAGAATATTTCCTTACTAGGATTTCTGGAACCAAAAACAGCAGAAACGAGAACCGGCCCTTCGGCATCTCGTCAATAGGTTAGTTCCGGAAAACGCATAAATATGACATAAAGTATGCATAAAACATGTAGATATCATCAATAATGTGGCATGGAACATAAGAAATTATCGATACGTCGGAGACGTATCAGCATCCCCAAGCTTAGTTCTCGCTCGTCCCGAGCGGGTAAACGATAAACAAAGATAATTTCTGGAGTGACATGCCATCATAAACTTGATCATATTGTAAACATATGTAATGAATGCAGCGATCAAAACAATGGTAATGACATGAGTAAACAACTGAATCATAAAGCAAAGACTTTTCATGAATAGTACTTCAAGACAAGCATCAATAAGTCTTGCATAAGAGTTAACTCATAAAGCAATAAATCAAAATAAAGGCATTGAAGCAACACAAAGGAAGATGAAGTTTCAGCGGTTGCTTTCAACTTATAACATGTATATCTCATGGATAATTGTCAATGCAAAGCAATATAACAAGTGCAATATGCAAGTATGTAGGAATCAATGCACAGTTCACACAAGTGTTTGCTTCTTGAGGTGGAGAGAGATAGGTGAACTGACTCAACATAAAAGGTAAAAGAATGGCCCTTCGCAGAGGGAAGCATTGATTGCTATATTTGTGCTAGAGCTTTGGTTTTGAAAACATAAAGAGAGCATAAAAGTAAAATTTTGAGAGGTGTTTGTTGTTGTCAACGAATGGTAGTGGGTACTCTAACTACCTTATCAACCAGACTTTCAAGAGCGGCTCCCATGAAGGACGTTATCTCTACCAGCAAGGTAGATCATCCCTCTTCTCTTTTGTTTACACATGTACTTTAGTTTAGTTTTTCTTTATTTATGGATGACACTCCTCCCAACCTTTTGCTTACACAAGCCATGGCTAACCGAATCCTCGGGTGCCTTCCAACAATCACATACCATGAAGGAGTGTCTATTTGCAAAATTAAGTTGCTTACTGATGAATCAGAGCAAAACATGTGAAGAGAATTATTAATGCAAGTTAATTAATTGGGGCTGGGAACCCCATTGCCAGCTCTTTTTGCAAAATTATTGGATAAGCGGATGTGCCACTAGTCCATTGGTGAAAGTCTGTCCGAAGTAAATGACAAGATCGAAAGATAAACACCACATACTTCCTCATGAGCTATAAAACATTGACACAAATAAGAGGTGATAAATTTTGAATTATTTAAAGGTAGCACTCAAGCAATTTACTTTGGAATGGCGGAGAAATACCATGTAGTAGGTAGATATGGTGGACACAAATGGCATAGTGGTTGGCTCAAGGATTTTGGATGCATGAGAAGTATTCCCTCTCGATACAAGGTTTAGGCTAGCAAGGTTATTTGAAACAAACACAAGGATGAACCGGTGCAGCAAAACTCACATAAAAGACATATTGAAAACATTATAAGACTCTACACCGTCTTCCTTGTTGTTCAAACTCAATACTAGAAATTATCTAGACCTTAGAGAGACCAATTATGCAAACCAAATTTTAGCATGCTCTATGTATTTCTTCACTAATAGGTGCAAAGTATATGATGCAAGAGCTTAAACATGAGCACAACAATTGCCAAGTATCAAATTATACAAGACATTTTAGAATTACTACATGTAGCATTTTCCAATTCCAACCATATAACAATTTAACGAAGAAGAAACTTCGCCATGAATACTATGAGTAGAGCCTAAGGACATACTTGTCCATATGCTACAGCGGAGGATGTCTCTCTCCCACAAAGTGAATGCTAGGATCCATTTTATTCAAACAAAACAAAAACAAAAACAAACCGACGCTCCAAGCAAAGTGCATAAGATGTGACGGAATAAAAATATAGTTTCAGGGGAGGAACCTGATAATGTTGTCGATGAAGAAGGGGATGCCTTGGGCACCCCCAAGCTTAGACGCTTGAGTCTTCTTAGAATATGCAGGGGTGAACCACCGGGGCATCCCCAAGCTTAGAGCTTTCACTCTCCTTGATCATAGTATATCATCCTCCTCTCTTGACCCTTGAAAACTTCCTCCACACCAAACTCGAAACAAACTCATTAGAGGGTTAGTGCATAATCAAAATTTCACATGTTCAGAGGTGACACAATCATTCTTAACACTTCTGGACATTGCCCAAAGCTACTCGGAAGGTAATGGAACAAAGAAATCCACCCAACACAGCGAAAGAAGCAATGCGAAATAAAAGGCAGAATCTGTCAAAACAGAACAGTCCGTAAAGACGAATTTTAAAAGGGCACCAGACTTGCTCAGATGAAAATGCCCAAATTGAATGAAAGTTGCATACATATCTGAGGATCACTCACGTAAATTGGCATAATTTTCTGAGTTACCTACAGAGAATTAGACCTAGATTCGTGACAGCAAAGAAATCTGTTTCTGCGCAGTAATCCAAATCTAGTATCAACCTTGCTATCAACGACTTTACTTGGCACAACAAAACACAAAACTAAGATAAGGAGAGGTTGCTACAGTAGTAAACAACTTCCAAGACACAAATATAAAACAAAGTACTGTAGCAAAATAAACACATGGGTTATCTCCCAAGAAGTGCTTTCTTTATAGCCATTAAGATGGGCTCGGCAGTTTTAATGATGCACTCGAAAGAAATAGTAGTTGAAGCAAAAGAGAGCATCAAGAGGCAAATTCAAAACACATTTAAGTCTAACATGCTTCCTATGCATAGGAATCTTGTAAATAAACAAGTTCATGAAGAGCAAAGTGACAAGCATAGGAAGATAAAACAAGTGTAGCTTCAAAAATTTCAGCACATAGAGAGGTGTTTTAGTAACATGAAAATTTCTACAACCATATTTTCCTCTCTCATAATAACTTTCAGTAGCATCATGAGCAAACTCAACAATATAACTATCACATAAAGCATTCTTATCATGAGTCTCATGCATAAAATTATTACTCTCCACATAAGCATAATCAATTTTATTAGTTGTAGTGGGAGCAAATTCAACAAAGTAGCTATCATTATAATCATCATAAATAGGAGGCAAAGTATCATCAAAGTAAATTTTCTCCTCAATGCTTGGGGGACTAAAAAGATCATGAAAACCAGCTTCCCCAAGCTTAGAACTTTCTATATCATTATCAACAATGGTGTTCAAAGCGTTCATACTAATATTACTACCAGCATGCAAATAAGATTTCATAGGTTTTTTAATTTTCGCATCAAACAATCCATGTTTTAAATCAGGAAATAGAATAAGAAGCTCATTCTTGTCCATTATGCCAAACTAGTGTAAACAAGAAACAAAAAGATGCAATTGCAGGATCTAAAGGAAATAGCTTCGAGTACTTACAACGGCGAAAATAGCTTAGTAGCCGAGATCCGGAGTGTGAGTACCTTTTACCTTTCCTCCCCGGCAACGGCGCCAGAAAAGTGCTTGATGTCTACGGGAGCTTCTATTCTTGTAGACAGTGTTGGGCCTCCAAGAGCAGAGGTTTGTAGAACAGCAGCAAGTTTCCCTTAAGTGGATCACCCAAGGTTTATCGAACTCGGGGAGGAAGAGGTCAAAGATATCCCTCTCATGCAACCCCGCAACCACAAAGCAAGAAGTCTCTTGTGTCCCCAACACACCTAATAGGTGCACTAGTTCGGCGAAGAGATAG